>NC_045449.1:63113562-63167427 GCF_002776525.5 Piliocolobus tephrosceles | reverse complement strand
TCGCCCTTCCTTCCTTCCTTCCTTCCTTCCTTCCTTCCTTCCTTCCTTCTTCCTTCCTTCTTTAGACAGGGTCTTACTCTTTCTCCTGTCCAGGCTGGAGTGCAGTGGCATGATCACTGCTCACTGCAGCCTTGACCTGCCTAGCCTCAAGCAATCCTCCCACCTCAGCCTCCCCAGCAGCTGTGACTACAGGCATGTGACACCATGCCTGGTCAATTTCTTTTGTATTTTCTTTTAGAGACAGGGTTTTGCCACGTTCACCAGGCTGGTCTCGAACTTCTAAGCTCAAGAGATCCTCCCACCTCAGCTTCCCAAACTGCTGGGATTACAAGGGTGAGCCACCGTGCCTGGCCCTTCCTTGTTTCAGTATCAACAGGAGCTCCATCTCTTTTTCAGTGAATTTTCAATCAGTGTCATTGTTTTGAAATTATTATTCACCCATTTTATTAGCCTTATCAAGTCATATTTCAACTCATATTATGCAAAAGTATGTCATGAATCATAGATATTTCTGCATACAACAGAGAAACTAAATTAAAGCTCACTGGCTCCTTTGTTTTTAGATACATGAGAGTTCATGTTCTTTGTTATTGGCAAACAGAGTTGCCACTTGCCCTAGGCTTGTGGCTGGAAACAGAGCTAATCTATCCTTCTTTATCAGCTATGGTTTAGGGAATTGGAGGCTCTCACAAACAGATATTTATGTTTATCTCTAGCAATGACTCATTTGATTCCAGTGAAGGAGTCCCAAAAGCCAATCGGCTCAAGGAAAGGATGACCCATCCGAAGGTCACTATCTGACTAGCAAGACTAATTTAGCCACTTTATGGTGGAAGTTGTGAATTGTCCAGAAGTTTTCTAAAGCACACGATGTCACTGGCTTGACTTTTCTGGCTGCCAAATTGCAAGAGCCAAGAGAGATGGCATGCTCCCGATAAACAGTTCTACAGCTGTTGAAAGGTCAAGTGGTTTAGCAAGTTCTTGTCTAAGAACAACTCTTCGCCTTCCAGTCTGCAGGGTCATTCTGGATCATAGGAAAATGCTCTGAGCTGAGCTGATTACTCTTGGGCAAATAGTGTTATGTTCCAAGTCTGCCACTTGTCTCTGCTTGGAGGACGGAGAGCCACCACTTGCCAAGGAAGTTTTTGACCAGACTGTCAGTGCAACGAACTCCAAGGACCCAAGGTGGGGCACATTAAGTCTCAGACAATACCAGAAAGTTCCTAAATTTGGAGAGAGCAAAAGCAGCATTCTTTTAGATCATCTCTAAGCTTTGAGGTCACCATCTCCTAGACTTCCTTTGCTATGAAGCCTACACAATGTTTTGCATCCCTAAAACAGCATTACACTTGGAATCTATAAAATAATTTTATCTACAACTGATATAAATGTGTGCAAGGATAAGGGTCACTTTTTTCCCTTCCCATTACTTCTTTTCAATAATCCTACAATTAAAAAAAAAAAAAAAAAAAAAACAGAGGCCACGTGCAGTGGCTCACACCAGTAATCCCATCACTTTGGAAGGCCGAGGTGGGTGGATCACCTGAGGTCAGGAGTTCGAGACCAGACTGGCCAACGTGGTGAAACCCCATCTCTACTAAAAATACAAAAATTAGCCGGACATGGTGGCACACACCTGTGGTCCCAGCTACTCAGGGGGCTGAGGCATGAGAATCACTTAAACCCAGAAAGCAGAGGCTGCAGTGAGCGGAGACTGTGCCACTGCACTCCAGCTTGGGCGACAGAGTGAGACTCCATCTCAAAAAAAAAAATTATATAACATATAATATATTTTATATTACATAATATGTATTATATATTTTATAATATATTATTTATGCATTATATATTTTATATTATATATTATATAATATGCATTATATATTTTATAATGTATAATGTACTTATATTTTATTATATATTACATATTATATATGTATTATATATTTTATTATGTATTATATATTTTATTATATATGTATTATATATTTTATTACTTATATTATATATTATATATGTACTATATATTTTATTATATATATTATATATTTTATATTGTATATTTATAAAATATATATTTTATGTTGTATATTTATAAAATATATATTTTATATTGTATATTTATAAAATATATATTTTATATTATATATTTTATATTGTATATATTGTATATATTATATATTTTATATTGTATATTTATAAATATATTTATATTGTATGTATTATATATTTCATATTGTATATTTATAAAATATATAATATATATTTTATATTATATATTTTATATTATATATTTATAAAATATTATATATTATAATATATTTTATAAAAATTTTTTTATTTCAATATTTTGGGGGTACAGATGGGTTTTGGTTACATGGATAAGTTATTTAGTGGTGATTTCTGGGATTTTGATGCACCTGTCACCCAAGCAGTGTACACTGTACCCAAGATGTAGTCTTTTATCCCTCATTCCCCTCCCACTTTTCCCCTCCAAGTCCCCAAAGTCTATTTATATCGTTATTATGCCTTTGCACTCTCATAGCTTAGCTCCCACTTCTAAGTGAGAACATACAATATTTGGTTTTCTATTCCTGAGTTAATTCACTTGGAATAATGGCCTCCAACTCCATCCAAGTTGTTACAAAAGACATTATTTTGTGGAGTAATATATTTTTAAGTGCATAAACAATTAACTTGGCTGGGCACAGCGGCACACACCCCATAATCCCAGCATTTAGGGAGGCTGAGGCAGGTGAATCACCTGAGATCAGGGGTTCGAGAACAGCCTGGGCAACATGGTAAAACCCTGTCTCTACTAAAAATACCAAAATTAGCTGGGTGTGGTGGCACATGTCTGTAATCCCTGCTACTTGGGAGGGTGAGGCAGGAGGATCACTTGAACCTCGGAGGCGGAGGTTGCAGTGAGCTGAGATGATGTCACTGCACTCCAGGCTGGGCAACAGAGCAAGAGTCCATCCAAAAAAAAAAAATTAACTCAGAATCGTAGATAATGTTTATTTACCTATATGTATTCTCTAAGTTTTCTCGGAATGTATTACTTAAAAAATACAAAACAAAGCTATTTCCATTTGGAGGAAAAACACCTACTCAGCAAGTATTTATGAACCATGACCATCTGGGGTGGTGGGGAAGTATAGATAAGATATTTGTGAGTCATTTGTGTCAATGTTTAATTCTCTTCTGTGTCATTTTAATTCCAACTATGGCTTAAGTCTTTCAGGCAGAGATGGCTAATTTACCCTCTGTAGAATAACATTATTTTGATCAAAGTGCTTTCCTTGACAAAACTATAGATAATAAATACATGGAAACTAATTTTAATATTAATTTTAATACTGTTTTTCCACTTTCATCATTGATTTCAATACATCATTTCCACTGCCTCTTGGCCATCAATTTTGGAAAGAAAGAATAAGATCCAATTTTAAAGTTTACTGGTATATTCTAACTGTATTAGACTAACCAAGTATGGTAATTAGTTTTCAGACATTCTCACCATGAAATATAACCTCCAAGTATTCACCGTGGAAATTACACTGTGTGATGAACTTGCAGCTTCTGTGTGGGCCTTCTGTATCACTAAAACTGGGGAAGTCCAACTTCCATGGAAGAATTCTAACTACTCTGAGATATCCAGGCTATGAGGAGCCCAATCTAGCCACAGAGAGAGGCCACTGAAGCAAGAGATGCTCCACTGGCCCCTAGATATTCCAGCCACCCTAGTCCAGATACCAGACATGTGATGGAAGAAGCCCTCCAAGACTCTCACCCCAGCCACCATCTGACAACACATGCATGAGAAACACCAAACAAAACCGCTCAGCTGAGCCCAGTCAACCCTCAAGATTGTCAGTAATAAATTGTTTTAAGCTACTAAATTTTTGGGTTTGCTGTGTCTAAGTACATAACCAAAACATCAAGAAACAACCCCAAAATGCTTTTGTCATTAACCCAATTGCCTTTCTCCATTTTCTACTTTAATTCAGTTTCCTACAAAATCTTGAGTAAACAGGGAATCATTCTGACAGGGCAAATTAGTATCAGTAAACATGAGGAGGAGAAAACATGGAATTATCCAAATCAAAAGAAAAATACTTTAAAATCTAATTATATAAAAATCAGGAATGGCTGTGGAGAAGTGGATAAAATAACCTTCACATGTGATGTCTGAGAATCTTGTTTGTTCATGCCTTCCCTCTCCACATACCTGCACCCTTATAGGAACTTAAAATTTGTAATGTCAAGGAAGGCCTGTCACTTAAGAAAGATGAAGGATTATGGCAGTCTTGATACAGTTCAGGGGAAAAGGACTCCAAAGTCAGCATAATAGAGTCCATCATCCCTAGGAAGTCATTAGAGTAACGTACACAGAAGTAGAGTGAGCTTTCTCCTTTGGATTCTAACTCTTGAAATGATTTAAATGTGATGTGAAACACCGAGGGCTTTTTAAAAAGTCTACTTCTGATTCAGCAGCGTCAATCTGTTTAAGTAAGAAGCAACCTAGAATCCCATTACTGGGTATACAACCAAAGGAATATAAATCATTCTTTTACAAAAATATATGCACGCATACATTCACTGCAGCACTACTCACAATAGCAATGACATGGAATCAACCCAAATGCCCATCAATGATAGAATGGATAAAGAAAATGTGGCACATACACACCATGAAATACCATGCCACCATAACAAGGAATGAAATCATGTCCTTTGCAGGGACATGGATGGAGCTGGAAGTCATTATCCTCAGCAAACTAACACAGGAACAGAAAACCTAACACCGCATGTTCTCACTTATAAGTGGGAGCTGAACAATGAGAACACAAGGACACAGGGAGGGGAACAACACACACTAAGTTGGGGAGTGGGGTGGGGGGAGCAAGAACATTAGGAAAAATAGCTAATGTATGCTGGGCTTAATATCTAGGTGGGAGGTTGATAGGTGCAGCAAATCACCATGGCACACAGTTTCCCTGTGTAACAAACCTGCACACCCTTCACGTGTACCCTGGAACTTAAAATAAAAATAAAATTAAAAGTTTGAGGAAAAAAAAAGCAGCAAGCTAGAGATAAATGTGTGCTTCTTGGTATAACTGGTGATCCACTCAAATACAAACACTCAGGTCTAGCAACTTTTCTCTAAACTGGATTAATATGGATACAGGTTAAATGGATCTAGTCCCTCCATTTATAGGCAAAATCAGAAAACTGTGCAGACTCAACCTTATTTACTTGCACTAAGATTTTCATTCCCAGAACATCTGGATTATCACACTGACTGATCATGTCAAGCAAATTTCCTAATATTACACCTATAGGACCAGGAAAAACTTGAATGACTAGTTGGCCTCATAGTTCAGTGTCAGCAACACGTGGAAGCCAAAAAACAGTTGGTCTTAATCTTTTCATTTGATCTATCTGGACTCATCCTTACCAAAAGCCATCTGATTTTAATACTAAAATCTTGGCCTTCACTTCCAATCTAGGCTGCCTACAATATGGAGTCTGAGGGTGGGCATGGTGGCTCACGCCTGAAATCCCAGCACTTTGGGAGGCCAAGGTGGGTGGATCACGAGGTCAAGAGTTCGAGACCATCCTGGCCAACAGAGTGAAACCCCATCTCTACTAAAAATATAAAAATCAGCCAGGGGTGGTGGGGGGCGCCTGTAATCCCAACTACTCAAGAGGCTGAGGCAGGAGAATTGCTTGAACCCAGGAGGCGGAGGTTGCAGTGAGCAAAGATCACGCCATTGCACTCCAGCTCTGGGCAGTAGAGCAAGATTGTGTCTCGGGGAAGAAAAAATATATATATATATTGAGTCTGAAGTAGACTAGACATGAAATTCTTTTCTTTTCCTTTTTTGTTTTTTGTTTTTTTTTTTTTTGCTTTTTTGTTTTTTTTGTAGACAGGGTCTCACTCTGTCATCCAGGCTGGAGTTCAGTGGCATGATCTCTACTTACTGCAACTTTCACCTCTCAGATTCAAGCAATTCTTGTGCCTCAGCCTCTCAAGTAGCTGGGATTACAGGTGCATACCACCACACTCAGATAATTTTTTTGTATTTTTAGTGGAGATGGGGTTTCGCCATGTGGCCCAGGCTGGTCTCAAACTCCTGAGCTCAGGCAATCTGCCTGCCTCAGCCTCCCAAAGTGCTAGGACTACAGGCGTGAGCCACCGCGCCTGGCCTTGAAATGATTTTCTAATGAGTCTTCAGGACTGCTGATATAGTTTGGCTGTGTCCCTACCCAAATTATTTTAGCTCCCATAATTCCCACGTGTTGTGGGAGGGACCCAGTGGGAGACAATTGAATCATGAGGGCAGTTTCCCTCATACTGTTCTGACAATAGTGAATAAGTCTCAAGAGATTTGAGGGTCTTACAAGGGGTTACCCTTTAGCTTGGCTCTCTCTCTCCTCTTGTCTACCACCATGTTGAGACATGCCTTTCATCTTACACTGTGATTGTGAAGCCTCCCCAGCCATGTGGAACTGTGAGTACATTAAACCACTTTCTTTTGTAAACTGCCCAGTTTCAGGTATGTTTTTATCAGCAGCATGAAAACAGACTAATATAACTGCAATACTGTTGTGTTCTTAGGTTTTGTTCTAGTCTGTTTTGGAAGTGCGGTGGTAGAAATAGGAGAAGCATAGAGAAAGAATAACAAGACTATACAGACCAGGAAAGCTTTTACCAGGAGAGCCTTTTATACCATGTTCCTGGAATACAGGGTTTCCAACAACTCAATTAATGTACAGACTCACTACGCTTTTTAAAATGTCTTTTATTGGTTGTACATTTTCTTACGAGATCAACACACCATTTCTTTCAAGAACACTTTGCTCCTGAATACTTAATGTTGCTTGTCCCAGCTATGAAAGTCATAGCAAGCACTTTGACGGAAAAAGGTGGTTGGGTGTTTTTTTGCCATTATCACTGTCTTCTCTATCGTTAAACTGTTGTTTGAGTCAGTCTGTAGATTGATACAACATTGAACACAACACACACGGTGTGAAGTTTTACACGCATATACACACATCTGGAGACCAGTTACAGTGTCTGCAGCTTGTTCCTTTCTCCTCAGCAGTATGAAACTGAAGAATATCCTGAGATAGGAAGTCAACGTGAAAGTTCCTCATTAAAAGAGGAGGTCAAGCTTGATTTAATCTCCCAATTTCATTTTCTTTTTGAGGTGGTCAGAGGGGACCCAGAACGGTAGCCAGATGAACCGTGGAACAACCATGTGGTTTACCATCTCAGCCATTTCCTTGGTCAAAAACACAGATTCACAGAAATATTTCATGATACATCAGAAACCTACTTTAAAAATATGATCTTGGATTAGAAAGGAGGGAAATGAAAAGGTTGTTTTTCACTAGATGTGATGGGAAATTTCACCACAGAATGACCCACATACTTGTAAGGCAAAATTACCCTCACCTTTGGCAATTATTATAATTCTTTGTCTATTGACTGACAGAAGTCAATCATCCAGGCTTGTCCCCCATCAATGGTGTTTGCATGAAAAGATGAGTGTCTCAAGAATAGGGACCCAGGACAGGTGGCTTCTCCAAATATTAAAAACAAACATAATTTCTTTAAAGCTACATTATCCCTCAATTCAGTATATTTCTGGGAACACTATTAAAACTTAACCTACATTAACACCAATGCTTATATCTACTGCAAGTCCTCCATATTGGCTATTTCCTTGGCTTTAGGATTTTGAGATAACGTCATTAATAATAATAAACAATAGTTCAAATGGAAAAAAAAAATGCATACAACCTGGGTAACAGGAAAGCCAGCCTAAAATGAAAATGTTTGGAGCCACCAAAGCCAACAGGCAAAGAAAACAAAGGCATGCTGTCCCACAAAACAGGTATTTTAAATACAATCCTGAGGCCTTATTGAAGTGATCGCTTGATGCTCATATATTTCCATATAGAAAAACACAAAGTTAGATACACACCCCCAACTCCTTCTTTCCTTCTTCAGCTCACAAGCAAAGAGTTCCCAAAGGCCAGAATTTAACTTTAATATTCACCTCAAGAGCATGGAAACACCCCACCCACATGCTTTAGAGGTCTTTCCTTTATAAACTTCTAATGAGTTTCATGCTCTACAGTTCAGCCTGCCTCATTCACAAAGAGACAATGTGGCAATCCATAAAGAAGAGATGATTCCACCCAGAAAAAGCTGCACCTGGCAGGAAAGATGGGGGCCTCAATGAGGGAATCCACTGAATAGCATTCATTCTTTTATTTCAAACTCCCCAGAGACGCTACTTTGAAGTGCTGGAGATGGGTTTTGAAAGACAGGGGTGCACAGGACCTCTCCAATCTCCTTTCAGAATATTTCAGGTACCAAGAAGAGGGTAGTAAGCTCCTCACTAGCTTATGGAACTTCCTCATTCTAGCATCAGGGCATTTTCCACTTGCCCAAAGGCTCTCTTTGCAATAGACATGGTTTGAAAATAACTTTAGGGTGCAACGTAGGCAAACAATCAATCATATATACAAATAACGTGTGTCTATCACAAAATTTACAGAAGGTAAGAAAACGTATTGTTGTATTTTCTTACAAAGACCATATTAATAAATGGAAGCAGCATTTTCAGCTATGAAACTGAAGCACAAAGAAAGCTGAAGAAATCCACCTCTTTTATTAAAATTCTTGTAAAGTTCAATTCCATAAAGAAATTCTAGTGTCTCATCAAGATTTTCACAAAATATATAGAAAACTGTTCATGTATTTAAATAATTTGGAACTACATTCCTAACACCTCTTTCAGTTTTAAAGGACTTAATTTGATGACTCAGTATCATAGGAAATATGTCCTAGTTGTGTAATTACACACACACAAAATACTTTTCCTCTAAAAATACCTATTATTCTATTAAAACATTTCAGTTCATATAGAAAATCACTCCACTCAGAAAATAAATTTGAGACTAAAGAATAAATCAAACACAGAAGTAATACAGGAGATAAACAGAATTTTCTTAATCAAAACTCCTCAAGTGGCTTTTATGCAGAGATTGGCCAAGAACACTACAAACTGCTGCCCAATGTAAATTTTTGGCACATACAGTGTTCTGAAACAGTTGCTATGAAACCCCAGCTGTTAAATTTGCTCTAGTGGCAAACATAACACTGTCAGAATTCACCAGACTCTTTATGTGTGTGTACAAGGCACCTGATATGACTCAGTTGGTGGTGAAGCATTCCCTTGTGCGCAGTTCATGACAGATACACCACCACAGTTTCCAGCTTCTAAAACCTGTACCACGTTTCCATTACCCTTCTCCACCTACAACACCTTTGTAAAATGCAGCAAGGGGTAGCTCTGTTAGCTTGAGTCTCAGACACATACCCTGTCTGTGTCAACACTGTCCAAAGGATTTGCTTTTGTTCTGATAGGTCAATGAACAAAAATGGTAACTCCTGCCTCTGCAAACCTAGAAATGTAAAAACTCCACTGCATATGAAGAGCCCAGTCACTCCACTCCTTGTCACTGAGGTGGTGAACAAAGATCAGGTCATTCTCAACCACTTTAGGAAAATACCCCATGTAAGGATCTATAACGCATGGCTGTCACACATCAGTTCCTTGCACTTTTCTTTCAAAATGATTTATGCTCAATTAAAATTAAATGACCCTTTCTTCCTGCCACCTATCTCCTTATCTCTGTGAGCATACTCAATTCAGTAAAAGCCAGAGACTCGCAGCCATGGTTGGCTATAAAATTTCCCATATTTGAGACTGTTTAAAGTCCTAAAGTGGTCATTTAATCCAATGTTCCCAAGTTTTTAATGGCCACAGAGACTTCCAGTTAAAAGGAACAATACTAGAAGCCAGATATTCTGACTGGAGGTTGACAGAGGTTCAGATAGGCAGAGTTCACCTTCATCACACTCTCTTTCCCTTCTGTTCACAACAAGAGACCCTCAGGGGCACCACTGAATATGGTCTGAAAACCACAGCTGTACCTCACTCTTATCTCCCCAAGTATTGGACATACAACAGGACAAACAACTTGAGATCAGAAAAACAAAATAAAACAACTACTTCTTCCCTATAATGCATGGCTTCTGAAACTTCAAACTAGCTTTCAGTATTATATTTTAAAATGATAAAATCTAGTTCATCAGGTGAAGACCTGTAGTGTATTTCTAAGAACATTCACAGTTCTCTGCATTATGGGAAAGAAGTCTGCTCATCCGGTAACCTTCTCTAACATCCACCTTTCTTAAAAATGTCTGCCTCTGGAACCAAAGGTTAAGGAGCTCAGTTTTGGTATTTGTGTTTCTTTACCCAGAGGTGGCTGACGGATGAGGTGTATATTCTCAAAATGCTTGAGGCATATTGTTCCTTTTTCTCAACCATCATATTTCCCATTAATCATTTACTTTTGTTCAGCCATCTATCTGAAATGGTAACTCCTTCAAATCAATACAGGGATACAAAGGAAAATGTTCTGATATCCAAATTAACGCCACTCTCTGAATCTTCTTATAGCTCAGTATTTTTAAGGAAAAATAACAATAAAGGGTTGACTTTTTGATGGGTTTTCCCATAGGAAATCATCTCTATAATACAGTAACACTGCAAATAAATTAAAAGATATATTTGTCTGCCAGCTTTCTTTTTAATCAGTTTGCTCCTTCAAGGGGTTCCTAATTTAGCACCACCCTTTGCATTTATCTCTTCTTCCAGCCCCCAAACATGACTTCACATAACTATTCAGTCTTATATTCCAAAGTCCAGCAACAATCCCGTAAGACAGTGGTTTGACTTACTTTGTTGAAATATCTTGCAGACTCCAATACAAATATTGGTAGTGACCACATGATGCAAATGACTCATTTCTGACCACAGTAGAATATTACTTAGTGAAATCGGATACCCAACCTTGCTGCTTGTCTTTTAAAGGAAGTTCTTATTATAAGGTCGCATGTTTTGAATGAGGGTTTCGCTTAAACTTTTCTTAGATAGCCCTTACATTTTTAAGAACTGGAAACAATAGAGTTCATTTAGGCAGACTGATACAAAATTGTTGACTTTGATTTTTGATATATAAAAACGGCCAGATCAGTTCCTTACCACAAAAACATTAAGTCAGTCCAGGTCATCTGTGACCGGCAGAGAAACAACAAGCAAACTGCAGCAAAGGAAAACAGAGAAGACTTTTGAAGGCCTGGTCTAATCTACAAACTCCAGAGATTACTTAGAAAGTTCTGTTTCCCACATTAAGACACAAGGAAGTGCCTAAACTTGCCAATACTCTCCCTGAATTCAGCCTCCAGGCCTTAAACATTAGCCTCCTTTCTTGAGAAAGACCCTGAATCTCAGAAATGCAAAAGTATAAACTGGAGAAAGCTACGGCGCACATCAAGATTAACTGCCCACAAAAAAATTCTGTTCATACTGACAACATCTAAGAAAGAAATACAACTCTTCCCAAATTTAACTGTAAACTCCCAAAAATAAAGGGCTCAATTCCAAGTTCAAATGATAATACAAGTGATGTCAAGACACTGAAAGTCCCAAGGAATTAGGCTGAATATTTTTAAGTTCTATTAATACGTGTTTGTGTTAAAAGACGATACTGATTTCTTACCAACAAAAATTCCCTACAACAGAGTTTTTTAATTTATGTTTCTGCTTAGGCTAGTGCCTTTATCACCTCTATAAGGAAAGAGGCTTTCAGAGGAATTTTGCTTGAAAAAGAAATTTGGGTCAGAAACTGAAAAGATTACCTTCAGCTAACGTCTTGATTTCAAACTAATTCATTAGAAAAATCTGTAATAGCACAATGATATTTGCATAGCTGTAAACAATGACTTTCTAAAACTCAGAAAAATAACACATCTTCTGTGTAGTCACCAGGAACAGGTAGCGAGTGATGTATTTGGTGGCAATGTGCTTCCCCTGGAAGGATAATTTCATTTTGAAGGCTCTGGAAGGTTTTATAAAGAGAAAACATTCTTTTAGGTAAACTCCAGATCAAATACTTCAATATGCCCTCTTAAGGAGTTTCCAAGTATCATTCTAAGCATAATGTATGTTTGCCTAATGGTGTAGCAAGAAAAAGAATGTTTCTGAATAATAAAGAGAGTATAGCTTTAACCAAGATGTGTGCTATTGTCCTGGAAGAAAAAAAATGAGAAAGCTTCAGTCACTGGCAGACTGTCATTTTTATAGCATTCTGTATGGCAAAGAGAGTGCGAGTCTTAACAGAAGGTGAAGCAAATTACATAGCTGTTCTGGTTCTATAGGGAAGACAGTACTTCCACTAGAGGGTACAGGGCCCAGAAATTCAACTAGGGCCAGCAACCCAAGAAAATCACATCACAAAGGAGGCATTTTCCATAGGCCCCTTAAAATTGAAATTTACCAATGATAAAAAAAGAGAAGTACTCCTCTCACTTTTGTGGGACAGCACAAAAGGGGTAGGCCTGAGTCTTCTGTCGCAGTGAGAACAGCGAGCTTTAAGAACACCTGAGAACAAATTTTGTGATTTCAAACTACCCTTTCCTACTTCCTTAAAATGTGAACAAATAATTGAGGTGGATGAGTTGGAAAAGGTTAAGAACTCCATCTGCCTTCTTCTACATTTGAGGTAAGTCTGACCTCCCAAATTCCCCAATCTCAGTACAGTTCAGGGAATAGAGAAATTGACTAGTGTCTGGATTCGTGATTCTCCTTGTGTATAAACCACACTACAGAAAGAAAGAAAGAAAATGCAGATAATCTAAGCCAAAGATACAGTTAACAACTAAGAGAAGTGTGACATTTATTTCCAAATTGAAGTAAATTATGTTGGTGATTGCATAGAAATGGAAAAAGTAAGTACTCAGTTTGATCTGAAGAAAATTGTTCTATCAGCTTCCAGAACAATTCCTACTTACCTGAGGAAATTAACAAGCAACTTTCATGGGACTAAACAGTCCTCATCCTTTCTGAAACCAGTTTCCTATGTCCATTTTCCTAATCTGCCTCAACAGCAGCTGAGCTCAATAGTCACTAAAATGGAAGAGCGCTACACATCTAGTCAATCAATTAGAGTTTTATATTTAATGCTCTAAAACTGGTGTTGGCAAACCATGGCCTGTGGGCCAAATTTGGCCCATTGCTTGGTTTGTAAATAAAGTTTTATTGGAACACAGCCACCAGGCTCATTCATTTGTGTATTGTTTATAGATGCTTTCACGATACAACCGCAGAGTTGAGTGACAGAGAAGGTATAAAACACAAAGCCAAAAATATTTACTCTCTGGTCCTTTACAGAAAAAATTTGCCAACCCTGGTCTAGGATGTCACAGTCAATATTCTACAGAACAGAGCTACTGATCCTGTGGGGTATATAAACTGCAGCCTCCTCCCAACAACAACAACAAAAAAGTTTGCAAAATTATATTTCATATACAATGTAAATTTTCCTAGGGAAAAGGTCCTAGCTTTCAATAGATTCCCAAAAGAATCCACAGTACCCAAATTAAAGCCAAAAAAAAAAAAAAAAACAACCCTCAAGGAGCATCTTTAGTTGTCAGCACATTTAATGGCACTAGAGCCACTCAAACACAAAAGGAACGCAGACCTCCTAGAATAAAATAGCTTTCTTTCTATTCTATTGGGTCTGGTAGCTCCTTCTTCCTAGATTTTACTCTGGCATTTTTCCATCTGATTATGCAAACTTTCAGAGGCCTAACTGAAAACTGCACCTTCTATTTGCAAAATAAAAAAAAAAAAAAAAAAAAAAAAAAAAAGTCCTATGAAGTTGACATTTATTCAAATACCTTTTCACTTGCTAATTCATTAAAAGCAGAAGATCCTTTGAGCCAAGAAATCCCTCTTCAAATCATAGATAGATGTTAAGAAGGCAAAATCCCAGCACAATAGACATTTAATTCATTTTACTAGATCTGACTACCAGCTCCAATACATTTTGTAAACATACAAATCTTACCTCGGAGGTCAGAGGGAGTAACAGCCAAAACAGCATTTGGGTAGGAAATTAGGAACTAAGTATCCACTGTCCTTTCAGGCCAAAGAAAAAAGTGTTTTGTTAGATACTTTTAAGAGAAACAGAATTGTTTCTCTGAGCATAACTAATAAAGCCCCTTGGTCAACAAAGACATTTTAGTGATAAACTATGAAATATTAACCCCTCTCTGCCTCCTTTGAGATTATAATTCCCAAGACACTAACTCAAGTTCAATGGGAGAAATCAGGAACCCTGTCCATCTTAGCACCAGCCTCCTCCGATGCTGGGGCTTGTGAGTATTGTATTTTTCTAGACTAAGACACTATGGCATTGCAGGACTGATGAACAGCAAAGGAGAGTAGGGTTGCAATTAAAAAATGAATTAGCCTGGCCGGGCGCAGTGGCCTGTAATCTCAGCACTTTGGGAGGCCGAGACGGGCGGATCACGAGGTCAGGAGATCGAGACCGTCCTGGCTAACATGGTGAAACCCCGTCTCTATTAAAAAATACAAAAAACTAGCCGGGCGAGGTGGCGGACACCTTAGTCCCAGCTACTAGGGAGGCTGAGGCGGGAGAATGGCGTGAACCCGGGAGGCGGAGCTTGCAGTGAGCCGAGATCCGGTCACTGCACTCCAGCCTGGGTGACAGAGTGAGACTCCATCTCAAAAAAAAAAAAAAAAAAAATGAATTAGCCAATGGCAAGCAAGAACAATACTAATAATAACAAAACAAAGAGTGAAATAATGTGGAGAGTTGAGTGGCCAAGAATTCCATTTTGAGGGTCACCAACAGCAGACAGTGCAAACATTGGCATAACAGATATCTGTGGTCCCCAAATTATGTACTGAGATATCCCAAGGCACCACAGCACGCTCACAGGCTTAGCAAGGTGTTTTAAGTTTTTTGTTTTTTGAGATGACGTTTCGCTCTTGTTGCCCAGGCTGGAGTGCAATGGCGCATTATCGGCTACCTGCAACCTCTGCCTCCCGGGTTCAAGCAATTCTCCTGCCTCAGGCTCCTGAGTAGCTGGGATTACAGGCATGGGCCACCACGCCAGGCTAATTTTGCATTTTCAATAGAGATGGGGTTTCATCATGTTGGTCAGGCTGGTCTCAAATTCCTGACCTCAGGTGATCCACCCGCCTCAGCCTCCCAAAGTGGTGGGATTACAGGCATGAGCCACCGTGCTCAGCCAATGTTGGAAATTTTTAAGGGAAACGTAGTGTCATATGCAGGACACTGTGCAAACCGCTATTATTAAGTTGTTGGGACCTAATTACTTAAAACACTGAACTATTAAGTATACATTTTGGCCCGGGGCACCATGAAAAAAATTACTAAGTCAACTAACGGTACCCTGAACACAGAAAGTTTAGGAATCTCTGGCACATACAATTTTTTGTTAGGCTTGAAGGATATACAAGAACTGTAAAATACAAACAATTTCAAGCCATGCCCATACATACTCGTTTCCATTTCAGATGGCTTAAATGTGATAGAAGCTGCTTATTAAACCCATTTTTTTCTGATTAAATCCGTGTGACCAAACACAGTCTTTAGGAAGAAATAGATTTTTCCCCGACATCAGGGCCTTCAATCGTAGAAAATAGGTGACTTTCACATGCAAAATCGGTGACTCCCTGATATTTTATCAACAAACTTATACCTTTATGGGGGTTCTATCTCCTTCAAAGTAGTCACTTTGGGAGATTACACTTATTCTGGGGGAAGAATGACTCTACTTAAAAATAATCACCCACTTTGGGCAGGGGTGGTGGGGGCAGGGTGTGGAAATCTTCATTTGAAATTATCTTCAGAGCCCATGACATGGTGTTTTGCAAAGATTCAGTGATGCTAAAACTCCAGCTCTGAGGGATGATTTGACTTCTAGAAATTGTCAAACACAACTTTGTGCTAAATCTGATCAACAAGGCAGGTAAATCAGAAGGAAACACCTGGTAAGGATTTTTGTAAAAAGCAAAACAAACAACAACAACAAAAGTAATAATTCTCCAATGATGACACACACATCTCAGGGGAGGGAACAGATTCTAAAGCCTTTTCTGAAAGAGAAGTGGCAAAAATAATTTAATAGCATTATTTATATAAATATGGAGTTTCTCAAGGTAGCTACTCTGGTGGGCAATATTCATTGATACATACACACATAGGGTAATTGTCTTAAAAGTTATGCAGATTACTTTTTGGGGCACACCTCTTAAACTAATCATATCACAAGAGAAATGACTATTTTAATAAACATTTTCAAAAATTTTAACATGGACAATTATATGAAACAAAATCAAATACATTTGGGGAAATAAGTATGATCTCTTTTGTAGAGCTATACTGATTTCATAATACACTGAGAGGTGTAGACAGGGCCCATATTCAGATGGTCTATGCTGGTGAGACATTAACTATTTTGAGAGTCGTCCGTGAATACAGATGTCTTTATATATAAGTCTATATGTACAGAATACTCCCAATTTATTTACCTAGTTTAGGTATCTTGACTTTTTCAAAAGCTGGTTGATTGGAACTTACAACACAGTTTTCCAAACAGAAAACCATGCTCTAAAATTTAGTCTCGTGAGGCTATCAAGTCATTCTTTCGACTTTAGCACATAAGATATTTAATAACAGTGCAAAATACTGCTTCTCTGGGGAAAAAGTGTTCTAAATTTCCTATCAGTATCCCAGGAACATGCCTTCCCTCATAGTTACAAAGAGATTTCCACTGATGAGGACAGGGAAAGAAATAGGACCTGTTCTTGCTACTCTCTGCACGTTACTCACTGCAAATGTTCAAAAGAAAGTAAATTTAAGTCAGTTCTCTTTAGAAGGTACTAAGTCACTGTTCTGAACCCTGCTTCACATCAGAATCACATGAAGGTGTGTAAAAAACAAAACAAAACAAAAAAACACCAATTCCTAGGCCCCACCAGTTAAATCCAAATCTCTGGTGGCTGGAACACTGGCAGCAGCAGTGTTCACAGCTCCCAGACGGTTCCAATGTGCACCAGGGTTGAGAACCATAGACTGACTTGTTCTCTATCCTACTATTAATATGATTCTTTTTGCAAGTTTGGCCTACGTTCACAGATGGGAGAGGCATACATATGAGAAGTTACACATTTTGTTTAGAATGTCTCAAAGTGGAAAAACTGGTAAGAGTAACCAGACCTAGACCAGAGAGACAATTTGCTTTACATCATTCACCAAAAGCTAAAATGGAGTAACCGGATTTTTTTTTTCCCTATTGCTTCCTGTTTTCATAGATGAGTGAATAAAATAAGGAATACAATTGCAATTTTTCTCTTGGTCTCAAAGAGAAGAACTTCCAGATTTAGGAAGATAGATGGGAAAGTGAATGGCCATCATCACTAGGGTGATACTCCTTTTCTGGCTAGAATAAAATGAGGACAGAGGTAGCTTCAGAGCAGAGGAAGCTCATGTTTAATCAAACAGATATATCTTGGAACTGAATATGAAGAAGTGTTCGGAAGTGTCACACTCATTCTGGGCAGGAGCAACTCTTCCTTGTCAAGAACAAGGAGGAAAAAATGCAAACAGAGAAAAATATATGATTGCACTTCAAAATCTAAAAGGAGAAGGAAGAGAGGATTCAGGGAAGCAATCCTCTCCATATTGAACTTGAGGCCAAGAAAGAAAAAGTACGGTTTTCTTTTTTCTTTTTAAAATAAAAATCTTCTGTCCTTCCTTGTCCAAAAACAATGGTTCCTGGTTATTCATCATAGGTCTATATTTTCCCTGTCAATTACTTCACTCCTTGATCATCAAGAAACCTAGAGCTACAAATCAGAGAACCTGTGGGTATATTTAGCCATGAGAAAGAACTTCTGTTGCTTAGTCAACCTGCTAGGAGCTCCTGATGAAGCTCATCTCCTACAGAGGAGTCAGCTATTGCACACTGCTGAAGAAAGATGTGGCCTCAACTCAACTTGTGGTCGTCTGGTAGTCCATGCCTAGGAATTAATTCAACCTTTCCCATTATTTCCTCATCTTATCAAAGAATTACTCACCACCTTTAATTTTCTCCTATTCTAGCCCTTCTATGAATAGTAAGGCTGCTTCACTGAACAAGAAAACAAACAAACACAGCCAAAGAGTGCATTAACTACAAAGGCAATCCTTAGAACTTACACATGGCAGGAGGGACAAACGCAGAAGAAGGCACCATTTTTTTTCTGTAGTTTAACACATCTCCCCCTCAAAACTGACAAATGTCCTCCTTACCAGACAGAGATGCTCATGGAAACCATTTGGCAGGACTTGCGAATTGCCAAATATACAGAGAAACACACACACAGGTAGATGAATAGGTAGGTGGATATAAAATCATATTACGAATCACTTTCCACTAATACTATACCCCAAGTGTCAGGAGAACCAAATGTTTTACTCTTTGAGCTGTGATACGAGTGATTTTTACGTTTTCCAAAGTTGGGGAAAAGAGTATGACCACAGCATCTTGCCACTTCCCCTAAAAGATGTGGTGATCACCCAGGATTGGGCGGATGTTTGCAAAAATGGCAGCAGTCACAACAGCTGGAACAGACATTTCACAAGAAGAGCTCCTTTTTGATATTTTTATAATTTCTCAAAGATGCATATTAAATAATTTCTTCTGGATCACAGACACAATTGAACTTAAAAAATAAAAGCCCTATAAATATTGCCAACCCAACCTTGTCTTTTTTTTTTTTTTTGAATCTCCCTTCTTGTATAAAATGGAATCTTTTCAAGCAAGCACTTAAACATAAATATTAAAATAATAAATGGGACGAACTACAAATCTACTTATAATTTCATCACTACTGTAGCACCTTTTTGTCAGGGCTAATGCATTCATTTTGTAAAGAATAAGAGAAGTCTGAGAAGCTTGAGGACTCATATGACACATCATTAAATATTTAATCACCTTTTTAAGTCCTAAGCCTTTATCATAATTCATCCATCTAGACAGTTCATTCTATACTATAGATCCCAAGGCCCCCTCAAGAGGGGGAATAAAAAGAAAATTGGGAGAGAAAACCCTCTGAAAGGCAGGGTTCAATTATCTCAAAGATGACTTTCTATTGACGCTGTAGTGAACTTGCTTCACCCCAAAACCCACCAATCCACAGTAGGGTCAACCGATTAAGTCCATTGCTTTTTAGTCTCCAAGAATCAGTTTTACAAAAGATGCCACATCTGTTCCTTTGGATTCATGTAGAGTGAAAAATGGATGTTGCTGGAAAAGAAAAAGAAAAAACATGGCATTAATATTTCTCACTGACAAACAATATATGAGATTAGCAAATGAATAGATCCGCTTGGTACAGGGATTAAGTAACCCTATTAGAGCTAGGCTGGGCTCTTCCTACCCTTTCCAAAATCAAGCACACACCTAGTGATGCGAATGTTTTAAAGATATCTCTTAGTTGTCACTCTTGCCATCCTGATATCTCTAGGTTTCCACTATATTCTTTTTTTTTTTTTTAAGTTTCATCTACGGCAACATACAAAGATTGACAAAAAACAACCCAAACTCTGATTTACAAATAGCCCTGGGCCCCACAAGGTCATTTTAGGCTAATATAGTAGTAAGATAATAAGACAATTCATAGGTGTGTGCACCTTTTTTTTTTTTTTTTTAGATGAAGTCTCGCTCTGTCGCCCAGGCTGGAGTGCAGTGGTGCGATCTTGGCTCACTGCAAACTCCGCCTCCCGGGTTCAAGTGATTCTCCTGCCTCAGCCTCCCGAGTAGCTGGGACTACAGTTGCTTGCCACCATGCCCGGCTAATTTTTTGTACTTTTAGTAGAGACAGGGTTTCACTGTGTTAGCCAGGATGGTCTTGATCTCCTGATCTTGTGATCTACCTGCCTCGGCCTCCCAAAGTGCTGGGATTACAGGCATGTGCCACTATGCCGGGCCAGGTGTATGCACTTTTATTTCTCAGGAAAAAGATGAATGAATGAGAAGTCAATTTTGTTGAACAGTAAGGTAGCCCTTGCCTTTGATATTGGAGAACTGGTTTAGACTGAAACAGTTAAAGCCATTTGCCAAGCCATGAGTTATACTTATGTCTCTCCTGATGAAGAGTTGATCCATCTGAAAAATAATGTAGACTGCCAAACTCTAGTTATATGCAGAGAAAACTGAACTCGGAGATTGAGGATTGAAAAGGTAAGAGTCTCTATCCACACAGCTCAGATCAAGTAAATTATAAAAACATAACAAGTCTTGTGCTTTGCTAAGGGAACAGGCATGGTGTGTAATTCAAGAGGTCATGCATTTCAAAACAATTCTGAACAGGAAGCCATTTTCTCTGCCCTAGAACAATTCTCCCCAAATTGCTCAATTTTGTTACAATAAGTGGCCAACTCTCACAGTGGAACCTGCCACCTCTACTTAGAAAGATATATCAGGTCATGAGCCACAGTTCTTACAGTAGAAACAGAACCAGCCAAACCCAGTGGAAATAGAATCAACCAAACCCAACCAAAACGGATAATTCCTACAGGCAGAACTTAGTCCCACATGTCTCACCTCCCATGCTCACTTCCTTGATTGCCTGGTCATACTACTTTCAATGACCAGTTGAGTAGCTAAATGTAAGCATTTTTACATCCAGACACATAAGTGACTCAGTTTCCCCTGACTTTAGGGAGTTTAGTTTACAACCTTTATGTTGCCCAGCTGTAGGTTTTCTAATTATATTTGTTTTAAACCTGACAGAGGAGGGTTGGATGCGTCGGCTCTGTGGAAAACTGAGTTCACACCCACGGAAATTTTAGGAAACAATGCAAATGGGAAAGGAACAAAGAAATAAAAACCCCAAAGAAGATACCTGGTCACAATTAAGTATCATGACTCAGAAAATGGAAAAGAGATTTTCTCCCTTTGCCCATCTGAGGACACTGGTTGGGTGCTGGCTCGGATCCTTACACTCATGAAATCAACTGAAGCTCTGGATGCCAGGTCCTTCCTCCCGAGCTCCCTCAAAAACTAAATAGCAGCCATACTTCTGATAGTAATCATACATACAGCACACTTACTAAGGGCTCTACCATCATACTTACTAGCTTTCCCACATCCTCTGGACATTTGGAAATCTTTTAACGTCCTTAAAAGTTTTTTACTATCAAAACAGGACAGGCCAAACCTCAGATTATCTTTGTGACTGCTTCCAACACCTGCCAGGCCCACCTTGCCTTTTGTTCTGCTAGTGGCTATTAGCTCAGTGGATGTAGCCTGAGTCTGCAAATGAATTAAATAACCTGACGTGAAGTCTTTCATTAAAAAAAAGAAAATTCCTAGGCATCTTTCCATTTATTCCCAGGCTGAGAAAATACTATGTGAGCCAGAAGGCCAGGGGGAGGGGAAAACGGGCAGGGATGTCAAATGGAAAGTATGACTTGCCTTCTTGTGTGGGTTTTGAGGCTGCAAAAGGTTAAGAGGGAACCAGTCCCTTCTATAAGCAATGAATTAAGATTAGCAAGGGCAGCAACCAGGAAATGGGCAAATGAGGGAGCATGAATAATACTCAGACTATAGTCCCAGGCTGGATTTCCCAAAAGAGGAGTCAGGGAGACAAGAAGGGAGGACTTTACACCATTTGGGCTCACTAATGTGCCTGAAGAAAACATGGAGATCCATGAACATACTGTGAGGAACAGACAGACAAGCTACAGTCACCAGCAGGTCTCCCTGTCCCATGCACAGCACCTCATCCCTTAAGACTATGGTTTTGAATGGGTTCAGGCATCTTTGTTTAACATACAATTCAATCTAGAACTTCCTAAGATAATTGAAGAACATAATTATTTCACTGGGCAATCACTTGAATGAACTGGTTATCATTTCTCATGATTATCATCTAGGATAGGGATCAGCTACCTGTGACCCAGAGGCCAAATTTAGCCCACTTCCTGTGTTTTAAATAAAGTTTTATTGGAACACAGCCACACACATCCCTTTTTTTTTTTTTTTTTTTTAACACATTGGATATGGCTGCTTCCACATTGCAACACTGAATTGAGCCATTGTAAACAGCAATTGTATGGCCTACAAAGACTAAAATACTTACTATTTAGTCCTTTACAGAAAAAGTTGGCTGCTACCTACTTTAGAAGAATAAATTCTACTGAGTCATACTCCCCAGTGACATTTGAGAAAACAAGCAAATGAGATGATCTTAAAGAATACACACCCTTCAATCCGTGTTAGGGAGAGAAACATTTGGGATTTCTATAAGAGGAACATGTCTAGGTTAAGGCCTTAATTAAAATGTCCTTCACGTGGAAAAAGGATTCTTTTTTTCCTTCATACTTCCTCACCAACTCCTAAAATCTAAACAATTGCCTCTCAGCAAGTGTTTTCCCAATGCTAAAGTCAGGGAGTTTGGACTCAGATTTTCCATTTGAAAACCTCAATTCCACAGGAAAGCAGGGAATAGTTATAGCTGTAAAAGGCAAGTCCATTTCCAGAACCACAAAGACGAATGCTGTAAGAAGAAAATGGGAACCGACATGATTTTATAACATTAATATACATGTAGGCCATAAAATATTACAGGATTAGAACATATTGCAAATGTAGAATTCAACTTCAGCTGCCCATGTATATTAATCATTCTTTTCCTCAAGCATGTTTCAATGAAATTTCTGATCAGAAACCACTTGGAAGAAGAAAAAAAAAAAGTTCTGTATTTTAAATAGCCAGAAATATAAGAAAATGTTCTTATCTGAAATTAGTTACAAAACATGGTAACTTTAGAATAGGAATACAGGTGCACACTTGTAGTCCCAGCTACTTTGGGGGCCCAGGCAGGAGGATCATTTGAGCCCAGGAATTCGAGACCAGCCTGGGCAACATAATGAGACTCCATCTCTAAAAAATAAAAAATAATATATAAATAAATAAATAAAATAGGATTACAGGCTCCATAGTATCCTACAAGAATACCTCTATATCTACTGTATTTTATGTGAAATTAATTGAAAACTGCCCTAGCAGGTGCATAAGCATATGTAAAAAGAGTAGACAGAACTGAAAAAGCCTTTGACTGGCTATTAAAAAATAATCAACTTAAACATGTAGTATGCTAGGATTTTCTCAAACATTACTCATATTTCCTTCTTTAACTGTGAGTTTTAGTTGAATAAAACTAGTCGAGTGCTGAGCACTAGGGGGCTGCCTTTTAACGGACCCAATGGAGGCCCAGGGAGATGGCCTCATCTCCAGTTCATCCAGTTGCAAAATGGTTCAATCTTCAATCAAAGCTTAGGCAACAGAACTGAAAACCTATGTGACTGGCTGTAGCTGTCATGCATCTTCCTGATCAGCTTTCTATAATTCTTCCTGACTCGACATTTCCAAGCTGTGCTTCCTCATATCTAAGCCACCTCACCACAGCATTTGACATTAGGAATCCGTGCTTCTAAGACATGCCCTGAGTTGGTCTTGAAGACAGCAGGGTTTGTGGCTGGGATAGCAGAGGAGCAAGCATTTAATGCCTGATGAATTCCAGTAAGAAACACTGATGTGTTCCAGTAAGAAAGGGTATCAGTGTTTTATTGCTTTTGAAATTGTGCATGAATATGGCTCTTCTTTCCCCCCACTAAAATGAAAACCTTGATAATTGAAACAAATCTAGGAAAGAGTTAACACAGATTAGCAAATAGTCTGAATTATATATATTTCTCCCCCTCCAAAAATGTGTTTCTCCTTCATTCAACATATACTTAGATAAAGCAAAGCGTTGCCAAGTTTAGGTCCTTGCCATTTGTATTTAGCTTAGAATCATTGGTAATTAGCTTAGAATTGTAGTTACAGAGTTTTGTTTGTTTGTTTGTTTTCTTTGAGACAAGGTCTCACTCTATCACCCAGGCTGGAATTCAGTGGCACAAACACGGCTCACTGCAGCCTTAACTTCCCGGGCTCAAGTGATCCTGCCACCTCAGCCTCCTGAGTAGCTGGGGCTACAGGAAAATGCCACCATGCCTGGCTAATTTTTTGTACTTTTTGCAGAGGTGGGGTTTTGTCATGTTGCCCAGGTTGGTCTCCAACTCCTGGGTTCAAGCGATCTGCCCACCTCGGCCTCCCAGAGTGCTGGGATTGCAGGCATGAGCAACCACTGTGCCCTGCCTATAGTTACCACAATTTAAGAGAAGTTATTTTAATACAACAATGCTAAGATTTTACTTTCACTCTTGCTTTTCATGGATATAGCAAGTGATAAACTGTGAATGCTGAGGGAGTATAATTCAAACCAATAATGCTTTGTCTTACTTTTTTCCACCAAAGTGAAAACAAAAAGCAAACATTTTTTTCCCCTCCCTAGCTACCCACCAAAAAGTTGTTCATCCAATTTAGGCCAGATATTTTATCAAAAATTGATCAGTCAAATAGCATTTAAGTTTTTCTCATTATTGAAATCTCTTACACCATACTTTCCTTAATTTTATCTTAGTAATATGTGGCTTCTCGTAGCTTTTAAATTCAAAAATATAAATTGTATACACATAATTTGCTCTGTATCATGACAGGTTTACAGCCTGGAAAAAAATTGCTAAGAATAGTGACAAGTTCCAACCTATGTTTAAGAAGGATGTAGGATGAACTCTTTTAACTCTCTTTCCTGGAGTTCAATTCCTGTCACTGATGTCTCAATGAACCAACTCTTCCAATATGGTGATGTGATGATAATTTAGGTCTTAGTGACTTTGCCTTTTATAGCTATTAGTAAACTCATGTTTACATTTCCAACAATACTCACCATTAGCTCTGGGTATGTAGGCCGTTCTTTGGAATTCTTCTTTAAGCTTAAAGAAAAAAAAAATCGTTAAAATCTAGAAGCCTTATGTATTTTCATTAGACAAGGATTTCAGAACCTGTAGAACACTAAACATAATCCGCTTTAAAAGTGTATTGAAAACACAGCCTCCTATCTTGACTTTCCTCTTCTGTAACCCTTATGTATTATGTTTTAAATCACCCTGGTTGTACCTTAATGGGAAAAACAGTTGTGTGTGTGTGTGTGTGTGTGTGTGTGCGCGCATGCGCGCACTTTCCTTTTGATACTTTACCAATGACATACAGACTAATTTTTCTGATCTAAAGCCATTATATTTCAAAAATATCTACTTTCCTCAATGCGGCTTTTAATGCTGTTTCCACAGACAAAGAAATTGGCAGGTGTTTCTTACATCGCCATTTATTATCTCTTCACTGTCAGGTACCTGGTTCTTTTTGCTTCTGTTTCCCATGAATATATAATTTGCTTTTATATAGTCCTCACCAAACCTGCCTGAGATAGAAGCCATAAACCCCTAATATTTATTTTCTTTTCCTTGAGACAGGTGCTGGCTCTGTTGCCCAGGCTGGAGTGCAGGAGCATACAATCTTGGCTCACTGCAGCCTCCACCTCCCTAGGCTCAGGTGATCTTCCTGCCTCAGCCACCTGAGTAGCTGGGATTACAGGCATGTACCACCATGCCTGGCTAATTTTTTGTATTTTTTGTAGAGGCAGGGTTTCGCCATGTTGCCAAGGCTGGTCTTGAACTCTTAGGCTCAAGTGATCCACGTGCCTCAGCCTTCCAAAGTGCTGGGATTACAGGTGTGAGCCACTGTGCCCAGCCCCCCAGAACATTTCTAAGGTAATACTACTTGTTTATGACAAAGGTAATAAGACCTGTTTAGGACAGCTGACAAAAGAGAAAGCACACTCAGTGACAGCAATTACTGTTTAGAAATACTTTCCGGTCATGTGCTATTGTCAGGTGACTTCTGGTTATTCTGCTCTCTGTTGACACAGACATTTAATAACATTTGATACCGGAGGCAATAAGTGCTGTTACTTATTATTTAACAGTAATAAAACTGTAAGATGAAGAGACCAACCCATCACCCCATCCTCAGCCCATCCCTATCCTTCATCCAACTCTGGCCTTCCAATGAAAAAAAAAGGAAAAAGAAAGGAAAGAAAAAAAAAGAAACAGTTTACTTGGAGGTGGAATCCCAGGTTACAGATGGAGAAAAAGACGATTTTGAAAACTATGATTTGCAAGGCAACCTACAGACTCCTGTGCCCAGTGGGCCACAAAATCATCCATGAATGAAAAGGAGCTTTGCCTGGCATTGGAATGGAAAGGAATTTTGCCTGGAGTTGGAGGGATCAAAATGTAACTGATTCTTAGGTTGCTGGGATTTGAGCTAATGGATCATTTTGAGCAAATGAGATCTAGTATGTGTGGCATGAGCTCTGCCTCACCCTCTGAAGCTAAGCATGACAGGGGTAAGGTACAGAACCATGAGACAACGAAGTAGTTCAGGCACTTCAAGAAACTGTGGTTTAAAACGAAATAAAATTAAGAAAGAAAAAAAAAAGAGAGAGAGAGAGAAAGTTTTTGAACCAAAACAACTTAAAATCAGCCTACCAGTTTATTCCAGGCAATGCTGTGGGTGGAAGCCAGGGAACCTGAGACAGGGTACAGGTAGATGTGAGGACAGAAGTTTCAACCTGGAACTGAGGGCAGACTTAGGACCTAGTGACCTCAGTGACCAGACAACCTATGAGAGAAAGTTTCATCTCAACTGAGGATAAAAATAAGAGCGCATTAGAAAGAGGAATTAACAGCTGGCAAGGTCCGATTGATATGGGAATGTGTGCTGAGTGAAATGAATGAGTCCGTGTAACTCCCACTATGGTTTTGTAGGTACCTAGATGCTGAGAGTCTACATGGGTGGTTCTCAGCTGGAGGTCATTTTGCTCCCCAGGGGATATATGGACCATGTCAGGAGGCATTTTTGGTTGTTACACCTGGTGGCAGGGTGTTACTGGCATCTAATAGGTAGAGGCCGGGGATATTGCTAAACATCCCACAATGCACTGGGCAATCCACCACAACAAAGAACAATCTAGCCCAAAATGTCAATAGTGCAGAGATAAAGAAACGCTGTGCTATGTGTAACAGGTGATCCCTCCTTGTTGCTGCTTCCTCTCCCCTTCACTTAAAAGGAACATCTCCAGCTGGTTTGTCTGTCTTTAAGCACATTCTCACCACGACCGTCTCCTGCCCTCAGCCCCAGGAAGCCAAAGTGTTTCTTTCTAAGTTCAAGAGCTAGTTTACCTAGAAAGAAACACAGAAGAAGCAATGTGATCCCAGGAGTATTGCTGACTTGCACACAGACCCTAGTAAAAAAAACAAACAGGCTAGAAGCCCTGAATTTCCCACTATTGTTCAAAGCAAATCAAAAACCAGAAATTCTTCTCTATCGTTGGAACAATGTAACACGCTCAGTAAATAACAAAAAGCACAAGCACAACATTAAATCCACACTCAATATTCAAATGGTTGATTCTGGTGTCTCTATTTAGAACTTAAACTCTGCACTGCATCTGGAACATTCTCATTGAGGACCCAGGCCCACTCCCTTACTAGCTTTCATCAGCCAACAACAAAAACCAAGGCAATGTCAGGAAGAAAAGCTTGTCTCTCAAATGTAACAATGTGCCGATTTTTTACTTTATATTTAGCAGAAGAGATAAAAGGACTTCAGCAGACTTTATATTTAGCAGAAGAGATAAAATGGATCATTTTAAGCAAATGAGACCTGGTATGTGTGACGGGAGCTCTGCCTCACCCTCTGAAGCTAAGCATGACAGGGGTAAGGTATAGAACCTTACCAACAGATAGATGAGTTTAAATATCTCCATTTTAAAAAATACTGTATTTTTTAAATGCTGTATTTTATTTAAATATTGTATTTTTTTACATGCTGTATTTTAAAAAATTCTTACATATTGTATTTTTTTACATGCTGATTTTGAGTCAGGATATCTTATCTTTTCACTTCTGGAACAGCTTATAAAAATTTCTTGGCCAGGTGCGGTGGCTCACGCCTGTAATCCCAACACTTCAGGAGGGCGAGGCAGGTGGATCACTTGAGCTCACTTGAGGTCAGGAGTTCAAGACCAGCCTTGCCAACATGGTGAAACCCCGACTCTACTAAAAATACAAAAATTAGCTGAGCATGGTGGCAGGTGCCTATAATCCCAGTTACTAGGGAAGCTGAGGCATAAGAATCACTTGAACCCAAGAGGCAGAGGTTGCAGTGAGCTGAGATTGTGCCACTGCACTCCAGCCTAGGCAGCAGGGTGAGATTCTGTATCAAAAAAGAAAAAAAAAAAAATCCAGATTTTTGTTAACTCTGTATAAAGAAAATATAGGAAAGTACCCTAGTTGATCCATCATAAAGTGTTAAGGATTCCTGAAACCTCCAAGACTACTGGCCAATAGACTATTCCTGGACTCATGGCCCCTGATTACAAAGTTCACAATCTGCCCCAAACACTACCGCAGAATATGAATGGAAAATACTTACACAGCAAAGCAAGGCTGTTTATTAAATTAATGTAACTGATATAACCCATTCTTTCCATCTTTTACATCAAGAACACTTCAAAACATGGACTAAGAATAGCAAAATACTCAGGATAAGGTTGGGGGGAAAGTAAATTTTCCATGTTTGGTAGGAAGTACTTGAAATTCAGTACACAATAACAACTCTGGAGTTCAAAGCAACACCAATTTCTTTTTGAACTGGAATCAGACTTTTGAATTTTCAAGGGGCTTGTCATTTTCAAGCGTGCAATTAGCTAACTGCCCTAATTCTTTTTCCAAATGCCACAACACACGCTTCTGACCATAGCTGACACTAAAAAACAGCTCAT
Source organism: Piliocolobus tephrosceles (assembly GCF_002776525.5). Taxonomy (NCBI): domain Eukaryota; kingdom Metazoa; phylum Chordata; class Mammalia; order Primates; family Cercopithecidae; genus Piliocolobus; species Piliocolobus tephrosceles. The sequence continues at coordinate 63,138,667 of NC_045449.1, read as the reverse complement.
GCTGTCTTGAGAATTGCTAGCTTGAAGTCTGTGCTGACCAGAGGATTTCTGCCTATTTGAACTCCCCCGATCATTTCCAAGAAGGGCTATTTGGTGCATCCACAGAATAAAAACACATTGCGCCTTTCAAGGCGTACACTTGTCAAAAGCTAAATAAACATCTAGTGCCTCTTTTTACTGTCCTTCCTGCACAAATAGGAGATTGAATTTGACTGTGTTTTATACTAGCTTCTCTGAGTCGGACAATATCGACGCTTGAGCGGGCCTCCACCACCCTTCGATATGCCATCAGACTGGTCAGTTGGGCCCACAGCTTCTTAAATAGGCCTGGAGAGAAAGCCAAAGGGAAGTCCAGCTGTTCTGGCACTCGGCAGTTGATTTCCAGTGACTTCCTTCTGTGAACCGATAGGAAGAGTTTATGATGAAAACGGCTAACATTCCAATCTTTTGCGAACTCGTTTGTTAACCCCTCTGCAGGACTAGAAAGCAAGACTTCTCTATTAGACTTCTGTATGATGAATCCCAAAACAAGGCTGACATGGTCAACACAACACAACCCAAGAACTCCTTCAAACCCCTATGATATGAAAGAGATATATAGGAAAAAGAGGAAGAAAATCACATTCTGTAGTCTTCTCTCAAAATAAATACAGAAAAGAAGGGTTTGTAAGAAACCATTGTGGGTTTGCTTTTTTCCTTTGTGTTCATATGGTTAACTCTTCTTTCTCCTTCAGGAAACATTTGTCAGATGTTACTGCAAAAGAAATGCAAAAACTGGAACTCTGGACTCTAGGTCTAACTTTGGGTGTGGTGATGATAGCCTGTAAGAGCTTTTCTACTTCACTCCACAAACTATGTGATTTACGGTCAACTCACAAGCACTGATCAGTACTGATGGGCCAGACGAATGGCTGCCAATTCCCTGGATACAGAATTACGGTACCTAGCAACAAGGAGATGGCATCGTGCCAAGTTGATTCCTTGGGTGCAGGTGTATGATAGCATTGTGACATCAAATGCTTAGGCAGCATACACAAGTTCACAAATCCTCTGATGGTTACCTAGGCTGTGGGTAATGTGTTCTTTTTCTACATACCAAAGACAGACGTAGGAGATAAAAACATAGATGTATCTATCTTGAAATTTGAGATTAAATATTTCACTTTCCAAATACATAGCTTCCCTTCCCCACTCAGCACATAGAGTTGGGACTTTCTGAGAAGTCTGGGAGGGCCATAGCCTACGTAACAAAAATATAAAAAACATGGAGATCACAAGAAAAAAAAGGTTCTTTAATGAAGATATGTCTCAATAATATAGCTTTATTCAGGAGAAAAATAATAGCTGATAAAGGGGAGTTATGCGCACAGGGAATAGCCCTCTGTTCAACAAGAGGTAGAAGATCTGTTAACAATCACTTTTCTTCAGGAGGCTGAGGCAGGAGAATGGCGTGAACCCGGGAGGCGGAGCTTGCAGTGAGCCGAGATCTGGCCACCGCACTTCAGCCTGGGCGACTGAGCAAGACCCCGTCTCAAAAAAAAAAAAAAATCACTTTTCCATTCTTTCCACCAAGCTCCAGATCAAACCTCAAGGTTTCAATAATCAAACAAGTAAAATCACTAGATTGCTAATGGATGGAGGTATGTACCCGTATGTTAATATACATATGAAAAATCAAATTGCTTCCATAAATTTCTAGGACAGTCATAAACTCTAAAAGAAAATCAGTGCTTCTTTTTGAGTATAAGATGACTTTTTCAACCCAGTTGAAAAATAATGTTCATCCTTAAAGGATATCAAAGAAAATATATTGGTGGTTTGTGGCAGGCAAAAAAATTATTGACCTGGAACAGGAGAGCTTGCATGCTGAAAAAGTCAAATTGAGGATAAGTAAGAATGTTCATAAAATTCAGAATTAACAATTCCCTTCTATTTCTTAATTCCCATACCAACAAAATGACTATTTTAGACAATTGATATTCTTAAGTATAGCATTCTACCAGAACTACAATACTGAAACTTTGACGAAGGAAAATTTATCTTTTAATGACTTTTAGGGTAAAGTGATTTGGGTTTTGTTTCTAGATATTTTCATATTTTATTTTATTTTATATGATATCTTATTTATTTAATTTTAATTTTATCTTATTTTAGCAGGGTCTTGCTCTGTCACGCAAGCTGGTGTGCAGTGGCACAATTATGGCTTTCTGCAGCCTCAGCCTTCCACGCTCAAGCGATCCTCCCACCTCAGCCTCCCAAGTAGCTGGGACCCCACGTGTGCACCACCACACCCAGCTACCTTGTGTATTTTTTGTAGAGACAGGGTATTATTTTTAATAAACCCAGATATAAGACAAACTGACCTACTTGAGTAGAAATGAAATGACACTGAGCAAACAGTATTAACAGAATTGACAGTTTCAAGAAAGCTGGAATGTGTCTACGGCTCAAAATTTTTTAATTAATGAACTGTGGTAGCTGGGTTAAAATAAAAGAAAACGAGACAGAAGGGGATATCTTAGCAGGTGGCCATGAAGGCACTAAGGGTGTTAAAAGGAGAGAGTAGGCACAGGGCAGTCATTATATGAAGAGCAATGATGCGTATCTGGAACTTCCACATATGTGTGCACACATTACAATTAGAAAACATTTATTTCTCAAGGTGTTCATTTTTAAAACACCTGTAAAAAGTTTCAGTGTTCTGATTCTTTGGAGAAAATTCTAAGTAAGAGAAAAAATATACTGGTGAAAGAAAAATCAAGCAATTGGATGATTTTTTAAAATAAATTGAAGAAAATAAGCCTTCTAAACAGAAAGTAGTTGATGGCAGGTCCACAGATCATATGTCGAAACCCGGGGTTATCACCGCAGCTGTACCTAAAAATGACTTGAGAACATTTAAAAAAAATAAGTATCTTGGCCCCTCCCCAGACCAATTAAATGAGAGTCTATGAGGATGAGTCCTAGGGGACAGTGATTTTGAAAGCTCACTAGAGTTTTATAAATGAGCAGCCACAGTTGAGAATCATTGGATTAAACTGGTGATTCACAATGGTAGACTCGGCTTTCTCACACTTTTCACACCAGCCTCGTTCTTACCAAAATTTCCTAAAGTACCCAGAATCTTGGGAAAAGGGGACAGGCGGGAGAAAGGTAATAGGGAGAATAATTTGAAGAGACTTAGCTAGACAAGATCATTCCCCATTACCACCCCTCTTGAGAACTACTGTTCTGTACTACCCAAGACGCCTCATCCCTTTTTTTGTTTTTGTTTTTGAAATGGTGTCTCTCTCTTATCACCCAGGCTGGAGTGCAGTGGCGCAATCTCAGCTCACTGCAACCTCCGCCTCCTGGGTTCAAGCAATTCTCCTGCATCAACCTCCTGAGTAGCTGGGAATGCAGGCATGTTCCACCACACTTGGCTAATTTTTGTATTTTTAGCAGAGATGGGTTTTCACCATGTTGGTCAGGTTGGTCTCAAACTCCTGACCTCAAGTGATCTGCCACCTTGGCCTCCCAAAGTGCTGGAATTATAGCCATGAGTCACCATGCCCAGCCCCTCAATCCTTTTTTTGATGTGATCTTAAACATTTGAAGATAAGGCAATAAACAAATACATATCCAGCCAACCAACCAACCATAAAAAACAAGTTTTTGAATCCAGAATGCAAAATCATGAATCCATCCTGGCAGAGGTACTACCACATCCAACACACTCCCTCAAGGAAAACAGGCAGGAAGTAGCTAGAAGATATATATTTTAAGAGGCATCCAACAACTATTGTACTAGCACTCGAGGCTCCAGCCCCTCTCTAGTCATCCAGTCAAAAACGAAAACAAACAACTGCAGACCAGCCTCATATATCATCAGGGAAAAGTACCAGGGATGAAGAGGGGCCTTAGGCTGACAAAGAGTCCAAGAGCTCTTAGGTTCACAAGCAACAGACAGTTGCTTTGTTTTATGTTTCTTCCACGTTTCCTGATGAATGCTGTATTCACAGCTTTATGTTTTTATTTCTTATTTATTTGTTTTGAGATGAAGTTTTGTTCTTGTCGCCCAGGCTGGAGTGCAGTGGCGTGATCTCGGCTCACTACAACCTCCACCTCCTGGGTTCAAGTGATTCTCCTGCCTCAGCCTCCCAAGATTACAGCTGTCCACCACCACGCCCAGTTATCTTTTGTATTTTTAGTAGAGTCAAGTTTTCACCATGTTGGCCAGGCTGGTCTCGAACTCCTAATCTCAGGTGATCCACTCGCCTCGGTCTCCCAAAGTACTGGGATTACAGGCATGGGTGCTCCACCTCACAGCACTTCTAAAAAGCATGGAGGCCGAGGAATGAAGCCATGAGGAAGATGTTCCTTCAGCTTCCTCAGTAACTCAAACAGCCTTCAGAGCTCCAGACCCTTCCCCAGCAGTGAGTACTCAGAACGGCCCTCCTCCGAGGATCACAGCTGGGCGTGCCACCATCTCCCAGTCCCCTCCCTCTTAATTCTCATCTACTTCTGTGGAATGGCCAAATACACTAATCTGGCTCAGGGATGTGCTTCATTTCTGGCATCCCACTTCCAGCATCACTTGCCATGATCATTACTATCAAGTCATGCCAGGCATCATGACCTCTACGCACACAGAAACGACTTGATTGTCTAGAGAATACTTTCCCTCTGTTGCTTTTCTTGACTGCCCTGGCAGTTTTCATGAAAATATAGTTTACCACGTGAGTATGGCTCCCTCCCTCTTTCCACCCCAACTTTCTTTGGATTCCCTTCCCAGAACTTCAGCATTGTCTCTTATGGTGGGCAAGTTTCTCCACAGTTAGCAAGTATTCAGTAGCAACCAAGGTTCTACAAGACTTCTGAGGACCTAAGAAACACTCTTAAACTACCCACTATCTTCTCACCCAAAGTAATTCTTTGCCTCTACTCCCTATCCCCAGGCTTTTAGTGGGTCTCATCAGCTTTCTCTTTATGCTCTAATTGACATCAAATTGCTTAAAACTCACATAAAGGAGTTTCTTGCTTTTGTGACATTGTCAATGATATTCCTTCTGTAGGGAATACGTTTCCTTTCCTATTTCCCTTTTGCTTGGAAAACACCTCTCACGATCTCAGCTCCGGATTTATCTCCTCCAGAAAAGCCTATCCTGAGGTCTTCCCTCCGAGTTCCTTAAATCGCCCATGCCCCTATCTCTATCACTGGACTTGCCACTTTAGACTATAATTATTCATTTATGAGATTTCTCTACTTGACTTTGGGCTCAGCGAGGGCAGGGAGTGTGATACGGTCATCTTTGCTTCTCCAGCAGAGAGGGCGCACTCCACAAATGCTTTCGGAATGAATGTATGCATGATGGAGACAAACCCAATGGAAGAAACTCATGAGAACTCATCTTCTTCTTTCACAGTGACACTTGGGAGGTGGGGCTCTCTTACCACTGTGAGGTAAAGTCAACGAACTCTGCAGAGAACTTGTCTGCTGGGAGTTGTGGCGATGGCTCCTCTACCACCTGTTTGAGCTGCTGAAATGGAGTTCCCCATGAATCATAGGGAAATCGAAGGATGGCCAACTCAATCTGGAGAAGAGAGGAAACAGGAGACAACAGTTTCAACAGGGCTGCTTTAGGGGATCACCCATGTTTCATTCGTGGAGAGCCAGAGGGAAACACAAGGCAAAGTTCAAGTATAAGGGGTGGGGGGGAATAAACCAATAATTTGTTCTCTAGCAATTTTCCCCAAATCCCTAGTGCTGGGGATTTTTAAATATTACTTACTAGACAAGTCACTTAAGCCTATCTAAAGCAGGGCCCCTCACTAAAACCCACTGTGGCACTTCATAAAAATTGTAAGCCAACGGTATTAAACTTCAGGATGTAAAGCTACGAGGATTTCAAATGTTTGGTCTGAAAAGTAATTCCCAGCCTGAGACCTTTCCAGAGCTGAGCATCTACTGCCACCTGCAGGTCGCTTGGTGAAATGACAGGGGGAAGAAAGCAACCTAGAACCAAATGACTCATCTTCTTTTGGACTTGAGAAAAGGCCACTTTGCATTACAGGATCACGTGTTTTCTGGGCAGGCAGGAGAAATAACTCATGGGATTTATTCAGCTGCTGCGCCTGGGGAGGAGCCAGGACCACAGTGGATAATTCCAGACCTCGGTGATCCACTGAAAATGTATGACCACCAAAGTGATGAAATTTACAATCACCAAAGTTATGAATAAGTTAGGAATAAATCATATAATTTTAGGGCTGTGTCTAAGGAAATCATCCTACTGGTTATCCTGTATTGAGGATATACCTGACTGATATGGTTTGGCTGCATCCCCACCCAAATCTCATCTGGAATTGTAGCTCCCATAATTCCTACATGTTGTGGGGCAGACCCAGCGGGAGATAATTGAATCACGGGGCGGTTCCCCCATACTGTGCTACGGTTCTCACGGTAGTGAAAAAGTCTCATGAGATCCGATGGTTTTATGAAGCATCTCCCTTTTCGCTTGGCCCTCTCATTCTCTCTTGTCTTCCACCATGTAAGATGTGCCTTTCACCTTCCACCATGATCATGAGGCCTCCCCAGCCACATGGAACAGTGAGTCCATTAAACCTCTTTTTCTCTTAAATTACTCAGTCTTGGGGATGCTTTTATCAGCAGTGTGAAAACGAACTAACACACTGACCTCATCAGTCTTTAACTTTTACTTCTCCAATAAAAATATCCTGGGAAGCATAGCCTATGTCCTGGATAACACGGCCCTATCAGGGTTCACGCACATTAGCATTCTTTGCACAGCTTAAGCTTCTTGCCTCGGCTTGAATAATTTAATTTTAAACTATAAGGAATATGGTAAGATCCTCTTATTTTACAGATGAGGATAGGAAGATAGTCCGTGTGACTATAACAATTACTCAAAAAGGCATACAGATCATCAGAGGTGGAATCAAGAGAAAAATTGGTTTCCCCAATCCCGTATCAGTGTTTTTACTATACTACACTACAAACAGTTATTACTCAAAATCTCCTACCACCTCAGCAGGAGAGGGCGCCCCAAACCAGCATTTAGGGCATTTGTTTCTTGGACCCAAAGTCCACGTCATTCAAGTTTCATGCCCACAACCTCATAGTTCATGACAATTGGCATACACTACCATCGTGATGCCCAGACTCCAAATGTCAGACTTCACACTGTATCCCTTCTGGTTGAGCTCTGGGTTTATTCTTTCAGGCTGGAAAGGAGACAGACAACTGAGAAACTGGGAAGACAGTTGAGATAACATTCTTAGTTCAACAGTCTCTGGGGATGGGGGTAGCATCAGCTGCCAAGTGAGTTGTTATAAGCTGTTAACATGCCTCTGAGGCCAACAAGACCCAGTTAACTACAATAAATATCCATGTCTCCACAGGGTTTCCCTTCTGTGTTTGTCTTTTCTTGGACACAGTAATGGATCAAGTTCCTTTCATAACAAATTTAAAATTTGCCTTAAGAGGAAACAGGGTATACGTTATAAAGCTACTTTGCCCATCTAGAATTATCCTTGTTTAAAACATGAACAGTCCAGAACTCAATAAAACAAGAGTCACTGGGCTACTGTCCCATGCTAATAGACCTGAGCAATTTTTAGCTAAACACAGACAGGAAGCTTTTCGATTCAAAGCACAAGTTCATTTCCACATAGAATGTAGCGTCTGTTCCTTCAGTTAAAGGGGATTGCAAGGTCTCTGCTAAAGGCGGTGAATCTCCACAGCTGTGAGGTCCTCTCATGACTAATCTAACTGCCTTGTTTGGGTAATTTAAGCTCTATTTACTATTTTGTCCTCAACAAACAATGTAATACTTCCCAAAGTATGGAAAACTGTGCAGGCTATATGTATTGTGTATATGTTTTTTCAAATAACGTATCTCTTTCACTTGATTTTTTTAAAGTAATACATATGTAACTATGGTCTGAACGTTTGTTCCCCACCAAAATCCACAGGTTAAAACCTAATCGCACATGTAGTGGTATCAGAAGGCAGGGCCTTTGGGAGGTGATTGAGTCATGAAGGTGCAACACTAATGAATAGGACTGGAGCCCTTATAAAAGAAGCCCTAGAGAGATCCCTCGCCCCTCTCACTGTGGGAGGACTAAGCAGGAAGGAGATATGTATGATCCTGAGAAACGTGAGCCCTCATCAGACACCAAATCTTCTGGTGCCTTCGTCTTGGATTTCCTAGCCTCCAAAAACTGTGAGAAATAAATTTCTGTTGTTTATAGGCTGCCTGGCTTATGTTATTTTGCCATAGCAGCCTGAACAAACTAAGACAGTATACGAAGCAAGTGAGTAAAGATTTCAGACATGAAATTTTGAAGAAAAACTAAGAGGCAGACTACTGTTGGAGTCTTCAGTACATTTCCATTTTCCCTCTGTGGCCATCCATTTCTTGTTTCCCAGCATGATTTACCAGCAGTGACATTACCAGATGCCACGCTAGCTAATGTACTTACGGCCATGTATGGTTTGCAACCCGCATCAATTGTTTTAGCAACAGAGTCCACCAAGTAGCCACTGATTCCAAAATCGCACATCTTCACTTGACCGAGAGCATTAATGAGTACATTAGAAGGCTTGACATCTGAAAGCAAAAGCAACCAGGATCCCATCATTCCAGTCTGCTTTCAAGGTTCCTTTCTCTACCACCAGGGGGCCTAAAATCTCCATTTGTCCATCTTCCTTTCCCCAAGTTGCCCAACACAGAAGTAACTGCTATCCCTGACCCATAGTCATAAACTGCTTATTGCTTTCAACGTGACTTTTTATTTCATGTTTTGTTCATGCCTTGTAGAACTGTGAATTTCTCAATACAAAGAACTGTTTTCTCCACTGATTTTATGATCTTCATTACCCTTATACTTGTAGTAAGAGCCTAAAAAATTATTACTCAATCAAATGCCCAATTCAAAATGATCTATTGATATTTAAAGGAGGAGTAATAAAACAAAGAACAAAAAGGCAGACCGTGACACAATGATATACCAAACATGACCAAAGTAACCTTTGTTTCTGTTTGCTTTGGTTTTTTCTTCAAGATAAGGTTTTACTCTGTCACTCAACTGATATGCAGTGGTGTGATCATAGCTCACTGCAGCCTCAAACTCCTGGGCTCAAATCACCCTCCTGCCTCAGTCCTCTGAGTAGCTAGGACTACAGGTGTGCACCACCATGCCCGGCTTTTTTTTTTTTTTTTTTTGATAGACAGGATGTCTCTTGACCAGGCTGGTCTCAAACTCCTAGCCTCAAGCAATCCCCCCACCCCACCTCCCAAAGGGTTGTGATTACAGATGTGAGCCACCAAGCCTGGCCCAAAGCAACAAATTGTGATTGAAACCTCTGCAAGTGATGTGTCAGAGGTCACATAGTGTAAAGGATCATGAACCCAGGTATTCCAGACCACAGGGCAGGTACTGAAGAAGCAGTATTACAGACCAGATTTTAAATTAATCCTTTTGACTAGAAAGATTTAACCCACCCACCCATATGCCCCAAAAATGGAACTACAATTATCTCTGGATAATAAAATTTGAAATTACAGTTAATTTTTTTCCCTTTGTGATACTTTTCACAACGCCCATAAAATTGGAAGATAAAGATTATTACAAAAGCTTTAAAAATTATCCTTTATAATTTTCCCTTTAAGCTGGAAGACATACAAATTTCATTTTATTATTTTTATACCTTACATATATTCTCTATTATGAATTGCTATTTCATAATGGTGAAATAACCCTTAATGTTAATTTCAAACTTGTGAATAATCTACAGTCCTTTTCCTATCTGTATTCCTTACTATTTTCTTCTCCTCATCTTCCTTCATCCTATTTTTCCAATTTTTAATAATAACAACTAACAATAATAGGCACCCTGTGGAAGGCATTTTACATTATTTCTAGGCTCAGAGAGTTTAAGAATTATCCAAACCACAAGGCCCTCTTACATACCAGTACATTCTATTATTTTTCCCAAAGATATGGTGGAGGGTATCTCTTCCCGAAGCTTCCCTAACGACAATCACTAAGTGATAGCACTTACTTATTTTACATTATCTAAATTACTTCTATATTTGGTACTTGCTTTTTTTTTATTTTTTATTTATTTATTTATTTTTTGAGATGGAGTCTCACTGTGTCGCCCAGACTGGAGTGCAGTAATAAGATCTCAGCTCACTTCAGCCTCCTCCTCCCAGGTTCAAGTGATTCTCATGCCTCAGCCTCCCAAGTAGCTGGGATTACAGGCACCTACCACCACACCCAACTAATTTTTGTATTTTCAGTAGAGACAGGGTTTTGTCATGTTGGTCAGGCTGGTCTCAAACTCCTGACCTCAAGTGATCCGCCTGCCTCGGCCTCCCAAAGTGCTGGGATTACAGGCGTGAGCCATGGCACCCAGCTTGGTACTTTCATATTTCTAAGGGTTTTTTTTTTTTTTGGTATATTTATCTTACTTCCCTATAAGAATCCTGATGCATAATTTAATAAAAGTATACTTTCTTCTCATATACCTCTCAGGGCATCTATTACATTTTAAAAGTGATTTTAAAAGATGAATAAATGGATGAATGGGTGGAAAGAAGATGAATGAATTAATGGATGGATGGATGAATGGATGGTTGAAGACATAACAGGCCAATAAGAAGGAAGAAAAGGAAGGAGGAAGAGATAAATCATTTCATCCTGCCTCTTGTTGTCTGAAAGGGCTCTGCTTTACACCAGAGTTTTTCACACTTTCATGTGCACCAGAATCACCTGGAAATCTTGTTAAAATGCAAATTCCAGTTCATTTGATCTTGAGACCCATGATTCTTTTCCAACAAGCTCTCATGTGATGGCCAATACAGGATCGATTTTTATCATATTCTCTAAAATTCTCAATGATGTAATCCCACAGCTCTGCTTGCTAACAGTGTTTATATTCAATTTGGATGTAAGATAAAGATCATGTCTTCTTATTCCTTATCCTCAGCCACGATAAGGAATACTACTTATATGGTTTGCTATCCAATCTCAAAGGAAAGCCCCTTAGTTCTCTTGCCTGAGTCAATTCTACTTCCATCCATGGGGGTTTGGGGGTAGGGAGGGTCTCCAGGTGAAAGAAATGAACTTTATCAAAGGAACAGCCAAGGCAGCTCATGGCTGCTTACCTCTGTGAATGACAGACAGCTTACTGTGTAAATGTTCTAATGCTTTTACAATCTGCAAGAGAAACACAAGATAGATTTATTTATCATATCGCTGGAAAGAAATTGACTATTAAGTATATCAAGGTTTATTATGCTTGGCTTTAGGTTACCAGTGAGATATTTTCTCAAATAGTGGTGGTCCTATCTAGGAAGATACATAGGAAGTTACACAAATTCGACTCCATCCACCAGAGAGGACTGTATCTTACATCAGAAAGGATGTCTCCCTCATCTATCTTGTTCATTTGCCCTCATTCTTTTTCTCTCCACCCTCCTGAACCTGAACAGCCATGAAGGTAGAAGACCTTCTTTCTATTTATTTTCCTTCTGCTTCCTTCTATGCCTACTAGTCTTAAAAGAACATTTTAAAAATCCATAAATGAAAATCAAAATAAACTAATGTCAGAATATAGACACCAGGAATGTGGTCATAGCTGATGAATGCAGCACTTAGAGTCATTTAACCTAGAGTTTGCCAAACCAAAGCAGGGCTAGAATCTTCTACACAGTGCTCAGAAAGGAAAGCATGTATTTATCCATCCACAATAAATGTCAACAGACATGTACAAACAGTAGCTGTGGCCCAGGTAGTATTTCTTCATATTGAGATACAAAGACACATAAGGACTTTATTTCTGACATTATCCTTGCAATAGGGATTAAAATGTACTCACAGAAACTGCTATTTTCCCTAAGATGTCCTCTGGAATTGTCTGGCCTTTATCAATAACTTGTTTGTAGAATTTATCTAGTGATGTATCCATGAGCTCCATGCAGATCCACACATCACCCTGGAGACCAATTGGTTCAGGAATTGTTTAAAAGGATGAAAAAGGGAGAAAGAAAAAAAAAACAGTAAACACCTATCCTGAAGAATTAACTATTTCTTTCTTGAATTTTGGGGGGAAATACATTGTTTTCTGTCAAGATCATAAAGGAATTTACAAATAAGCAAGGTTGTCTCCAAAGAGCAAACCAGTAGGTAGCTGAGCAGAACCTGCATGTGATCTCCTACCCCTTAATGAAAAATGGAATCTGTACTAACAGACATAAGCAATAAAACCCCAGAAATCCAGGCCTTTACTGACACCACTGTCTAGGAGTTAGGTCTAGATGCCTACTCCCTGTCGGATCTCTCACACTAAACACCAGCAATAGTCAGTCAAAAAGCTGGTTTTAATGAGGTGAAGCCTCATAATTCATATCATGGTGAAGTGAAAAACAGAGGTAGAGAAAAGAGATCAAAGTAAGTCTACATGGTACACAAGTAGGCTAGATGAAGTTCCTAAAGCAGTCCAAAGACCAGAATATTTCCAATTATAAGAGATCTATGCAAATCAGTCTATAGGCGATATAGAAAGTTCTGCCAAGATAAACAAAACAAAAAAAGAAAGGAGAAGAGAATCTCTGCATCTTAAAAAGGCTAACCACATTTGAAAATACCATAATTTCAATCCAACTTTGCCCCAGGGCATGTCATTGCACACACGTAAACCCACCTATACAAGATGTGTCAAACAAGAAAGAGCTCCATGATTGTGATGGCATTTATGTGATCAAAGAAACTTCTTTTTAAGTTATTGTTCTCCCTGGACTTTGAATTGAAGGGTCACCTACCTCCCGAAACAGTGCGCCATAAAAGGTGACGGTGAATGGACAGTCCACCGTCCTCATGGAAATATCCAAATCCATCAGTAGCCTTTTCTGTTCCTGGCTATTTACTGTGGCTCGGATCCGCTGAATGGAAATGCATGAAAAATTTATGGTTACTACTCTGAGGATGAGGCAGGCAGGGACCTGAAGAAGTCCCATCGTGAAAATAGTACAGTTCATAACACAACTTCTAGCAACATTGTGAATATCCACCCTAAGTGATTATCTGTAACACATGAAAATAAGGAAGGCTGTTACTCATTTGATTTCCTGAACAGTCTTGGTAAGAAACAAATTGATAGTATGTTTTGGAGAGTGACAAAATATTTTGGAATGTATTTCCAAGTTACAAAAACAATCTGGTTTACTGTATTATGTCTGTTCAGTGCAAAGAGGACACAATATTAAGGACTTTGCTGCTTATCTGAGGTCCCAAGAAAATAAAAACCCAAAAGCGCTTCTTTGGGAACAGGTAAGAGTATTTGGAGGGAAAAGTAACTGTAATACAATTGGTACAGCTATAGGAAATGGAAGGAATTCGAGAGAAATACAGCACTGTTCATTCTTCATCCCAGTGCTTCTGTGGGAAGAAAAATCTGTCACACTAGCAAATGTAGGCTTACAGAAACATGATTATGTCATTAAATCATAGGAGAGATACAATATTACTAGGCCTTCACACTTTTTGCCTACTTAGCAAGTCAGTAGAAGAACAGACTGAAAAATCTACAAGATAAAAGTATTCCCATTCTTCAAAAGCAAAGGGATCCAAGTCCCTTTGATTATTCCTAACGATGGCCCATATCTATTAACTCAACTAGAGATGTTAATTCTTTGTGATCCTCCCAGCATCTACTCAATAATATGAAATGATTTTAAATTTCCTTTCATAGCTCAAAAACTAGGTAGATTTACCCTAGATATATTTTACCCTCCTTTTTCCACAAATGGAGACAATTTTCTCTCCCAATTCTGGTTTCTTGATTTTCAGGGGCAACTCTTTAAAAGCAACAAAATATAGAATAAAAGAGATGTATGAGTCATAACAGCCAAATGCAATACATAAACTTTCGTTGGGATTCTGATTTGAAAATCCAACAGGATAAAACAAACACACACACTTTGAGATGATCAAGGAAATTTTCACTTGGACTGTGGATTAAATGAAGGAATTATTATTATTATTATTATTATTATTATTATTATTATTATTATTTGAGATGGAGTCTCGCTTTGTCATCCAGGCTGGAGTGCAGTGGCATGATCTCGGCTCACCACAACCTCCACCTCCCAGGTTCAAGTGATTCTCCTGCCTGAGCCTCCCAAGTAGCTGGGACTACAGGCACCCGCCACCATGCCCAGCTAAGTTTGTATTTTTAGTAGAGATGGGGTTTCACTATGTTGACCAGGCTGGTCTTGAACTCCTGACCTCGTGATCCACCTGCTTTGGCCTCCCAAAGTGCTGGGATTACAGGCATGAGCCACCATGCCTGGTCCATTAATTATTTTTAAGTATGATGACATACTTAAAATAGTTTTGTAAAAATTTAAAATTGTGAAAGAATGGATGGAGGGTGAGTTAAGAGTTAAAAAAATAAATAAATAAAAAATAAAAAGTAGATACAACTCACACCAAGGAAGCCTTTTCCATACCTTCTGAGGAAAATACTCTTCCCTCCAAATAATCTTTTCTGTCTTACCCTACGGAAGATTGTTTTGCTTCTATTAAAAGGGCTGGTTGACAATTGAGATGGACAAACGTATACACAGCAGATAGAAAACACTAGGGAGAATGTCAACTCTACCTTCACCGCCATGATCTGCCCGCTGGGCACGTGCCGCATCTTCTCCACCACCCCGTACGCACCTCGTCCCAGTTCCATTATAGGCTCCAGGTCATCTGCCTTCACCTCAAAGTTCTGCAAGAGAGAAAAGGAATAATGCAATGGGAAAGAGAAAAATAAACAGAACAGAGAGCACATTATCCTCTGTCTCGTTTCTCTCAATGTTCTAAGGATTATTTCTGGGCCAGAAGATTTTCTAGCATGTCAAAGCAGCCTCTGAAAGCAAGAAGCTACAAGAAGGGCCAAGAGATGTCTCGGAGCTCCCACGGGGGTAGCCCACCTGCTTGTCCCAGGCAACACAGAAACACAACTTGGATTCACCTTGCCTATGTCTCACTTGAAGCTATTTCACTGCAGTTCTTTAGCCACGACCCTTCATTGTGTCTGTAACCCACTATTGACTGATGGCAACTAGATTATGTCTGAGCTTTGAGAAATACCCTCCCAAGAGAACCATCTACTCTCTTCAAATGCCTTCCATCAAAACCACAGTAGCCTGATTTCAATTCAACATTTTTTCAAAATAGCAAAAACTTTTCATACCACTTCCCTTTAAATGCAAATTTTTTTTGACTCATCCCCTGACAGCATGCTAGGGAAAACAAAGCATACATATAAAATGGCCAACGTATTAGCTGGCAGACGTGATTTTTTCTTACCTGATTTCCAATAGAAATGCAAGCCTTGGAGTCTAAATCTCGAGGTGGTCTAAGAAAGATAAGGGGGAAAAGAACAAACATAAGCTAATGAGTCAATTATATCCTTCCCAAATCACACGCTACTGGGAGTATTTTTCCTTAAAAAGAAAGTGGAAGTTCATGAGTAAACTGAAGCAGCATATGAGTGTGAATAAGAGGAGATTTGAAATCAATTACATTTGGGTTTAAATTACTTAACCTCTTTGGGGCTCCATTTCTTCTTTCACATGGGAATATTAACATACCTACATTGTGAAGCAGGAGTGAGTATTCAATGAGATAATACAAGTAAAATGCTTAGCAGAATGTTTGGCATACAGTAAATATCTAATTCATATGTGTAATTATCTAGATCAGGGTGCCTAACCCCCAAGCCACAGACTAATACCAGTCATCAGGAGACGAGTGGTGGGTGAAGGACAGAAGCTTTCACCTGGACTTACAGTCACTCCCCATCGCTCACATTACCATCTGAGCTCTGCCTCCTGTCAGATCAGCGGTGGCATCAGATTCTCATAGGAGCACAAACCCTACTGTGAACGGTGTATACGAGGGATATAGGTTGCGCACTCCTTATGAGAATCTAATGCCTGATGATCTGTCGCTGTCTCCCTTCACCCCCAGATGGGACCATATAGTTGCAGGATAACAAGCTCAAGACCCTCATTGATTCTACATTATGGTGAGTTGTATAATTATTTCATGATGTATTACAGTGTAATAATAATAGAAATAAAGTACACAATAAATGTAATGTGCTTGAATCATCCCGAAACCATCCCCCCACCCAGTTCATGGAAAAACTGTCTTTCAGAAAACCAGTCCCTGGTGCCAAAATGGTTAAGGACTGCTGATACAGGTCATTGTGCTAGAGTAGTAAGTCTCAAGCTTTATCTTTCATCCAAGAGCACCAATACATATAATTATTTTACCACATCTCACAATTGTTTTAAGAAACAGATAGCAATGACATATATTCTGTTAACTCACAAAATTCATAGAACATAAGAATTTCAAATCTAGTCCCTTCTTTCATAGATGGACAGAAGGTCCAGAGAGAAAAAGTGACTCCCCCCAGCCCACAGCTGCCCCAGGTCTCCTGATTTCCAGTTCTGCATCCTCTCTACTCTACCAGGCTGTCTCATCAAGCCCAGCAATATTTCTTCCATGCATAGCATTATACAATTCTGGGGTTTTCTTAGGAGCCAGAGGTTTGCTGATTTTGTTTCTATAGTCACTTTCTGAGTATTTATTTCTACTACTTCAATGATCTCTCAGGTGGTATCAATCTACTTAAGAGATAAATGTTTGGTTCTGGCTGGGCACACAACTAGGAGCTGAGAAAGGCATTTTCCTGAAAGAAATGTACCAACAGTAGTACGATAAACATAGCAAATGCTGGCCAGGCACGGTGGCCCACACCTGTAATCCCAGCACTTTGGGAGGCTGAGGCGGGCGGATCACCCGAGGTCAGGAGTTCAAGACCAGCCTGGGCAACATGGTGAAACCCCGTCTCTAGGAAAAACACAAAAATTAGCCAGGCATTGTGGCACACGTCTGCAATCCTAGCTACTCGGCAGGCTGAGGCAGCAGAATCGCTTGAACCCAGGAGGCGGAGGTTGCAGTGAGCTGAGATTGTGCCATTACACTCCAGCCTGGGTGATAGAGTGAAACTCTGTATATATAAAACATACCAAATGCCAAAAAACACATTGTTAATGTGATCAAACAAAAAGAACAACTAGAGGCTAAAGACGAAAGAATCCTGGTGCTGCCAGAAAAGAGGGAAAGAGGGTGAGCAGGCAGGTAAAGACTCGTGTCTCTCGGGAAGCACATTCCATGCCAGAAGAAGGCAAAGGAATAATGGAAAGAGATAGGAAAAGGGAAAGATGAAAGGGAGAGAGAAAAGAAAGCTTTGCCAATGAGGACTTTTTCCAACTCTCAGGTATGATTCTAACCCTTTCGCTGAAATTAAATACATAAATAAAATTAAAAAGTAGGGATACAGGCTGCGCATGGTGGCTCACACCTGTAATCCCAGCACTTTGGGAGGCCGAGGCAGATGGATCACCTGAGGTCAGGAGTTCGAAACCAGCCTGGCCAACATGGTGAAACCCCGTCTCTACTAAAAATATAAAAATTAGCCGGGCATGCTGGCGGGCACCTGTAATCCCAGCTACTCGGGAGGCTGAGGCAGGAGACTCGCTTGAACCCAGGAGGCAGAGGTTAAAGTTGAAGTGAGCCAAGATCATGCCACTGCTGTCCAGCCTGGGCGACAAGAGCGAGACTTGGTCTCAAAAAACAAAACAAAAAAAAAAAAAAAAAGAGGAAAATGGCAAGCCTCTTCACCTCAAAATCCTTTTGGAATACATAGAATACTTAAAGTTTTTTATACTAACTTAAAACTCGGGACTAAGAGAGAGAGAGAAAAAAGACAACACAAAACAAAACACACACACACACCCCACAAACAGCGGTGATGTGTTTCTATATCTTGTATTTCTGAGCAGGGAATTTTTCTTCAGAAAAGGTTTCTGGAAGAATCAAATTTCTAAAACGCTACTTCCTCTTTCTCAAGATTTCCAAAGCTGTTTTTCCTTAGTTGTCACAATTTGCTTGTACTAATTTGTAATGGCACTTTGAAATAAAGGCAAATATGACTTTAGACATGTGACTAATATAAACAACAAACATCCTTTGCAATTATTCAACACGCTGATTTTTTTTTTTTTTTTTGAGACAGAATCTCACCCTGTCACCCACACTGGAGTGCGGTGGCACAATCTCGGCTCACTGCAACCTCTGCCTACTGGGTTCAAGCAATTCTCCTGCCTCAGCCTCCCAAGCAGCTGGAATTACAGGCGCACACCACCACGTCCAGCTAATCGTTGTAGTTGGAGTAGAAACAGGGTTTCGCCATGTTGGCCAGGCTGGTCTCAAACTCCTGACCTCAAGTGATCCTCCCGCCTCGGCCTCCCAAAGTGCTGGAATTACAGGCGTCAGCCACCACACCCAGCCATCACCTTGACTTTTTAAAAGTATGAAGCAACAGAAAGGTCACTAATTATTTGGGGCTGCGACTGTTTTTGCCATCCAATGAGGTTACTGAACACAAGTTCTTCCAAGTCTAATATTCTTATATTTTACATATATAGCAGGGCTCAGCAAATTACAGCCTGTGGTCCAGCTAAGAATGACTTTTCCAAATTTAAACGCTTGTAAAAAAACAAAAAATAAACAACAGCATCCTCTGTGACCCATGTAGCCTAAAATATTTACTATCTGGCCTTTTACAAAAAAAAAAAAAGTTTGCTGAGCTTGGCTATATACTAACTTTGCATTACCCCGGGACCTAATAGAAGGGTCTGGTGCCATTTTCCAGATTAAGAAAAATGAGCCGGGCGCGGTGGCTCAAGCCTGTAATCCCAGCACTTTGGGAGGCCGAGGCGGGCGGATCACGAGGTCAGGAGATCGAGACCATCCTGGCTAACACGGTGAAACCCCGTCTCTACTAAAAAATACAAAAAACCTAGCCAGGTGAGGTGGCGGGCGCCTGTAGTCCCAGCTACTCCGGAGGCTGAGGCAGGAGAATGGCGTAAACCAGGGAGGCGGAGCTTGCAGTGAGCCGAGATCTGGCCACTGCACTCCAGCCTGGGCGACAGAGCGAGACTCCGTCTCAAAAAAAAAAAAAAAAAGAAAGAAAAATGAAACCCAGAAAAGCTGGGTGATTTTCTGAAGCCATACGGTTATCCACAGAGCTGAAAATAAAACTCAAGTCACCTGAATCTCAGCCTTGACTTAAGGAGGAGAAAAAGGAAGAAGAGAAGGAAATATAAAAAACTGGGCTAAGAGCTTTTTTACCTGCTCTCATGATTCCCATCGAGGCAGACTGAATACAAGGAACTTGCTCCCAATGCCCAGGCCTCCGCTAATGAAAATAATCAATTCGCCTGTGCCGCAGGCCCTTGGGCTCATCAAGTGGGCCAAAAATATCAAATGATGGGGCCAAGACTGACAAATCAGATTGGATTAGTTGACATTGTGCTCTGTCCAGGGCTGGGCATATTAGTTTGCCAGGGGCATTGCGATTCTGCAGGAAGTTTATACTGTGGGCAGATGTTCTCTGTCACTTATTCAATATTTTAGTCCTCTGGGGAAAAAAACCAAGCTTATTACAAAAATTCTTCCCCTGGAAGACCAAAGGTCTTCCAAAGGTCACCTAGTATCCACTTTTTATATGAACAACCAGCTTCGGTTTAGTACGATAGTTATTCATTTATAATTTTACATGAGGAATCAGTTCACTGGTTATTATCACAATTATTATTCATTTATTCAGAAATATTTATTGAGCACCTATTTGGGCAACAGAACGTGTGAGCCATTTACATAAAATAGCTTCCTTAATTTTTACAACTCTCAGAGGTAGTATTAATAGAGGTGTTATTACCTCTAGTGAAATAGAATAGGGTATGAATTGAAATCAAGGTATTAATACCTCTTTCAGCAATTAATATTGAAAGTGACTAAATAATTTAAGAACACTCAGGCTGGGAGCAGTGGCTCACACCCGTAATCCCAGCACTTTGGGAGGCTGAGGCAGGTGGATCATGAGGTCAGGAGTTCGAGACCAGCCTGGCTAACATAGTGAAACCCCATCTCTACTAAAAATACAAACTTAGCTGGGCATGGTGGCGGGTGCCTGTAGTCCAAGCTGCTTAGGAGGCTGAGGCAGGAGAACTGCTTGAACCCGAGAGGCAGAGGTTGTGGTGAGCCACGATCACACCACTGCACTGCAGCCTGGGCAACAGAGCAAGACTCTGTCTCAAAAAAAAAAAGAACACTTAGAGAGACAATGAGATTAGAACCCAGAGCTGCACCATGATGGCTTCTGACGCACAGTGTGCTGTAAAGGATACTACCTCTCATTTCACTAGCCATAAACTGTTTGCTCACAGCCTCTACCAGTCTGATATGTGGCTAAGAGCACATCACTGAGAGTCAGAGATTCCTGAGCTTATATGCCAGTTCTTCCACTGAGAAGCTGTGCACTAATGCTCACTTGGAGCTACCTTTCGTCGAGCAATTGCAATGCACCAGGCACTACACTAGACACTCATATGGATTATGACATCTAATCCTCAAAACAGCAACATCACTGCTATTCCCGGGTTTTGTTTGTTTGTCTGTTTTCTGAGATGGAATCTCACTCTGTCATCTAGGCTGGAGTGCAATGGCATAATCTCGGCTCACTGCAACCTCCACCTCCTGGGTTCAAGTGATTCTCCTGCCTCAGTCTCCCAAGAAACTGGGACTACAGGCGCCCGCCGCCACGCCTGGCTAATTTTTTGCATTTTTAGAAGGGGAAACTAAGGCTTAGCGCAGTTAGGTATTTTGCCTAAGGTATTCAACTAGTGAAGTTTAGATCCCAAATTTAAACCTAAGTGTTCTGGCTCCAGACCCTGAACTCTTACCCATGAAGCTATGCTCAACAGGTCGGAGTAATGCACCTGACCGTTGCACCGTTCTGTTTGTTCACATGTCAAGTGAGAGTAACAAACACTGCCTCTGAGTTTCTTGTTGTGGTTAAATGAAACGATATGAACTAGCATCAAACTGATTTAGAATTGGTCACTATCGATTAAGGGAAGGGACAGCCCACACTGGCATCAGTAGCTCAGAGAAAGAACTCAAACGGAGGGGCCACACACGTGGAACTCGGGAGAATGGAGCTTTGTCAAGGCCTATTTATTTTTGAGAAGTGCAGCAGAAGGAGGCAGGGTATGAATGGGAAGAAATCACCAAGCCAGACTTCAAAAATTGCCAAGAAAAACACAAAATGTGGGAGCTACTACTTTAGGAGTACAAATCTAAGCCGCGGCATTAAAGTCATAACAAGGAGACTCTTTGAGCTACGGTGGTATACTCTACAATAATGAAGTGATACTTTTCGCTTCACAAAGTGAAACAGATAAGTATATTCACAGCATATCCTATTAATACCATACGAGTGAAAAACAAAATATAAACTGCTTTTATCCTTGTTTATACCAAGAAAGCGTTTATGGTAGCCTTCCAAAATTCATAAAATTTATAAAATTAACATATACTTTATGCTATAATGTAAACTAATATAAAAGGTAAAGAATAAAAATTGTAAGGGGAAGGGATATAAGACTGCTGGCAGGTTGATATAAGAATAAATCCCAAAGGAAATAGTAAAAATAAAAGCAGAAAGCAATAAAATTGAAAATAGGAAAATAAAACAAAGCCAGTTCTTCAAAAGAAAAAAAAAATCAGTAAAGTTGATAAACCTCAAGCAAAACTGACAAATTTAACAAGAGAAGACACAAATTATCAGTATCAGGGAAGAAAAAAAAAAAAGGATGTCACAACAGATTGTACATCCATTTAAAGAATAGGCAGAAAACACTGTGAACAGTTTTACTCTCACAAATGTGAAAACTTGGAAGAAATAGACCAACTCCTCAAAACCACATACTACCAAAACTCAGCCATAATGAAACAGATAATCTGAATAATCCTATAACTATTAAAGAAATTGAGATTGTGATTAAAAAGTCCCAGAAAAAAAAAAAAAAATCCAAGCTCATTTTCTTTCATTGGAGAATTTTAGCAAACATTCAAAGCATTCAAAGAAGAATTAGCACCAATTTTATACAATGTCTACCAAAAAATAGAAGAAACTCTTACCAATTCATTTTTATTAGTATTACCTTAATACTAAAACTAGAAAATAATAGCACAAGAGAAATAATAAATAAACCATCACAGACCAACATCTCCCAAAAGCCTAGAAACAAAAATCCTCAACAAAATTTTAGCAAATCGAATCCAACAATGCACAAAAATATATACATCATAACTAACTGGGATTCATTTGGGGTATGCAAGGCTAGCTCAGTACATAAAAATGAATCAACATAATCTACATATCGACAGATCAAAGAAGAAATATCTTACGATCATATCAATTGGTGCAGAGAAAGCATTTAACAAAATTCAATACCCATTCATAATAAAAGTTCTCAGGCAGGGCATGTTGGCTCGTGCCTGTAATCCTGGCACTTTGGGAGGGCCAAGGCAGGCAAATTGCTTACCCACGAGTTCGAGACCAGCCTGGGCAACACGGTGAAACCCCACATCTACAAAATACAAAAATAAATTAGCCCAGTGTGGTGGCATGTACCTGTAGTTCCAGCTACTTCGGAGGCTGAGATGGGAGGATCACTTGAGCCAGGGGAGGCTGAGACTGCAGTGAGCCATGAGCACACCACTGCACTGCAGCCTGGGTGACAGAGTGAGACCCTGTCTCAAAAAACAAAAACAAACAATCAAAAAAAACCTCTCAGTATACTGAGAGATTTTATATAGCTGGGAATCTTTTCAACCTCATAAGTAACATCTACAAAAAATCTACAGTTAGCTTCATACTTACTAGTAAAAGACTAAATGCTTTCTTTCTAAGATGAGAACAAACCAGTTTGCCTGCTCTCATCAACCTTATTAACATAGGACTGGACATTCTTGCCACTTCAATAAGGCAAGAAAATGCAAGTAAAAATCAAAGTAAAGATTGGAAAAGAAGAAATAAAACTGTCTCCGTTTACAGATGCCATGATTGTCTACATAGAAAACCCTAAGGATTCAATGAAAAGCTTCTAGAACTAATAAGTGATTTTAGTAAAGTCACAGAATAGAAGATCAACTGCAGAATCCACAGAATACAAGATCAATACAGAAAAGATCTATTGCATTTCTATACATGGACAATGAACAAGTAAAAACCAAGCTCACAAATCAAATTCCGCTTAAAATTTGCTCCAAAAAAAAAACACTTAGGTATAAATTTTAACAAAATCTAATATAGAGGAATTGTATTATAAAAATGCTGATGAAATAAAAGTTTTAAAGTTGAAGAAATATACCATGTTTGCAGATTAGAAGAACCAATGTAGTAAAAATGTCAATTCGCCCTAAATTGATGTATAGGTTAAACACAATTCCTACTAAAATCTCAGTAAGTTTCTTTGTGGACACAGACAAGCTTATTCTAAAACTTATATGAAAAGAGAAAGACCTTTAGAATAGTCAACATATTCTGAAAGAGAACAGAGTGAAAGGAATCATGTTTCCCTGTTATGACTTACTATGCAGCTGTGGTAATCAAGACAGTGTGATACTGGCAAAGGGACAGACACATAAATCAGTGGAACAGAATAGAGAACACAGAAATAACTTCAAACAAATATGCCCAATTGACATTTGACAAAGGAGCAGAAGCAATTCAATGGAGGAGGGATAGCCTTTTCAACAGATGGTGCTAGAATAATTGGTAACCCACTGGCCAAAAAAATAAAGCTCAACCTAAACTCATACCTTGAACAAAAATTAACTCAAAATGGACCATGGGCTTAAATGCAAAATGAAAAACTACAAAACTTATAGACAGATCTAGGACTACGCAAAATGTTCTTAGACTTTATCAAAAGCATGATCTGTAAAAGTAATAATTGATAAGTCGATCTTCATCAAAATTAAAAACTTTTGTTCTGTGAAAGACCCTTCTAAAATCATAAAAAGACAAATTACAAACTGTGAAAAATATTTTCCTATCATGTATCGGACAAAGTCCTTGTGTCCAGAATATACAAATAACTCTCAAAAGTAAACAATAAAAAGAATCTAATTAGACAATGGGCAAAAGATATGCACAGACATTTCACCAAAAATATGTAGATGGAAAATAAACACCTAAAAACATATTCTGCATTATTAGCCACTAGAGAAATTGCAAATTAAAACTACATATAGGCCGGGCACGGTGGCTCAAGCCTGTAATCCCAGCACTCTGGGAGGCCGAGGCGGGTGGATCATCTAAGGTCAGGAGTTCGAGACCAGCAGACCAGCCTGACCAATATGGTGAAACCCCATCTCTACCAAAAAAAAAAAAAATTCGCTGGGCATGGTGGCAGGCGCCTGTATTCCCCGCTGCTGGGGAGGCTGAGGCAGGAGAATCACCTGAACCCAGGGGACAGAGGTTGTGGTGAGCCGAGATCACGCCACTGCACTCCAGCCTGGGCAACAAGAGAGAAACTCCGTCTCAACAACAACAACAAAAACTACATACATATCACTACACATAAGAATGGCTAAACTGAAAAATACTGATAGTACCAATTGCTGGCAGAGATCCAGAAAAACTGGATTATTCAGACATTATTGGTGAGAACATAAAATGGTACATTTACTCTGGCTAATAGTTCAGCAGTTCTTTCAAAACTAAAGATGGGCTTACCATGTAACCCAGCAATTACACTATTGGGCTTATACCCCAGAGAAATGAAGACCTATTCTCATGCAGGAACTTACGCATAAATGCTCATAACAGCTTTATTCCTAATAGCCAAAAATGGGAAACTACCCATATCTCCTTCAAAGGCTAAGGTGTTGAACAAACTATGGTATGACCATACCATAGATGGGTACTTAGCAATAAAATGGAACAAACTGTCAACACATGCAATTACTTAAATGAACCTCAATAAAATTATGTTGAACAAAAAAATCTCAAAAAGAGATGCATGATTTCATTTATATAACAATCATGAAATAACAAAATGGCAAAGGAGAACAGATTAGTGGTTGCTAGGGATTAAGGACAGAGATAGGGGGA
>NC_045449.1:63069499-63113552 GCF_002776525.5 Piliocolobus tephrosceles | reverse complement strand
ATAATAGTACTTATGCAAGACTTAAACATGTGATAAACTTTATAGAGCTACACATGCACACACACACACACACAAATGAATACTCACATAGCTGGCGAAATTAAGTTCTATGATTTGCACTATTGCCACTTTCTTGATCTTGATAATGTACTATGGTTGTGTAAGATGTTAACGTGGGATGGGGGGAGTTTGGCATGGCTTGGGGAAAGGGATATATGAGACCTCCCTGTACATTTCTTTGCAACCTCCTTTTAATCTACAATTACTTCAAAATAAAAAGTTTTAAAAGTATATCCCATAAATTCCTATACAGGTAGTAAAAGTAGGCCACATATTTGACTCTAAGCTCTTGAGAAATCAGTCAGAGAGGAAACAATAGTAATTACACAGTTCACAGGTCTACAAGGAAAAAAAAAATTGCTCAGAGAGACCAAAATAAAGAAAAAAAAGAGGAAAAAAATATTGATAGTAAGTATGGGAAGATGGATCTTCCTCCTGCAGATTCCAATGAAAGGAACATTCTATCTTGAGTTTAGAGCTACAGTCCAGAACTTGAGCTCTACAGTCCAGAACCCTGAAGAGTAGCCCTCAGCTCTACTTTGTCCTTAAAAATTCTCCAGTGGAAAGTTTCTGTATACTGCTTCATGCAATATAAGGACCAATGGCTTTAACAAAGTCTTAGAGCAGACAGGATCCCATTTAAGAGCACATTCCAACACTAGGGGGTGCACTTCCTGATAGTAGATCACAGCTAAAATCAAAACCCATTACAAAGGGAGGCACTTTTGTAGACATGAACAAAAGCCTTACCAACTCACTTTTCCATTAGGATGCCCTGTCTTTGCCTTTGCCCTGTCTCTCTAACACCTCTATTGTGATTCGTTTCCTTGGAGTTTCGATTCCTCTCATGCAGATGCCTTGGTAGGTGGTTGTACCTCCAGCTGGACAGGAAGTACCTTTCCCACCACCAGATTAAAACAAAAACAAGAAGGAGGTTCACAGAGAGGATGTCATTTACACGATGTCCTTCACTAGGACTTGAGCTGACTTAGGGATTTAGGCCAAAACCTCAGCTAATAAAAAAGTGTTCCTTTACCTCATTCTTCCTTCTGTTTATATGGGACAGAATTGAAGTGTCAGGATGTGGGTCCTCACCAAATACCATCTTTCCATCTCAACCCAAGTTTTATAGTAGTGGCTTTCACAGGGATTTTCCTGTTTGCTCCAATCTACAGGGAAAAGGCAAGGAAGTCCCATATCCAGGGCCCTTTCTGGTCTTACATAGAGCCCCATCTGCCAAATATATGTGACATTCAATTCTTACTCAACCAATAACTTAAGACACTGAGTTCAAAACTACCCATTCAACATAACTGACTGACAAGATATGATTATTTCAGGTCTGAGAACAGTGAGCAAATGGCTTCCCCCCTTAAAGGGCTCTTCTAAAGTCAAGGCATTGCTCACCAGTCCAAAAATAAACCCCCAGGAGAAGCCTGAAAGTACAAGGATTTGGATTCAGATGATGATCTTGCCAACTTACGTGGAACTGGTCTGAGGTTGTTCAAATGCTTCTTTTGGAATTTTAAGGCCAGGGTTTCGCTTCTTGCCTATGGGGAAAGACGTAAGGAAAACGTTAAGGATTAAATCACAGCAAGATAGCAGAGAAAGAGACTGCAGCAAAGGAAAGAGCTGACCTGCGCATGCAGCTCTCACGTCTCCATTCAAAGCACCACTTCCTGCCCAGGAAGTTTGTGAGTGTTGAGAACCCAAGCACCAGGTAGAACAGAGCTTCCCAAATACAGACTGTGGTCATGAATGAGGTTTTTCATCAGTCCAGGGGGCAAACATCAGGATGAGAATGCTAACTCTCTTTTCCTAGGAAGATCTGCCCTTTCTGCCCACTGAGTGTGTCATAGCAACTTCTTTTTTTTTTTCTTTTTGAGACAGAGTCTCACTCTGTCACCAGGCTGGAGTGCAGTGGCACGATCTCGGCTCACTGCAACTTCTGCCTCCTGGATTCAAGCAATTCTCCTGCCTCAGTCTCCTGAGGAGCTGGGATTACAGTCATGCACCACCACGCCAGGCTAATTTTTGTATTTTCAGTAGAGACAGCAGTTTCTCCATGTTGGCCAGGCTGGTCTCAAACTCCTGACCTCAGGTGGTCCACTGACCTTGGCTTCCCAAAGCGCTGGGATTACAGGCATGTGCCACCACGCCCAGCCTATAAGCCACCATGCCTGGCCTTGCTTTTTTTTTTTTTTCTTTTACACTATAATGGTGATGGCAGACACTTGGTTATAGCTTGTTTTTTCTTTTTAGTGTTAGTAAAGGGCAGTCACCCTTATCTCAGTATCCCCCAATTTTCTAAATCGATCTGTTAACAACTACAAGAGTTAGCAATGGAAGTAGAATAAAAAATGCTTTTCCACTGTTCTACCCTCCCCTTTTCCCAACCACCTGCTGTAATTTGAAAAACTTAAGAGAGGGATAGAGTAATCCTTATTTACATTGGCCCTGTTCCGTAAAGGATTAAGATAACACATGAGCTTATGCAAGGAGGTTATAACTTCTTCTTGGGCCAGATGGAAAGGAAGCTTGATGTTGATCATACCTGGGCTGAAATTACAAGACAATTTGGCTCAAATACTTTTGTTGATGAGTAAAAATGAACAGACTGAGAGATGCCAGCTCAGGAAGCAGATCAGAGCAAACAAGAGCCTGGGGTTTTCCTCATCCATGGAGATCCTGTGTCTCCCAGGGGAAACCAAGGAAGAGCTGGATAGAATGGCTGGAAAGAATGCTACCTCCTGGCCAGCAGCAGTGGCTCACGCCTGTAATCCCAGTACTTTGGGAGGCCGAGGCGGGCGGATCACGAGGTCAGGAGATCGAGACCATCTTGGCTAATATGGTGAAACCCCCTCTCTACTAAAAATACAATAAATTATCCAGGCGCGGTGGCGGGCGCCTGTAGACCCAGCTACTCAGGAGGCTGAGGCAGGAGAATGGCGTGAACCGGGGAGGCGGAACTTGCATGCAGTGAGCCAAGATCGCGCCACTGCACTCCAGCCTAGGTGACAGAGCAAGACTCTGCCTCAAAAAAAAAAGAATGCTACCTCCTTTCCCACCTCTTCTCTACATTGCAGATGAGCACTCAGAGATAACACAATCCCTGGATACTGCGCTGGATAGATCCTGAAGCTGCAAAGAAACTTAAGAAATCAATTAAAATAACCTCCTTGCAGAAAAATGACATCCAAAGACTTCAGTGACTTGCTGCACATCACAGAGGTCAGCAATGACCCAGTCAGATAAGAATCCCGGTCTCCTGACACCCAGGTGGGTGTTTCTACTATCCTGCAATAGAAGACGTTTAGAGACAACTGGAGAGGGGGCGGGTGAGAGGAACACGGGATTTTGAGTTTTAAAATACCCAGCTGACATCTGGTTCTTCCACATACCACACAACTTCTAGAATCACTTTTCGTCTGACTCTGTTTTCTCAATTGTAAAATGAGGAAGTAACATCAGTACTCACCTCACTTGACTGATACGAGAATCAAAGCAGATAACATATATGAAAAAACATTAAGATACCGTAAAGTAGCTCTTAATTAGACTCATTTAGGGAAACAATTAGTACCATCTCATCCTTTTAAAAGTCGTTTAAAAAAAATCATGAAGAGAATTGGCTACATGATCATAGCCCACTATAATGTATAATGAAATTTTTTCTTTCTATTCCTTCAGAATCCAAAATCAGATCAATTCTGCCAAGTTGTATAAAGCCAGGAAAAAACATGCTTCGCAGGAATCAGCCTAGAGAAAGCCTTTTAGGAACACCTTCAGGCTTTCTCAATTCTCTCCTCATTTGGGTTTACCTATGTACTTTATAAGGTTCAAAACTCACCATTCACTTTCCTGCTCCTGGAACTCAAACAGCTGTTAAGGATGTTACTAAATTGTCAGTTATTGACGTCGCATAGAGCTTTCCTAGGTATCAGGAACTATGCTAAGTGCTGGACCCAGTTATGAGAATCCAAATAGATAGATGGCCTAATTCCAACAACTGCCATCCATACGCCTCAGCCAAACAGACAGGAAATGTTATTTTCAATGAGATTCTTCAGTGAGGAATGAATGACGGATTCAACTTGTTTAGATAACTATACAGATAACTATACACAAATTCCAGTACAGGCGACAGATAATTCAGGTAATCCCAAAAGGCAACCCTACAGTTCTCTCAGAGAAAACAAAAACTAAAGTAACACATAATTTAAGCAAACCAAAAGCAGAAGTTACTCTTAAATTCCTATGTCTTCCTCTTATTTCTAACTCAGTTCTTATAAGATAGATGTAAAGAGAAATAGCTATTTATTGAGAAAACCCCTTTGGAAAACCTTAATATAGCAATTAATTAGTAGCAATTCTTAACAGCAATTAACTATTAAACCATAACTTAAATCACCAAAACATCTATACAAAGAAATAGTAAAAAAAGAGAGAAAGTTTTTGGCATAGAGAGACCAAAGGAATAAAAGACCAAAATAATAATACAGTCTTCCAAATGGGAGGAGAAGGCCTTTGATTCTCTCCCCAGATCACTTTTACACCCAGCTGTCCCCCCAACCCCCACTTCAACATCATTCTTACCCTGAATTTACTGCCTCCTAGTTGAAATTGCCAGCCTCCTGTCTCCAGACTCTAAACCCTTGACTATATACAAGTTGGACATCTGCATATCTTAAACCTAATATTTCCAAGTATATCAGCTCCTCAGAGCAACGAGAAAAAAAACAGATCCAGGAGACACAAAACCTAGTTGAATTACAGTGTTAGAAAATACTCTGCCTTCACGTTAAAAAGTACATCAAATAAAATACAAATCACAAGCACACACGGCAACATTCTGCAATTCACTTACTTGCCCATCTCTGACAGAGCAGCACAATAAGAGACCAGCAGAGGCAACTCTGGTGAGGTTTTCGAGGCTGCAGGGAAGGCCAGCAGAGGAAAACCTAACAGAAGTCATTCTTCACTTAGCTCCAAAGACCACACTTCAGCAAGGAGAAACAGAACTGAACAGACTCCGCCCCCTCCTCAAGTCCGGATTGCAGCAAACCTCTGCAAGTTCATTGTTCCCAGGAAATTGCAGCTTCAGGAAGGGAGAAGGGAAGTGGGTCTCTGTGGACACCCAGGCGTGACATTAATCATTAACCAGACTTGGAGGAATAAATCTATAAATCTGGACAGTACCATGTTCTGCAGCTTTTCTATAAATGCCTCTTTCATTTCTTAAAAGAAAGAAAAACAATATGTGGTCAGTTTCCAGCTGTGTTTACTTCACAGCAATCTGTTCCCCCAGGAAGACAGCCAACACCTGACGCTAACATTGAACAGTTAAAAAAAAAAAAAAAAAAACGGGAGGGAGCACCATGAATAATAAAGCTAAGTGGCCAACTACGTTCAACAGTCTTTGCCTTTGATATTCTAAAGCAAAGCAGAAAAAATGTCAGAAAAAAAAAAAGCTTTCTATGATGTCACATGCTAGCAACAAGCCTTCTCGGAAAGAGAGAATTCTGTAGATTTCTGCAGATCGCAACAAGCCTCGACTGCTTATTGGCACAGTCTGCAAAGGGTAAGCCTCATCGGCCTGATTGGGCATATGCAGCACTATATTGCATCAGACCCTGTTACACCCATGTCTGTGTTCTCTGAAAATAGCGTAGTCCCACCACACACATATATTTGCAAAATTCATCTTAAACCAAAGCAAAGCTGGGTCATTATGATCCTGGCCTGGAGCAAGATGGCACTGGAAAAAAAAAAATTTAAAAAGCCTTGCCAATAGTTAGAACATATTTACCAGGCCACAGAAATGTTCGCTAGCTTTGACTGCACCGAAAATGATGGGGTACACGAGAGGTCTTGCACACACTCTGAGAGGGTAAGCACAAAGCACTCCTCTGATGTTCCTCATTACATAAAACAGAAGATTGTGTTCCACTGCCAACCCAAACAGCATGAGAAGCCCACGCGGTCAACAGAAGGTGGCATCGTGAAGATATGCTGATGCCTAAATATTTGTTAGCTTGGCCGAGGGTTGGGGGACACGATTGTGAGAGTTTTTGATTATTGACACAGCTTCACAAAAGGATGGCAGTGTTTCCAGTGCCAAATTTATTTTAAAAATCTGTTTCCCAATATGAATGGGATTTCCAGCCAAGTAACTGGCAATCTAGAGGCCTTGGCTGCCCTCTCCTTACTACTTGCATCTAGGCTTACGTTCCAAGGGTAGTTGGCAATAAAATCAGCAGTGAAGTATCATTCAGTGTTATTAAATTGCAATCATCATATGCAAAGCAACGAACGAAGCAGGGCAGGGGAAGAGGCGTGCAGGAAGAAAGCTGGCTTTGCAACAGCAATGTAAAAGGGAACAGGGACCCTGCCATCCTCCGATCCCCCAAAACCACTGGTTCTTATATACCACTGAGATTCCAACCACTGAGGCAAATCTCTCTGGAATTATATAAAGTCTAGAGAAAAAAAGCTGAAAAGCTTTTTTTTTTTTTTTGAGATGGAATCTTGCTCTGTCACCCAGCCTGGAGTGTACTGGCACAATGTCAGCTCACTGCAACCTCTGTCTCTTGGGCTCATGTGATTCTCCTGCCTCAGCCTCCTGAGTGGCTGGGAATACAGGCATGCACCACCCCACCTGCCTAATTTTTGTATCTTTAGTAGAGATGGGGTTTCGCCACGTTGGTCAGGCTGCTCTTGAACTCCTGACCTCATGATCCATCTGCCTCGGCCTCCCAAAGTGCTGGGATTATAGGCGTGAGTCACCATGCCCGGCCTTTTTTTTTTTTTTTTGAGACAGAGTCTCGCTTTGTCACCCAGGCTGGAGTGCAGTGGCACTATCTAGGCTCACTGAAACCTCCACCTTACAGGTTCAAACAATTCTCATGCCCCTCAGCCTCCCGAGTAGCTGTGACTGGGAATACAGGCATGCACCACCCCACCCGCCTAATTTTTGTATTTTTAGTCGAGATGGGGTTTCACCATGTTGACCAGGCTAATCTCAAATTTCTGACCTCAGGTTATCCGCCCGCCTTGGCCTCCCAAAGTGCTGTTGCTGGGATTACAGGTGTGAGCCACTGTGCCTGGCCGAATAGCTCATTTAAAAACCTGCAGTCAGTTTGATTTCAGAGTCAGAATGAATCTCCTAAGACCTTACCTTTGGTCATACTGTTCCTTCTACCTGGAGGGCTCTAAGCTCTCTTGCAGACAAGAACTCAACCTTCCAAATTCAAAACCTCCCTCATAGAAGCTTCCCGGAGCTTCCTGAACACAACCTAAGGATTACTATCCACACACTCCTGCTTTCACATTCCGGCACCTTACGCTAGACCTGCAACACAGTATAAGCTCAAAGCAGCTGCCCTGAAACTTTGATATTTTAGCTGAAAAATGTCCACTCTCTCTAAAACAGATCTGCATGACCATCTTCCACTCATTTCCCTCATACCTTTTCTCACAATCTAGAATGATTTTATTTTTGTATTTGTTTATTTACTTTTGCATTTATTTATTCCTTGTTTACCTATCTTTCCCCACTAGAATATAAGTTCCATGATGGCCAACGATTTCGCCCAGTACCTGCACATCGTAAATATTTGTTGACTGAATATTTGTTATCCTTTTCTCAACTGTTTTGAACATTTGTACAGAGCTCTTCAAAAAACACACAAAATGAACAACCAAGAATGGAATGGAAATTGCACAAACCTCTGCATCAGTAAGAATCATTTCAGATCCCAGCTGTCCCACTTAGTGATGTAACGTTGAGAAGGTTTCTTATCTTAAACTAAGTTTCTACACCTGCAAACTGGAGATGATGTAAAGTCTCCCCAGGTCATTAAGAGACTCAATTGACACGGTGCATGTGAAGAAGCCTAGCAGGGTCGGGCATAATATAGGGTGCTCAACAAATACTTTCTTTTCTCCCTTCCATATTTATGCTTATATTTTTAAAATATGAACTAAGCAGAATGTTCTCTGGATGGCATCTTATTTCTTCAAATTCTGTGCTCCATTCTCCCTCTTTTGTGTTATTTATGTGAGAATTACATTTTTCAAACATCTCATCAATCTTCAATCAACCTCTCTTTGTGCCCACTGACTATGGGAACATCTCCAGGTCTATAGACTCAGGATTTCTGGGACGGAGTGTAGTGAGTGCTTATACTTTCAGGTTGCCTCAGTATCCATTTTTAAACCTGAGTTAAACTATCTCACATCAGAAGCAGGGCTCAGTCACTCTTGACATGGTTTCTTTTTTTTTTTTTTTTTTTGAGACGGAGTCTCGCTCTGTCGCCCAAACTGGAGTGCAGTGGCCAGATCTCAGCTCACTGCAAGCTCCGCCTTTCGGGTTCACGCCATTCTCCTGCCTCAGCCTCCCGAGTAGCTGGGACTACAGGCGCCCGCCACCTCGCCCGGCTAGTTTTTTGTATTTTTTAGTAGATACGGGGTTTCACCGGGTTAGCCAGGATGGTCTCAATCTCCTGACCTTGTGATCCGCCCATCTCGGCCTCCCAAAGTGCTGGGATTACAGGCTTGAGCCACCGCGCCCGGCCGACAATACCATACTCCGCTGGAGTGGCTCCAAACCAGTGGCCAGAGATGAAATTTAGAGACATCTCTCCTGCCCAGCAGGCTGGCCTCCCTACTCTCCTGCCATTTCCTTTAAACAGACCATGCAGACATTTGCCCACAAATGTAAGGTGACCACCTCTCAGTCATACTGTGACCTCCTAGAACTAGTGCCTGCTTGCTTTAAACCCAGCAGTTAAAGCTCCCTGCAGGAAACTGGATAACGCCCTGTACCCAATAAAGACATTGGCTCACTGGTCCCTTCTCTCTCTCTCTGCGTGTGTGTGTGTGTGTGTGTGGCTTCCAGGCATGCTGGGTGCCATACAGAATGTCTAAGTGCTAAAAACTCTTAAAATCTATACACAACTATATCATAGTTGTGTCACTGAAACCTCACTTCCAATCCTATCCCTACGGGTGAAACTGCCCCAAAAGGACTCATACAGGTGGGTCCCCTGCTGATGCCCTTTTGTCCAGGTCTCTCAGCTACTGGGCAGAGTAGTTACTGGCTAAGCTGATAAAGTGAGGCTTCAGGATCCATGTATTTTTTTAAGTTTCACAAGTGTCTGAGAAGTCAGCCACAGTTAAGTAGCCCTTGTCTGCCATGTGTCTATGTAAAGTTGTTTTTGTTTGTTTGTTTGACTTGTTTTACCATTTCTCACTTTATGATGCCAACGTCACTTTCCTCCCAGGCTCCTGCCACTTCCCCCACAACCCACCAGTTCTTTCTGATTAGTAAGAATTAAATTCCAAGCTAGCTCCTCCTTGCGTTATCTCTGCCTTTGAGCTGAAATTGTCAATCATTCCCCAGGGCACACATTGCAAGGGTCAACATTTATTAGGTTGCAAATTCTGCCGTCGAAGTATCAGGAGATATGAAAACCCAACTCCATAATAACAGTGAGTATGTGTGATGTACAATACAAGCATAGCACCCTGAAAGCAGGAGAGAAGAAGCAAGACAAGCAACACCAAAAAAATGGTCTCACATAGGAAGTGGTATTTGAAGTGGCCCTTTGATT
This sequence comes from Piliocolobus tephrosceles, assembly GCF_002776525.5. Lineage (NCBI taxonomy): Eukaryota > Metazoa > Chordata > Mammalia > Primates > Cercopithecidae > Piliocolobus > Piliocolobus tephrosceles. Next base: position 63,103,878 of record NC_045449.1, on the reverse strand, counting down.
TTGGTAGGATTTAAGTGTACTTGAGGGTTTGTTATACTGTATGTCTTCTTTATATATATTTAAATGTTTCCAAAATCAAAAGTTTAAAAAAGATAATGGGTGGGATTTTGACACTCAGGACTTGGAGAGACAATAAGGGATTCTAAGTAAAATGAAGATGAGTTATCTATGTAAGGAGAAGCACTGTGGTATATTCAAAGAATTCTGAGTTTTCTACTCCGGACAAAGTGAAAAGTGGTGGAGACAGAAACCTGGAGGAGGAGATTGGAGTCAGAGATCAAAGTACTTAACTAATCAATTTTAAATTTCAGATGTAAAAAGAGAAGTCATTTATGTTTTTCAGTAGAGGAATGTCATGCCACATCTATGCTTCAGAAAAAAAAAAAAAAAAAGATGTAACAAGATGAACTGACCTAATACCAGGATGTTTTGAAACTGTGCTTCACACACACTCACACATAAACCCACATACTCTCATGCGTTGATTATGCCTCCAGGTCTTTGCTCCTATTTTCCCCAGAATGTTGTTATTACCTGTCGAAGCTCGACACTCAGCTCAAGCATGTTTTTCTCCAGAAAGCCTTCTATGAAAATCCCCAAAACAATAAATACCTTTCCTCTGTGTTGCCACAGTACCCTGAACCTTCCTATACTGATTAAGTGAACCCATCTGTTCATCCATGTCTTCCACTAAAAACGCAAGCCCTTCGAAGTCAGGGTCCATGTCTTCCTACCTATGTACAGAGTTTAAGCACTAGACCCAAAAATAAGAGGTAGAGACCACAGCAATCTGGCTCACAAATAAGCTGCTTGAATTTTGCAGAGGCAAAATCTATAGGCTCTGGTCACTTACTGCATAAGAGGAACAAAGGAACAGAAGCTAAGTAGTAGTAATAGTAATAGAAGTATTGCCACTAGTAGCAGTAGTGGTAGTAAAAATGATGCTTGTCATCTGGCTTTTCCACCCCCGTATGAAGTTAAATGAAAGAGGAAAGTCAGGTCAGTGGGGGTGGCCAGTCGGGAGAGGGCAAATCATGAGTTCCATTTCAGATGTATTAAGTATAAGATGCTGGAGGGATGCATGGCAGAGTTCAAGCAGACAAATGGAGCTTAAGAGAGGGACAGGAGGAAATATGTAGATCTGGGAATAACAAACAAAGAAGTAGAAAGTTGCCTGAGACAGACAGAAACAAGAAGAAAGAAAGAAGGTGGCCGGGTGCGGTGGCTCACGCCTGTAATCCCAGCACTTTGGGAGGCCAAGGTGGGCAGATAACTTCAGATCAGGAGTTCGAGACCAGCCAGGTCAACACGGTGAAACCCTATCTCTACTAAAAGTACAAAAAATTAGCCAGGCGTGGGGCGCACGCCTGTAATCCCAGCTACTCTGGAGGTTGAGGCAGGAGAATCACTGGAACCCGGGAGGCAGAGGTTGCAGTGAGCCGAGATCACGCCACTGCACTCCAGCCTGGGAGACAGAGTGAGACTCCCTCTCAAAAAAAAAAAAAAAGAAGGGAAGGCAGCCAGCCAAACTAAGAACATTTTGAAGAATCAGTGAAGGACACAAAGAATTACCTCCTGTCAAAGGAGAATGAGCCAGCCTGTCCACCCGCTAACTGGGAAATGGCCCCATTTTAAGAGAATAAAAGTGCTCAGATGGGTTTTCTTAGAGCTTCACGTGATTAAAGCTAAAAAAAAAAAAAAAAAACTAGTAGACCTTTTATGTCATGTTAACAATTTGGTGTTGACTAATATGTTACTAAAAGAACCTAAAAGCAAATCACAGCCAATGCCCTGAGTTATGTTCTAGGCCCAGGGAGGAGGTAGGAGGCAGGCAGCGGGGAACTCCTACTGTCTGTGTTCGTCTCCTTCCGCATTTATGGGCGGCTTCACTCGTTAGCATTGATCGAAAGGAAATGTAGTCCTAAGGGTGTTAAAAACATCATTTTAAAATAACAATGTGGCAACGGGTTGAAAAGAAATTTAGTGGCGTGCTCCAGCTTTTCAAATTACACACTGGGTTTGGTTAGGTTTTAAAAAATAAGTATTTATTTTTTAGAGATAATACCAAAATGTTGACGAGTGAAATGATATTCTAGAATTTGCTTCAAAAAAAGGCAGGGTGGGTGATGGAGATACAGCCAAAATGAGATTGGCCCTGAGTTGGTCACTGTCAAAACTGAGTGCTAGATACCTGGCAGTATTACAATCTACTTTTGAATATGATTGAAATTTATCAAAATAACCAGGCGCGGTAGCTCGAGCCTGTAATTCCAGTACTTTGGGAGGCTGTGGAGTGGATCACCTGAGGTCAGGAGTTTGAGACCAGCCTGCCCAACATGGTGAAACCCGTCTCCACTAAAAATACAAAAATTAGCTGGGCATGTTGGTGGGCACCTGTAGTCCCAGCTACTTAGGAGGCTGAGGCAGGAGAATCGCTTGAACCTGGGAGGCAAAGGCAGTGAGCCGAGATCTCGACACTGCACTCCAGCTTGGACGACAAGAGCGAAACTCCATCTCAAAAAAAAAAAAAAAAAGAAATTTACCAATATATAAAGATGTTCTTAAATAGTAACAGAATCACAGAAAATTCTGTTTTAATAGTTAAAAGAGTGGCATAGTGAATAAGAGGGGTGAATTGTGTGTGTGTGTGTAAGTAATGGATTTTTTTTCCCTCTGGTCCAAGATCACAATTTTGGAGTTTTGTTTTATTTTGGTTTTTGGTTTTTGGTTTTTTTTCTGGACAGAGTTTCACTCTTGTTGCCCAGGCTGGAGTGCAATGGTACGATCTCGGCTCACCGCAACCTCCACCTCCCCAGGTTCAAGCGATTCTCCTGTCTCAGCCTCCCGAGTAGCTGGGATTACAGACGTGCGCCACCATGCCCGGCTAATTTTGTATTTTTAGTAGAAACGGAGTTTCACCATGTTGGCCAGGTGGTCTCGAACTCCTGACCTCAGGTGATTCACCCTCCTCAGCCTCCCAAAGTGCTGGGATTATAGGCGTGAGCCACCGCGCCCGGCCCACAATTTTAATAGCACTCTGATCACCTCCCTTTTAACCAAAGGAAACTCCAAGGTAGTAACTTTAATTCAACCAGCTGCTTGAAGACTAAGGGGTAATAAAAAAAAACGAAGGAAAGTTCTTCATTTGCAATTCCCCCACCTAGAATGCTATCAGTACAGGATCTATTCTGCCTCTCACCCAGCTCCATCTGATTTCTTTGGAGCCGCATTCTATCCCCATGCCACTGGCCCTTGCTGGGGTGCACCTTAGTACACCTTACAAAGAGGCCTCTGGAATGCATGTCCCTGAGGATGTTTTGCATTATCTTACGTAATGTTCTCTTATAAAGACTCAGGGGGAAAAAAATGTGTATCAGTAACAGAAAGAATTGGCTTCTGCATAATTGATCAATTCCTGCCTAAAGCAAATGAGAATGATTTTCCTTCCTTGGGTTAATGGTTAAAAAGCTGACAGCTAAACTAGGAATTATATTCATATTCATTTCTGAGTCACTGTTTTTTTACTTTGTTTCTGTTATTATAGGACATTTTAAATGCAGGCATACACTGCGTAATGATGTTTAGGTCAACTATCACCAGGTGACATGGAGCCGTCATAATGTCACAGTGCAATTCATTACACACATGTTTGTAGCGCTACTGGTGTAAACAAATCCATTGCACTACCAGTCATATAAAAGTACAGCACACACAATGATGTACAGTACATAATATTTGATAATGATAATGACTATGTTACCGATTTATATATTTACTATATTATACTTTTTACTGTTATTTTAGAGTGTACTCTTTCTATTTTTTTTTTTAAGTTAACTGTAAAACAGCCTCAGGCAGTGTCTCCAGCAGGTATTCCAGGAGAAGGCATTGTTACCATAGGAGATGACAGTTCCAGGCATGTTATTATCCCTGAAGACCTGGGACAGAATGTGGAGGTGGAAGACAGTGAAATTGATGATTCTGACCCTGTGTAGGCCAAGCCTGATAGCTGTATTTGTGTCTCGGTTTTTTAAAAAGTTTGAAAGTAAAAATTAAAATAATTTTAATCTAGAAAAAGCTTAGAGAATAACGATATAAAAAAAGAAAATATTTTTGCACCGCTATACGTTTGTGTTTTAAGCTAAGTGTTATTTACTACAAAAGAGCCAGAAGTTTTTAAAAAAGTACAAAGTTTAGAAAGTTAAAAAGTTACAATAAGCTAAGGTTCATTTGTTGTTGAAGAAAGAAAAATATATGTATAAACTCAGTGTAGCCTAAGCTTGCAGTGTGTATAATGTCTACATCCATAATGTGAGGCCTTCACTTTCATTCACCACTCCTTCCTTCACTGACTCACCCGAGCAACCTCCAGTCCTGGAAGCTCCCTTCACGGTAAGTGCCCTACACAGGTGAACCATTTTTTACATTTTATACCATATTTTACTATACCCATTCTTTGTTGACATACACAAATATTGGCCATTTTGTTACAAGAGCCTACAGTTTTCAGCACAATCACATGCTGTCCCGGTTTGTATCCTGGGAGCAACAGGCCATATCATATAGCCCAGGTGTGTAGTAGGCTATGCCATTGAGGTTTATGGAAGTTCATTTGATGATATTCACACAATGACAAAAGCACCTAATAATGTTTCCCAGAACTTATCCCCCTCATTAAGCAACAAATCACTGCATAAGAGAAAATAAACAAAATAGTTATAATAAACCACTATATATCCATTTCCCCAACTTCAACAATACTGACTCATGGACATTTTGTTTAGTCTGTATCCCACCCTCTTTCCCAGACATCAAATTATTTCATCCACATGCTCTACCAAATATCCCTAAAAGAAACTGACTATTGAAAAAACAGTAACTGTAATAGCATTATCACACTTCAACAATTTCTTAATATCTGCTCAGTGTTCAAAATTCTAATTGTCTCACAAAAATCTCAAATACTTTAAATTACTGTATGTTTGAATCAAGATCAAAATTAGGGCCATGTCTCATAAGCAGTTAAGTTTCTTAGTTCTCTTTTAATCAAGGGGCTCTCCCTTCATTTTGTTTTTTCTTTTCTATTTTATTTTTTTTTAAAGACAGAGTCTCACTTTGTCATCCAGCCTGGAGTGCAGTGGCACGACCTTGGCTCACAGCAACTTCTGCCTCCTGGGTACAAGTGATTTTCGTGCCTCAGCCTCCCGAGTAGCTGAGATTACAGGCATGTGCCACCATGCCCAGTTACTTTTTGTATTTTTAGTAGAGACGAGGTTTTACCATGTTGGCCAGGCTGGTCTCAATTCTCAGCCTCAGGTGATCTGCCCACCTCAGCCTCCCAACGTGCTGGAATTCGTGCTGGGATTACAGGCATGAGCCACTGCACCCGACCTCCCTCCATTTCTTTTTGCCTCTCCCTTTCCTCTCCTCCTGCAACTTCACGCAATTATTTTGTTGAAGAAATGCAGGCCATGTGTCCTGTAGTTTTTTTCCACTGGATTCTGCTGCTCTTATCCCTCATTATTGGCTCACACATCCCTCTGTTGGTTAGAAATTGATCAGATTCAACTTGATCAGATTCTTTGGCAAGACTACTTTGCAGGTGGCCTAACTTACTTTTAATTTACACTAAATTGCTTACTTTTATGCAACCTAGCAAGCTAACTTAATCTCTTAATGAAAAAAGGAAAAATGAATAAATATAAATGAATAATCCCTCAGCAACACTTGGTAATTAACATTTTCATCTCTATCAATTTGATAGGCACAAGGGTACAAAGGATGCCTCATTGTTTTGAATCACATTTTTAAAATATTTAATGAAGATGAGTATATATATTACATATTATATATTTTATATATATTATATATAATATATTTTTATATAATATATATTATATATTTTATATATATTTTTTTATATAATATATATTATATATTATATATATATATATATTTTTTTTTTTTTTTTTCCCTTGAGACGGAGTCTCACTGTCACCCAGGCTGGACTGCAATGGCATGATCTCAGCTCATTGCAACCTCTGCCTCCTGGATTCAAGAAATTCTCCTTCCTCAGCCTCCTGAGTAGCTGGGACTACATACCCAGCTTATTTTTGTATTTTTAGTAGAGATGGTGTTTCTCCATGTTGGCCAGGCTGCTCTCAAACTCCTGACCTCAGGTGATCCGCCTGCCTCGGCCTCCCAAAATGCTGGGATTACAGGCGTGAGGCACTGCACCCAGCTGCAGCTCAGTATTTTTTACATATCCACTGGCACCTGTATTCATTTTTCTATGAACTCCCTGTTCAAGTCATCTGCTCATTTTTGTAATAGGTTATTATTATTGTTGTTTTCTTTGTAAAAGAAGGCATTGCCCCTTTTGTAGTTAGTGTTGCAACACACACACACACAAACACATAAGCTGTTTTTTTTTTCCTTTTTAGTTATATAAAATTTTAAATTTTTACATTCTTTTATGTTCTCTGCATTTTCGTAAGGTAAAAACATTCTCTCTGCTTCCCCAATGGCTAGACAGTTCTTCCAATATCAGCTATTAATCTGTCTACTTATTTCCAAATGAATTGTATACAACTTTTTAATAGTTAAGCCTCTTATAGAGTTCTTTTGTATAAGTTCATTGGCTGACGTGTCCAAAAAATATGTGAAATATTCATGTAGACATCTTCATTTGATCCTCACTTTAAGAGAACTCTTGCTCGCTTTTCACAATTTAAAAAAAATTATGCTGGCTTTGGATTCAGTTGAACAGATCAACTGCATGATTTTTCTCATGTTGAGGAGGTATATCACTATTTACATTTTACTGAGTGGGGTAGGCTGAGGATGGTTCCCAGTGCCCATAACCTAATCCATGCAACCTATGAATGTTATCATGATTTTTTTTTTTTTGCAGATGTGATTAAATTAAGGATTTTGAAATGAGAAGATTATCCCAAATTATCCAGGTGATTCTTAAATGCAATCAGAAGTGTCCTTACACAGAGGGGCAGAAGGAGAGTGACACACGCAGAGAGGAGAAGGAGAGGCAAAGGCTGAGTCAGAGACTTCGGTGATGCAGCTGCAATCTAAGGAATGGCAAAGGCCAGCAGCCACCACAGGCATGGATTCTCTCCCAGAGCGTCTGGAGGGAGCCTGACACGCCAACACCTTCACTGTAGACTTCTGGCCTCCAGATGTCAGAGAAAAAAATTTCTGGTGTTTTAATAGGACAGAATACAGAGCCCAGAAATAAGGCTGCACACCTACAACTATCCAACCTTCCACAAAGCGGACAAAAACAAACACTGGGGAAAGGAAACCCTATCCAATCAAAGGTGCTGGAATAACTAGCTAGCTGTATGCAGAAGGTTGAAACTGGATCCCTTCCTTATACTATACACAAAAACCAACTCCAGAGGGACTGAAGATTTAAATGTAAAACCCAAAACTATAAAAACCCTGGAAGACAACCTAGGCAATTCCATTCAGCCATAGGAATGGGCAAAGATTTCATAATGAAAATGCCAAAAGCAACTGCAATAAAAGCAAAAATCAACAAATGGGATCTAATTAAACTAAAGAGCATCTGCACAGCTATAGAAATTATGAATAAACAGACAACCTACAGAATGGGAAAAAAATTGTGCAAACTATGCATCTGACAGAGGTCTGATATCCAGCATCTATAAGGAACTAAACACATTTACAAGAAAAAAGCAAACAGCCCCATTAAAAAGTAGGCAAAGGACACAAACAGACAATTTTCAAAAGAAGATATACGGTGGCCAACAAGCCTGTGAAAAAAAGCTCATCACTGATCATAAGAGAATGCAAATCAAAACCACAGTGAAATAACATCTCAGACCAGTCCAAAAGGCTATTATTCAAAAGTGAATAATAATAATAGTAACAACAGATGCCAGCGAGGTTGCAGAGAAAAAGGAACACTTACACATTGTTGGTGGGAGTGTAAATTAGTTCAACCATTGTGGAAAGCAGTGTGGCAATTCCTCAAAGAGCTGAAAACAGAACTACCATTTGACCCAGCAATGGCATTACTGGGTCTATATCCAGAGGAATAGAAATCATTCTACCATAAAGACACATACATGTATATGTTCACTGCAGCACTATTCACAGTGGCAGAGACATGGAATCAATCCAAATGCCCGTCAATGATAGACTGGATAAGAAAACGTGGGCCGGGCACGGTGGCTCACACCTGTAATCCCAGCAGTTTGGGAAGCTGAGGCGGGCAGAATAGTTGAGGTCAGGAGTTCAAGACCAGGCAGGGCAATATGGTGAAACCCCGTCTCTACTAAAAATACAAAAATTAGCTAGGCGTCACTGCAGTGAGCCGAGATCGTGCCATTGCACTCCAGCCTGGGCAATAGAGCAAGACTCCATCAAAAAAAGAAAGAGAGAGAGAGAGAGAGAGGAAGAAAGGAAAGGAAAGGAAAGTGGGTGGGAGGGAGGGAAGGAAGGAAGGAAAGAAGGAAGGGAGGGAGGGAGGGAGGGAGAAAGGAAGGAAGGAAGGAAGGAAGGAAGGAAGGAAGGAAGGAAGGAAGGAAGGAAGGAAGGAAAAAAGACAATGTGGTACATATACACCATGAAATACTATGCAGCCATAAAAAAGAATGAGATCACATCCTTTGCAGGAATATGGGTGCAGCTGGAGGATATTATCTTTAGCAAACTAATACAGGAAGAGAAAATCAGGTATCTCATGTTCTCACTTATATAAATGAGAACTAAATGATGAGAATACACGGATGGACACACAGAGGGAACAACACACACTGGGGCCTACCAGAGGGTGGAAGAGAGGGGAGAGAGAGGATCAGGAAAAATAACTAATGGGTACTAGGCTTAATACTTGGGTAATGAAATAATCTGTACAACAAACCCCCATGACACAAGTCTACCTATATAACAAACCTACACATGTACCCCTGAACTTAAAACAAAACTTAAAAAAAAAGAAAATCATTCGGGTGTTTTAAACCACCAAGTTTGTGGTAATTTGTTACAGCAACTGCAGAAAATTATTAAATAATATGCTGTTATCAGAAACGGACAATGAATTTTGTGAGATTTTCTTTCAACATTTATTGAAATAATGCAGCATCCTTCCTGCCACACCCACACTGCCACACTCTCTAACAAATGTATTTCTTACTTTTCCCATGCTCTTCTCTTCCTTTCCCTATCCCACTTTCATTTTCTTGCCTTCTGAACTCCTGTAGCATTTGGCCTTCGGAAGCATCTTGTGATCCTGCATTGCCAGTGGTGACAGAAACAAAGAACTGGCTAATCCCTGGACTCAAGAAACATCTACAGAGTCTCCATTTGACAATATAAGAAGGCAAAACAACCAAAGTTGAGAAATTAACTGCAAACTAGAAGGAATGGATGTTAGCAGACGAGTCCCTCCTGCTCTTCAGTGGAGCAAGGAAAGAGGAGATGCTGACCCCCTTCCAGGTCTTTCCAACTCAATGCCATCTTGGAGGAAAAAGCATAAGGAAGAAATGAAGCCCTTTCCCCAGGCCTGCAATTCCTCATGAATTCTGAAACTCTTCATGTTCCCTGCCAACAAGAAACAAGAGGGTAAAGAAACCACGGCCAAAATAACAGAAAATATATGGCAAGACTCTTTACCCTGTAACTCAAACCCTGCAACCTGGAAAACCTCAGTTTAATCCTTTGCCCCATGGCTGTTTCTGCAATATCTAGTTACCTTTCTTTTCAGAGAAGCTGGACGTTTGTGAGAGTCACGTTTTGCAAACCATAGCCTAGCAAAAGAACACAGTGGCCTTTGCCTTTTGTTCAGCTACATACTTTCCTGGCTTAGTGCATTTCCCACTGGTGACACTTCTGGCTAGGGGTTCGTGATGCCCAATTAAAAAGCAAAGACAAGGAAATTGCTTCAAGAAAATCATAAAATTTAAATCTGAGATTATCTAAAAAGAGAACGCTAATCTACAAAAGCAAACAACTTATTTTCAAAGTACTGTAGTTTGGTTCATGCAAGTGTACTCATTTCAATACTAACTAGTTCAGATCCTCATGTAACCCTTAAAGTGGAAATTCCACAGTCCTATAGAAAGATTTAAACTCTGAGTTTTTACTCATGAATAGATGATCATTACTGTAATTAACAAATATTGCTTCGGGCAATGCCATAACTCAGGGTGTCAAAAGAAGTGGAGTTCTCTAGTCTTAGGTGATAAGTCTGGAAATTGTTCCAGGCAGTCACCTTGAAATATCTAAATCAGTTAATCACAAAGACTGAGCACAAGAAAAAGTATATAAATTCTCTATTGTACCAGAACAATGTTCCACCTATGTGATCACAGAAATATGGGTGAAAGGTATTAGAGTAAATATGCTCCATGTAGTCTCATATACACTGTAACCTATGCAATGTTCCCAAATTTATTTTATTGATTGATTGATTGATTGATTTTTATTATTATTATTTTTTGAGACCGAGTTTCACTCGTTGCCCAGGCTGGAGTGCAATGGCGCAATCTCAGCTCACTGCAACCTCCACCTCCCGGGTTCAAGTGATTCTCCTGCCTCAGCCTCCCGAGTAGCTGGGATTACAAGCATGCACCACCATGCCTGGTTAATTTTGTATTTTTACCAGAGACGGGGTTTCACCATGTTGGTCAGGCTGGTCTCGAACTCCTGACCTCAGGTGATCTGCCCACCTGGGCCTCCCAAAGTGCGGGGATTACAGGCGTGAGCCACTGCACTCAGCCTTATTTGATTTCTATAACTGCAGTTTTTATTTTAGATTCACGAGGTACATGTGCAGATTTGTTATTTGGTTATATTTTATGATGCTGAGGTTTGGACTGATCTCATCAGTCAGGTAGTGAATACAGTATCCAACAGTTAGTTATTCAACCCTTTCTCCCCTCCCTCCTTCCCCCTTCTACTAGTCTCCAGGGTCTCTTGTTGCCACCTTTATGTCCACGAGTACCCATGTGGACATAAGTGTTTAGCTCCTACTTTTAAGTGAGAGCATGCGGTACTTGCTTTTCTGTTCCTGCACTGATTTGCTTGCATCCATGTTCCTGCAAAGGATATGATTTTGTTCTTTTTTATGACTGAATAGGATTTCATGGTGTATATGTACCACACTTTCTTTATCCAGTCTATTACTATGGGCATTTACGTTGATTCCATGTCTTTACTACTGTGAACAGTGCTGCAATGAACATATGTGGGCATGTGTCTTTTCGGTAGAACAATTTCTTTCTTTTGGATATATACCCAAAAATGGGATTGCTAGGTCAAATGGTAGCTCTGTTTTAAGTTCTTGGGGACATTCTCAAACTGCTTTCCAGAGTGGCTGAACTAATTTACGTTCCCACTAATAATGTATAAGCATTCTTCTTCTCTACCAGCATCTCGTTTTTTGACTTTTTAATAATAACCATTCTGACTGGTGTAAGATGGTATCTCACTGTGGTGTTGATTTGCATTTCTCTGATGATTACTGATGTTGAGCATCTTTTTGTCTGTCTTCTTTTGAGAAGTGTCTGCTCATGTCTTTCGCCCAGTTTTTAATGAGGTTATTTGTTTTTTGCTTGTTGAATTAAGTTTCTCACAAATTTTAGATATTAAACCTTTGTTGGATACATTGTTTGAGAATATTTTCTCCCATTCTGTAGATTGTCTGTTTACTCTATTGTTAGTTTCTTTTGCTATACAGAAGCTCTTTATTTTAATTCCCAAACTGATTTTAATGGCTAATCAAAAATACGAGGAGATAATTTATAATATTTCCTGGATACAGTAATTTCATAAGATTTTCTTTAAGTTGCAGGTTTTTATTGGATTGATTTTAAGTAAATATTATTGGTGGAAATTCTCACAAGTCTTTACTATAGGGAAGCAGAATTAAAGACTGAAGGAAGTACCCACTCATATCTATATAAAGTCAAATGATTTAAAAGTCTCTAACAAAGTTATATGTAGTAAATTAGAAAACAACACAACAAGACCCTGTGAAAAAGAGGCCTAGTGGGAAAGGACCAAACCCCTCATTAGCAGTGAAAACTCGGGATGTTATTAATCTAAGCTTCACCCTTAAAATGGGAAAACCAATATCTACCTTGGTGGCATTAAAGGAGCAAATCAATGTATGCTGTGATGCTCAATAAGTATGTCTGGGATAAATGAATGCTGTCAGTTACCAGTCAGGTACACTGTTGTTTCCAGCAGGTACCTTCTTATTAACAACTGGCTGCTCATGAGAATAATAATAGCACCTAGAATTTATTTCGTATGTGTTACATGCAAGGCACAGTTCTCAGCATTTCACACAAATTGCTTAATTTAATGATCACTACAGCTGCCTGGAGTATTACTTCCTCTGTTTCAAGGAACTTGTCCACATACACAGAGCTTGTACAGTTGTCAGCAGTCAACTTTCCCATATAATTGTATTTAGTCCTTCAACTGAAATTACTCTTTGTCACAAGTCTGTTTCCACTAGCTCGTGTAAGGATTATTGCTGAACTATGTCAGGGCTATATATAAATTCTGGTATCCAAAGGAGAAAGTCCAGGATTAAATCCACTGTACAGACTTTCTACTCACATATCCAGGCTCTTCTGGATCACACAGGCAGGTTATAAAACTGTTTACCAGACACTGTTTTGCCACAACCCAGGTCTATCAAGGGAGATCTAGACTCCATCAAAAAACTAAATTGCCACGACCTTTGCCCAAGATATTTTCACCTTCCTGGACTTTGGTTCCCCTGATGCTAAAATGGAAAACATTTGGGTAATCGACTAGCTAATTTTCTCACTAAATGGTGCTCTGGTGTTTGAGAAGGGTACCACACCAGCTTTACAGATAAGGTCACCAAGTTTTGTATTCTTCAATAGCTCTGTGGTGTGTTTACAAACGAATGCCCCTTCCCTAAGCTGGGGGGTCTGGATGACATTGAAAAGCCTATTCCCTACTTGACATAAATTACTTTAGCAGAAGGGTAAGGCTGAAGTGACTATTTGAAAAGTTGTGTCTGTGATCCTTATTTGCAGATGCTGAGCGAGATCAGTGCTATTTGTATTGTGCGGGGCAATGTCCCCTCTCAATATCAAAGAAAAGGGCTCTACTAGTCCCTTAATGGATTTCCTGCTCACCTTATTCTGATATTCTCAACCTGATGCTTCTCACTTCCTATTAGAACACTCATCAGTCTCAGACTAGACTAAACACTCAAGATCACCAAGACTGAAATCTGGCTTCATGCCAGAAACCTTAACATTCAAAATGAAATTAACACTCTTAACCAAATACATCTTGATGACTCTCTCAGGGCATTTTCTGTACAGGGAGAACTTCCATCTCTTAATCTCAAGAACGGTACTTTCTCCCCCAAGACACTGGCCCATTCTCCAATGCCTGAAAAATAAACAAAGTGAGACACCAAATAACACTCTCACTGCATCCAGCCCTGTAGCCAGAATATGAGTCTAATTACAGTTTTTGGGCTTCTAGTACCGCAACTTGGAAAAACAATTTAGAAAATGCCTTCTCCTCCTTGTGGCCACCCCACTTCTCCTTTACATGCAGAATGCTTCCAAGTATGATATGTTCTAGACTTAATTTTAGCACAAGGCTCTTTGCTTTGTAACTCTGGTCTCTTCATTCAAAGTTTACATAAATGGAAATAGGAAAATACACAGACTTTTCAAAAAAAAGTTGACTGTGAGAAAATAAAAAGATCGTAATCTATTGAGAAAGACATAAAAATCTAAAGAAAGTTTTGATGCTTGGGACTTTTTGTACATTTGTTACTACTTTCTAAAAAAATGATGGGAAATTTGAGCAACTGTCAAGCCAAGAAAAAAAGCCCCTGGGGGAAAGGGTCAAAAGAGGCCAGAGAGGTGCACAGAAATGATGAAGCAGTTTCCCAAGGGACAACGTGGGATCAAGAACATAGGAGACAGGTAGCCTCAGAGACAGGAGTGAAGGATATCTATCTTTAAGACAAGAAGGAAAAGGGGCAAAATGGGGTTACAGAGAAAAATCCAGTGTGAAGGGAAGCTGAGAGAAGCACTCAGTATAGATGTATAACAGGGTGTTCTGCCAAGATTTCCCATGGGGTCCTAGGCAACACGAAGCCAAGAAACATTAGAAACAGCCACAATAGGTCAGCAAAGGAGTTCCTGTCGTTTCAAATAAAATTTCACCCAGTACTCTAACAGCGTATAAGCTTCTGAGGAAGTAGTCAATGTTCCATAGAGACAAGAGAAAATTCAAACAGGCAAACAACTCTGCAAGGTTGGATTGCAGGCATGATCTAAAACTTCCTTCTTAATTCTAAAGGCCTCCTTCATCCCAAAGTTGCTCATCCTAAAATCTGAAAATAAAAAAAATTACTCAGAAGTGGTTCCCAGCTCAAGAACTACCCACAAGTCTCAATGGACACATGTGAGTATGACGTGAGTATGGGATACTTTTCTAGAAAAGTTACTTGACTCTTCTCGAAATTTTAGAATGTTTGCTTCTGAAGAGTTTGAACTATTAATTTCAGAGTTGGTCCATGATATTACCTTTGCACTCTGACTCTTTATTGAGATATAATTCACCCATTCATCTATTTAACATCTATTTCACCTATTTAAATTGTACAAGTCAATGGTTTTTAGAATATTCAGAGTTGTGCAACCATCATCACAATCAATTTCAGAACATTTTTATCACCCACATAAAAAACACCATACCCATTATCAGTCACTCCCTCTTTTCCTTCAACACTACCCCACCCTCTTGCCCCTGGCAGTTACTAGCCTACTTTCTGTCTCTGCAGATTTATCTATTCTAGATATTTCATATAATGAAATTTTACAGTATGTGCACTTTTGTGACTAGCTCCTTTCACTTTGCAAAATATTTTCAAAGTTCATCTGTGTTGTAGCTTGTATCAGTAATTCTTCCTTCCTATTGCTGAAAATATTCCATTGTATAGAATACCTGTGCCACCTTTTATTTATTCATTTCATCAGTTGATGGACAGATATGTATTGTTTCCACTTTTTGGCTATTATAAATAATGCTGCGAAGTACATTCATGTACCAGTTTTTGAGTGAGCATATGTTTTCAATTCTCTTGGGTATATATCTAGGAGTGAAATTGCTGGGTCCAACAGTAACTCTATATTTAACCTTTCCTGAACCTGCCAACCTGTTTCTCAAAGCAGCTACACCATGTTACATTCCCACAGCAATGTAAAGGGTCCTAATTTCTTCACATCCTCACCTACACTTGTTATTTTCTGTTTTTGTTACAATAGCCATCCTAGATATGAAGTAGATCTCACTGGGGTTTTGATTTGCATTTCCCTGATAATCATTGACGTTGAACATAATTTCATGTATTTATTGGCCATTTATAGATCCTCTTTGGCAAAATGTCTGTTCAAATCCTTCACTCATTTTTTTTGCTTATCTTTTTATTATTAAATGACAGGTTCTTTATAAGGTCTACATACAGGTCCTTTATCAGATACACAATTTATAAATATTTTCTCCCATGTTGTCAGTTGTCTTTTCACTTTCTTGATTGTGTCTTTGCCATGAAAAAGTTTTTAATTTTGATAAAATCTAACATCTATCTTTTCATAGGTGCTTATGGTTTTGCTATTACAGCTGCGAAACATTGACTAATCCAAAGTTATGACAATTTACACCTATGTTTTCTTCTAAGAGTGTTACATGTTTAGCTCTTATGTTTAAGTACTTGGTTCATTGTGAAGTGGTTTTGTATATGGTGTGAGGTAAGGGTCAAAATTCCTTCTTTTACATATGTATATCCAGCAATCCAAGCAACATTTGTTGAAAAGACTACTCCTTCTCCCCTGAATTGTCTTGGCACTCTTGTCAAAAATCAACTGGTTGTAAATGCAAGGATTTATTTATGGACTCTCGATGTTATTCCATTGATCTATGTCTATCCTTAATCCAGCATCACACTATCTTGATTACTGTAGCTTTGCAAAAGTTTTGAAATCAGGAAGTGTGATTCCTCCAAGTTCATTCTTTTTCAAGGTTGTTTTGGCCATTCTGAGGCCTTTAAATTAACTTATGAATTTTAGGATTAGCCTATCAATTTCTGCAAAGAAGTCAGCTGAAATGCTCATGAGAATTGCATTTAATCTTTAGATCAATTTGGAAACTACTGCCATCTTAACAATATTAAGTCTTTTGATTCATGAACATGGTATTCCTTTTGCATTTATTTAGATCTTCTTTAATAAGCTTTCAACAGTGTAGCTTTCAGAGTGTAAGATTTGCATTTCTTTTGTTAAATTTTTCCAAGGTATTTTATTCTTTTTGAGGCTATTATAAAGGAAATTGTCTTACCATATTTTATTTACAAATTGATCACAGCTAGTGTGTAAAAATACAATTGATTTTTGTATGCTAATCTTGTGTCCTGCACCCTTGCTGAACTTGCTTGTAAGTTCTAATAGTTTTCTTAGTGGGTTCCTTAGAATTCTATATATAAGATTGTGTTATCTACAAACAGAGATCATCTTATTTCTTCTTTTCCAGTGTGGATCCTTTTGATTTCATTTTCTTGTCTAGCAGTACAATGTTTAATACAGATGGCAAGAAAAGACATCCTTATGTTGTTCCTGATCTATGGGGGATATCCTCTGATTTTTGCTTTGACTCCTGCCAAGCCCTCATGAAGACAGTCATCACTAGATTAATAAATTAGGGCCTGGTCTAATATAGGAATTTC
This sequence comes from Piliocolobus tephrosceles, assembly GCF_002776525.5. Lineage (NCBI taxonomy): Eukaryota > Metazoa > Chordata > Mammalia > Primates > Cercopithecidae > Piliocolobus > Piliocolobus tephrosceles. Next base: position 63,087,104 of record NC_045449.1, on the reverse strand, counting down.
TCCTCGTCATTAAAAGTTCCATAAGATGATAGTGAAAATATAAATTGGTAAAGCCCTTTGAAGGAAAGCTTGGCAAAATCTGTCTTATGAATGCATAGTTCTTTTGTTCCAGCAATTCTACCACTAGGAATATATGCTAAAGATATAACATCTCCCACTCATGCAAAATGATGTATGTACAAGTTTTTAAAACACAGCACTGTCTGTAATAACAACTGTCTTAACAATGGGAGATAGCTAAATGAGGAGCAGGGCATTCACACAATGGAATGCTATGGAGCCGAAAAAAGAATGTGGAAGTTTTTTTTTTGTATTGACGTGGAGCGATCTCCAAAATACATTAAGTGAAATAAGATGCAGAAGACTGTAAATTACCATTTGTATAAGAAAATGGCAAAAAATACACAAATGGAGTTGCTTATACATGCAGAAAATATCTTTGGAAGACTACATTATAAACTGATAATATCAGTTGCTTATGGGGAAGGCACCCTGTTGCTGGAGGATAAACATTAAGAGAAAGACATTCTACTGTAAACCTTTATAAACTTTTGCAATTTTGAACCAAGTGAATATAGTACTTATTCAGAAAACTCAGTTTAAAAAAAACGGTAATAAATCACATACCATAAAAGCCAGAAAATAGTTAATAGCAAGTAACTTAACAGTCTATGAAAGACTGAAAAGAAATGGTGCATGATGGTTTCAACAGTCCTGACATTGCCAAAACCTAGGTTCTTTTTCCGAATCTGATGCTAACTACAAACTTGAAGACATAAGTTGCCTAACTTTTGTGGACTCAATTTCTTTGTCTAAAAATCCAGGGATCAGAATAGTTAACTTTACAGTGCATACAGCTAATTGAAGTCAACTTTTTCTGGAGTCAACCCAACACTATAACTTTTACAGGCATTTACATCTCACAGCCACCCTAGAAAAATGAACTATGTCCTTTAAAAAAATTAAAAATAGGATTACCATATAATCTAGCAACTCCACTTCTAGGGATATATCCAAAAGACTCAAAAGCGGGGTATTATAGGCCAAATTGTATTCCCACAAAATTTATGAAATCTTAACTCCCAGTATCTCAGAACATCATCTTATTTGGAAATACATTTTTAAAGAGGTAGCTAAGTTAAAATATGGTATTTAGGATGGGTCCTCATCTAATATGAATGGTGTCCTTATATGAAGAGGAAATTTGGACATGGACACACACACACACACACGAAAGATCACGTGAAGATATAGAGAGGAACAGTCATTTATAAGCCAAGGGGAGAGGCTTCAGAATAAATTAATTCTAGTAACACCTTGATCTCAGATGCCTAGCCTGCAGAATTATGAGAAAATAAATTTCTGTTATTTAAGTCACTCAGTCTGGGGACTCTGTTATAACAGCCCTAGCAAACTAACACACGGGTCTCAAGGAGACATTTGTACACACATGTTCATAGCAGTATTGTTCACAATTGCCAAAAGGTGGAAGCAACTCAAGTGTCCATTGACAGATAAATAGATACACAAAATTTGGTATATATAGATGATATACAGATGATGGAAGATTATTCAGCCTTAAAAAGAAAGGGAATTCTGACACATGCTACAACGTGGATATAAACCTTGGAGACATCATGCTACGTAAAATAAGCCAGTCACGAAAAGACCAATACTGTATGATTCCACTTAAACAAGGTACCTGGAGTAGTCAAATTCATACAGACAGAAAGTAAAGTGATGGCTGCCAGGGGCTGGAGGAGGGGGAAAAAATTGGGGAGTTACTGTTAGTAAGTGTGGATTTTCAGTTTTATAAAATGAAAAGAGTTCTGGAGACAGATGCATACCAGCGTGGATGTACTTAATGCCACTGACTTATACTATAATGATTAAAATGATAATTCTATGTTGTTGTATTTTACCACAATTTAAACATCTTTCAAAGGGAAAAAAATGAACTATTATTCTCCCATTTTACAGGTTCTAAAATTAAGGTTTAGATGCTAACCTTTAGACTCAAGTTCTAACAGTCAGTATTCCCATCCAGGTCGGAATTCAAAACCAAGTTAGAAGTACTGCTTTTCCACCCTGCCATTAAATTTTTCCATTTTAAATAAATTTTTTAAAAACACTATTTTTTATTCTTTTTTTTTTTCTATTACCTCCAAATTCAGGTTGTTTTCAGAAGATTTTGCTTCCCCAACAAGCATTCTGTTTGTTTAGCTACCCTGGAGGTGTACACTTTCTTCGGAAGGTTACTTGAGTCATTCCCCTGCTTCCCAATCTCTATATTCCTGATGGCACTATAGCCTCTTGTTTCAGGATTCAAAAAGAGGAAGAATGAAATGGACTTTTTCCAAAATACCCAGTGGCTCTAACGACAGATGCCAAGACAGCTTCCTCCTTGTATGCCAAAGGCTACATTCTCTGCAGTTACACACATTACTACTTCTTCCCGATTGTCTCAATTTCCAAATGCTGTTGGACCAGAAGCTTTGCTCTCTGAAAAGCTGAAACTAGTCCCCGGGGTAAGACTATGTGGAGAGTCCTGTTCCCCGTGCTTGCCAAGTGGCAAACAGGTTAGGGCTGGTGAAAAGAACGGAATGTCCTGTGAAAAAAAGGAGGGACATAGAGGTAGCCACCAGCAATAAGAGTTGCTGCCATAGTGTTTCATGTGCGGGGGAACGAAAGTGAAAGAACATGAAGGAGCTCAGGGTACCAACGCAAAATTCTAGGAAATGATGCTAAGGTCTTTAGAATCATCAGCTTTCCAATATAAGCCGCTAAATTGCTGGAAGACTTTAAAAAATACTTTTTGCTTAAATTTTATGAACAAATAAAAAAAAATTCAACCTGGGAATATCGGATTAATTCTCCAAATCCCTTATACTGGGAAAAGCCAAGAGCTAAGTAACTCTGCAGCCAGAGTTGGGAGGCCAAACCGGGTGGATCACTTGAGGTCAGGAGTTCGAGACCAGCCCGGCCAACATGGTGGAATCCTATCTCTACTAAAAATACAAAAATTAGCCAGGTTTGGTGTACGCCTGTAATCCCAGCTATTCGGGAGGCTGAGGCAGGAGAATCGCTTGGGGCAGGAGAATCGCTTGAACCCAGGAGAGGTTGCAGTGAGCTGAGATCACACCACTGCACTCCAGCCTGGGCAACAGAGTGAGACTCCATCTCAAAAAAAAAAAAAAGGAAAAGTATATTTCCTGGGCTCAGCTCCCCAAATATTTTCACAGTAAGGCAAAAGCACTGACATAAGCCCCCAAGTCATTGCTCAGATTCTGTCGTGCTACTGAAATTTTGTTGCATTTAATACAGATTGCGTCTACTTTATCTGAAATGCTTTTTCAGAAGCGTTTTGAATTTTTTTTTTTTATTTTGGAATATTTGTACATGTATAATGAGATATTTTGGGGATGAAACCCAAGTCTAAACATAAAGTTTATTTATGTTTCACAGATACCCTTTCACATATAGCTTGAAGGTAATTTTATACAATATTTTAAATAATTCTGCACATGAAACAAACTTTGTGTTAAGTACCCGAGTGTGGCATTTTTCACTTGTGGCATCATGTTGGTGCTCAAAAAGTTTCACATTTTGAGGCTTTTCAGATTAGGGATGCTTGACCTGTACGGCTTGGAATCAGTAGGCCATGAACTAGGGCTAAGAATTTTTTTTCTAAAATAAATAGCTACAGCTATTGTAGTCATCTCTTTCATCGCAGAATGCATCCTGTTCTAGATATTCTGGCAGAAGCTGTGATCACTGGTCACACCACACTTCCTTCTGAGTGTTTACACAACCACATTATTTTTCAGTGATTGAACACTGTATAAGCACAGGCTGAAACACAGCCACATCAGACCTAGAAAGAAAAATGGAGACACACATATTCGATATGCATCTAAGCTCAAAACCTGTCCAATGTCTTCAACCTCAGAACCTAAGAGAAGTTCGCCCCTGTGCTAGCTCATGGCTGACTCTGGCACAAGGCAGGCAAATGTCTTACCCAAGGAGCCGCATAAGCTAACAGTGCCACCAAGAAGAGAACTGGAAGAGATAAATACACAGCACTTTCATTCACTCATCCTCTCCTCAAATATTTACTCAATACTTACTATACGTTAGTTGGCACTAAGCACCATACACTATGCCTTGAAAGTAAAATATGAGGCCAGGCGCCATGGCTTATCCCTATAATCCCTGCACTTTGGGAGGCTGAGGTGAATAGACCACCTGAGGTCAGGAGTTAGAGACCAACCTGGCCAACATGATGAAACCCCATCTCTACTAAAAATACAAAAAATTAGCCGGGCATGGTGGTATGCGCCTGTAATCCCAGCTACTCAGGAGGCTGAGCCAGGAGAATCACTTGAACCTGGGAGGCAGAGGTTGCAAGAGCTAAGATTGAGCCACTGCACTCCAGCCTGGGCAACAAGAGCGAAACTCTGTCTCAAAAAGTGAAAGAAAGTAAAACATGAATGAGAGCTAGCCCTCTACTCCTGCCCACCCCCATCTTCCCATATGTCTCTTCTGGAATGATTAAGTTACATAGTGACATCCCCAGAGGCTACAAGAGGAACACACATGCGATGGTAACTTCCTGCGTGGCCTGAATGAGCTGTGGGAACGGGGAAACTAGAAAGCAAACTGGCCTCTTTGGTTGAATTTCCAGTCTTTGGAGAAGTGTGTCTATACCTCCTTCCAGGCTGCCTACCAAGCATAATGCAAACTATTCAAACTGGCGTTCAAGCGCCTACCTCAGCTGTGCTGTCTTCTGTGTCCACTTCTAAGAAATAACTACAAGGCACTCAGATGGAAGTCCCGCTGTTTCCCGGAACACACCCCACCTTGATCTGGACTCTACTTTGACCATACTAATCTTGCCACCTTTAACACCTTTACCTCTGTCCCTGCAACACATACACACCACTCTCTGTTTAAGAAGAGCTCTTTTTCCTGCATTTTTGTCCAATGTCCTCTTCCTATGAACCCGTCCCTCATCTCCTATCTCCTTCCCTTCCCTTCCACCTACGAGACTAGAAAGCTATCTGTGCATCTGCTGCTTTGCATAGTCATACCAGGCCCAAAGCAGGAACTTAACAGATGTCACATCAGCTAACTCTCCCAGTTGCATAATGAGTTGATATCCTCATTGTGCAGATGAGAAACTGAACTTTAGAATAGTGAGGTAAATAAACCAAAGTATTACAACTAGATAAGAGTGGAGCCAGGTGTGGCTTGTTCAAAGCCTGCATTTTCCTCATTAGACCCTTTGGAGTGTAGTGTGTGCATGGGACACAATTTATGTAACACTCCTAATTTATCTCCTCTCACCTCCCACTTCAGTCCCTGATGTGGCTTTCCAATCCAGCAGAGGCTCCAACCAACTTCCAAACAGGTGCAACTTGATAGCACCTCATCTTTGGCTGTACCAGATGCCTTCTATCTCTGGACTCCTGCCCTCAGACTTCTCCGACACCTGAAGGAAGCTTCTGGGACAGCTGACATGCACAACCTGGGAGCTAAAACATGTGGGACCAGCTGTGACCAGTGAACAATGATGGACAGGAGACGATAACCCCATTAGTTCCCTATTCACAGTGCTGAGATAAATTTCATGAGTCTCCTAGAAGATCTGATGGGATTGAACATCAGTTGTCCCTAACATGACCGCTATACGGGCTTTCCTTCCTTCCTTCCCTATTTCATCCCCCCTTGTCCCTCCTACTCCTTGGGATCACACTGATAAATAAGTCTCTTGCAGGCAATTCTGTATTTCGAGCTCTGTATTCAGTTAGCAGATGGCAGAAGTGTGGTCCAAAGCAGGAGAGGACTCAGCAGCAGCAGGCTGTGGTACAATCTGCCCTGTCACTCAAGCCATGTGAATGAGCAGATCCAGTGGTGGCTGGTTGAATGCATGACTCCCCTGTGGATGTCATCTTCTTCTTCTTCTTCTCAGACACCCAGTGCTAGCACAATGGCCCCATGGATGAGATGGCTCAGGTGGCAGGATAAAGGCTGTATGTGGGTTCGGCATTATGGGCTTTCTCTTAGCAATGGCCTAGCTATTGCCACTGCTGAATGGTCCAGCCAACCAATAGCAGTGGGAGATGCCAATCTCTATAGCACCTTCACAGATATCAGCCAGGCCCTTGGGGAAAGGCTGATCACAACAGACCACTTCCCCCCCAAGAAGGAGAGCGGAGATAGAAATTCATGCTTACATGAATTGACATGTACTCCAGTTTTGGGTTTGCTTTGTCTGCCTTTAGGGCCTCTGTAAATGCCACTATTTGAGAACATAAGAATGCCCCTAATCTACCCACGTAGTATCCCACAGAACATTCCTTCAGACCCAGGTATTGATATACGTCAAAGGAGGTGCAGCAATGAGTGTATGAATAGGGACTCCATTAGTTTTCTCATATACCTCCTCATTCACAATCATCCAGCTTAACTGAAGACTGGACTGGCCTGTTAAAGGCTTAGGTAGGAGACTAGCCTGGGAAATGCAACCTGTGATTCCAGTATTACCTTGATTAATGCCCCAGCCCTGGAATTTCTACAAGGAAGCTTGGTTTTTTGTTTTCGTTTCCAAGGGGTTTTTTAGTGAAGAATGGTGTCAAAATCTGGGTATCAGGTGTTCTTCTTGTTACTGGGATATCATTTCTTCTTGGTCCTTTTAACAGTCAGAGCTAGGAAATATATGACTGTATGTATACATATACACATATATGTCTTCACACATATTTACAAATATACATACACATACATCTGCACATAAACACACGTATCTGCATTCACTTGTGTATTTTAGAAATCATGAATTCAATTCACACCAATATGCCAATTCCAATGCATTCCATAGAGCTCTTTCTGCCTTTTCTCATTTGCTCAACCTTATTATACACCTAAAAACGGTTTCAAGATCGCTTCATCCATACTACTGCATGGTTCTCATTTTAAGAGTGATGAAGGCTGGGCGCAGTGGCTCACACCTGTAATCCCAGCACTTTGGGAGGCCGAGGCTGGTGGATCACGAGGTCAGGAGAGCAAGACTATCCTGGCTAACACGGTGAAACCCCGTCTCTACTAAAAATACAAAAAAATTAGCGGGGTGTGGTGGCAGGAGCCTGTAGTCCCAGCTACTCGGGAGGCTGAGGCAGGAGAATGGCATGAACCCAGGAGGCAGAGGTTGCAGTGAGCCAAGATCGTGCCACTGCACTCCAGCCTGGGCGACAGAGCAAGACTCCGCCTCAAAAAAAAAGAAAAGGAGTGATGAAACTTTGTCCCAAAGTTACCCTATAGGATTACACTCCTCTTATTTGTGAGAAATATATCACATACCCATGGCTGAACCAGTCTCCAGCAAAGGAGACAGGGGACCATCGTGATTGGTTTAGACCAATCATTCTCCCCCATCCCCTCCACCCCGGGACCAGCGGCCAGGGCCGCCTCTCAAACACACCATCTCATGGAGGAGGGTGAGCTACCTAGAGAGAATAAGCTCTCTCATAGGAAGAAGGAATGCAGGCTACAGAGCAGGGATATGGGAAAGATGACCAACTATCTCCTATGTTAACCTACAATCCAGAGCGGAATAGGCAACCTAAAACTTCTGAAATTATATATAAAATGTTCTTTGTGTGTACACACGTGAGAGGAGAAAATCCTCAGTCATCATTTTCTCAGAGGGCTCAGTGATCCAAGAAAAGTTTAGAACCATTTCCATTTTAAACAAACACAGATTTCAATCTTAAATTGAACAAGAACAGGAGGTTTCCAGGAACTTAAACTCTAATTCAGAAAATACAAGCATTTTCTCTATCTCATTTATTACACTCTGCTTCGAGGGCAAGAATCAGAAGACTGCACAGCCTTTGTCAAAATACAAATGTTTGTCTCAGTTTGAGTCCTCTTTGAGCTTGTTCCTAGAGCCTGACTTTTCAGGCTTCTAAGGCAATCAAGGGGCACTAAAGCCTCAGCGAATTAGACATGCTGCCTTTTAAGTTCTCATTCTTCTAAAGAAAAAAGGGGATGGAGCAGGAGTCCCTGAAGGAATAAAGGAAACAGAAGTGCGAACTGCCATAAAGAAGAAGTGAATCCATGACTTAGGAGCTAAAGAGCAAATGTCAAGGCAGCTTGTCAGTTTCAACGTGCTCTTGGGATTTTATCCCATTGGCCCCAAATGCAGCATTCGGGGCCTAGACGTATTACCACCATCTGGAACAGCTGTGGTCATAGAGAGAGATCAACTTGTCCAGAGCTTTAATCCTCTAAGGCTTCTTCAACAGTTCTGTTTAATCTATCTGAAAAGGCTTAGTACAAAGGCATCTTCTGCAGTCATTGCGCAGGGTAAGAAGGAGAGAGGGAGCATTAAAAGGCATGTGCCTTTGGGTGTGGCTCTTACATTTTTGCCAGGCAGACAACTGCTGTTCAGGCAGAGATGAACGCATGGAATCTAGAAGATTTTACTCAGCCACCTCAGTCAAAAAGTGGCCCTATAAAACAATCATCCAAATGAAAGACTTTTGAGAGTAAAACAGGATACTATTAATGATTAAACCAAGACAAAAGCCATGAAGCAGGGCAGTCCCGCCAACCTATGACATCCTTATCCATCAGTACTTGATAATACTCTCCTCTGCTCTGGTCTCTGTCATTCACTCAGCACTTTGTATATGCTCAACACTGTGTTAGTCTCATAGAGAATATGTAAAATTAATTAAAATAAAATAGCATACCATAAATACCATAACACACCAAAACATGTAGTCTTTGCCCATACGGAGCCAGCTCTTCACACTAACATTACTCTGGTTGCCTTGAGCAATAGCCATTTGGCTAGCCTTAAAATTAACTGATGTTTACTCCGAGCTAAGGCATTAGGAGCATTTATTTGCATGCTTTGGTTTTTAAATCTTTGATTCGGAATATGTCCAAGTGACTCATTAATCTATTTTGGTCTTGGGCATTAAGCTGCATTCAGAAAGTCTGGCTTACGATCACACGTACCAGGGTAGAAGGAAGCTCTCCTAAGAAACCACTGGAACATCTGCCAGAGGTAATGAAACCAAACAGATCTGATCAATAACACCTTGAAAACAGATATACTGAACTCTGAACATATTTTTACATTTTAAGTCAACTCCAAAGCCTCTCCTGGATCACTAATCATTGATGTACATTAACTGCCATTCTCTAGTCCTCTTAGCTAAAAAACATTTCAAACCTAAGGCTCCCAATTTCTTGCTCTCTTCCACACTGGAGGGGGACAAAAGTAATTTTACCATTGATGCTTAAAGAAAAATTTACTTTTAAAAATAAATACCATAGATTTCTTGAGTTCAAAAAGAAAATATTTATTATAAAATTTCGAAAATAAAGAAAGGTATAAGGAAGAAAGTTGAAATTACCCAAATTCCACTACCCGGGCAAAACTGCTGTTAGTATTTTGGTGTATTACTTGACAGCCATTTTTGTACACAAACCTATAACTACATATGCTTACACAGCTATAGAATTTTCTCATAAAATTAAGACCATACTGTGTATATAATTTTTAATACCACTTTTATCCCTTGGCATTTTATTGTGAACATTTTCTGCAGAAATTAATCCTATTTTTGTAAACTTTTTTCAGTTGCAAATTATTCCACTCAAAATACAGTTTAACGTTTTCAACAGTTTCTTAAAAACTGTGACTTTAAGCAAAACGACTTATAATGAAACCAGTTTTACCACAGGCTAATTAACATAAACAAGAATAAGTCTCTTACGGCATACTTCCGATCACAAAAAAAAACCAAATTTCTAATTAAAGACCAAGACGCATCTAATATTAAACACTGAAATGAAAGTGGGCTACGCATACATTTAAAAAAGATGAATAGGTCAGGCGAATTGGCTCACGCTTGTAATCCCAGCACTTTGGGAGGCCGAGGTGTGTGGATCACTTGAGTCCAGGAGTTCGAGACCAGCCTGGAAAACATGGTGAAACCCCATCTCTACTGAAAATACAAAAAATACATAAATTAGACGGGCATGGTGGCGCATGCTGTGGTCCCAGCTACTTAGAAGACTGAGGCGGGAGGATTGCTTGAGCCCAGGTAGTAGAGGCTGCAGTGAGCCGAGGCCATACCACTGCACCCCAGACTGGGCAATAGAGTGAGCCTCCATTTCAAAAAAAAAAAAAAAAAAAAGAACAAAACAAGTAAGATAATGATGTTGCCAATTACTCCAGTTCAGGGTGGCCAGATCTTATCCCACTAGCTCAGAGTACTGAGCTGGGACCCAACCTGGACAGGATGCCATCCCGTCTCAGGGTGTACTCACCCACACCCACACTCACTCAGATGGGGACAATGCAGACACGCCCACTAATCCACATGCACATCTTTGAGATGTAAGAGGAAACCTGAGTACCTAAAGAAAACCCATGGGCAGAATGTGCAAACTCCACACAGACAGTGGCCCTGGTTGGGAACTGATTTTGTTTTCTCATCCACACTATAATAAAACAATGTTGAACGAGATGACATTATTCAACGACCTACTGGACTACAAATCTTGCTTGCAACGATGCATATTTATTTGTAATGTGTTATTGTTAACGTTAAACTTTTTTTTTTAGATTCGGGGGTACATGTGCGGCCTTGTAACAGAGAGTATGTTGTTTAATGCTGAGATTTGGGCTTCTACTGAACTCATCAAGTAATCAAAGGCAGAGCTAGCATGCATTTGTAGCATGTGTGAGTATGTTTGGCTCTTTAAAAACACCAAGTTGAAGAACGATATGTTAAGTCACTCAGCTTTACAGGACTTGAAATCAACATGCTCAGAATAACCCAAAACCTCTGTAATGGACTACTTTCTCTAAAGGCCAATCAGAGAACAGGAGGACATCCCTGGGGAGAAGATGTGCTAGATACTGCAGCTTCTAGAAACAGATAGTAATTTTTTAATCATATGAAATCATGTATCTAAACACATTAATACTTTCTAAGGCTTTATATTTTGTGTCAAGTAATGACAATACAAGGAGGGCTAAACCATAATCTTTTCTCTCAAGGACTTTACAGCCTACAGAATAATACAAATTTAAAGTTGACACTTTGTTGTGTTTTTTAACATATGAATTGTTTATTTACAGAATTTTTTATTTGCTATTTTGGGTTTTTTTGTTTGTTTGTTTTCCTTTATGTTATTGAATTCTATTATTTTAGATTCAAGGGTACACATGCTGGTTTGTTACACAGGTATATTGCATAATGATGAGGTTTGGGCTTCTAGTGTACCCATCACCCAAACAGTGAACGTTGTGCCCAGTAGGTAATATTTTTAATCCTTACCCACTTTCCACCCTCCCCTTTTCTGGAGTCCCCGGTGTCTATTATTTCCATCTTTATTGCATTTGTATGCACTGTTTAGCTCCAGCATGTAAGTGAGAACATGCAGTATTTTGTTTCTGCCCCTGAGTTCCTTCACTTAGGATAATGGCCTCCAACTCCATCCATGTTGCTGCAAAAAGCATAATTCCATTCTTCTCTATGGCTGTATGGTATTCCGTGGCACATATAAACCACAATTTCTTTATCCAGTCAACCACTGACGGACGCTTAGGCTGATTTCATGAGTTTGTAAAGCTGACGCTTTGAATGCTTGAGCCCACTGAAAGCTGGTGGTTGAGAGCGAGCAAAATGAAATTATAACAAGTCAGCGAAGAGTATAACAACAGTTCTTTTCCACTTAATACATTTCATTTTTCCTATCCTATTTTGATAGTTTGAGATATATGCTCAATCAATTAATTTACCTGCAATGAAGTTATTATATTGAAAAACATACACTGAGCTCTTCCTATGTGCAGGCACTGTCCTAGGTGCTAGGAATTTCATCATGAAAGCACCATGGCCTCTGCCCTTACAAACAGCCAGGGTGACAAACAGCCAGGGTGAGGCTGTGTTTCAAGGCTGGTTCCTGGAAAAGGAGTGTGCACTGGGAGGTGGGGATGGGAGACGGTAAAAGGGAAAGTGAGAAGAGGCAAGGCATTCTGGTAAAGGCCATACGCAAACACACCATCAAAAGCAAAGAGGTGTGGTGTGTCCAGAGGGCTAGGCAGAATGTGTGAGGAGGTAGTGTCAAGTTCTAGGCAGACAGCACCTGGAAACAAAAACAGAGGTAAGCAGGTAGTGCCGTTGAGGAGTTTGAAGCAAGGTTGATATGGTCACAGTTCTGTTAGATGATACCCTGCTTCACACTTCATTGACAAAAGCCATGAGATGTCACCTCACTTATCTCCATCACAATGTCACAAAGCATCCAAATCCTCCATGTTCCCTTCTATACACAAGGGGGCACGTACCTCCCATCAAAGGCCATGCTCTCTGCTGGCTCTGGATTCATCCAGTCTTGTCCTAGGAAAGATTCTACTGCTTCCTTGCAGGGTTTCCTCCCTTCCCTGACGGATGAAGCATCTATCCTCCCTGGATGAAGGATTCCAGGGCCTCATCCTTGTGATGCTCCGAGTATCATCATCATGCTACTTTTGCCTGGTTTATTCTTATCAGTAAACATCGTTTGTATTTGCCTTAGAAATGCTTCATTTCATTCCACATGCCCTCCAGCCATAATCCAAGTTATCTAAAGAGTTGTCTACACACTACATTGTTTCTATTTCATGGTTTTCTTTTTGCGACAGGGTTTCACTCTGTCATCCAGGCTGGAGTGCAATGGCATGATCTGGCTTACTGCAAACTCTACCTCCTGGGCTCAAGGGATCCTCCAACCTTAGCCTCCTGAGTAGCTAGGACTACAGGCACACACCACCATGCCCAGCTAACTTTTTGGATGTTTTTGTAGAGATGGAGTTTCACCACGTTGCCCAGGTTGGTCTTGAACCTCTGGACTCAAATGATCCACCCGCCTCGCCATTCCAAAGTGCTGGGATTACAGGCGTGAGCCACCATGCCAGGCCCATTGTTTCTACTTTCTAACTTCCCCTTCCATTGTTCCACCAACCATGATATGGCTCTCCTTCGTCATCATATGTCCAAAAAAGCTCTTGTCAAGGTCATCAACCACCCCTATAGACACTTTTCTCTTTATTTACTGATTTATTTTTTTGAGATGGAGTCTTGCTCTGTTGCCCCCAGGCTGGGGTGCAGTGGGGCGGTCTCAGCTCACTGTAACCTCCACAACCTGGCTTCAAGCAATTCCCCTGCCTCAGCCTCCGGAGTAGCTGGGATTACAGGTGCCTACCACCATGCCTGGCTAATTTTTTGTATTTTTCATAGAAATGGGGTCACCATGTTGGCCAGGCTGGTCTCGAACTCCTGACCTCATGATCCACCTGCCTCGTGATCCGCCCACCCCAAGATCCACCCACCTCGGCCTCCCAAAGCACTGGGACTACAGGTGTGCACCGCCGTGCCTGGTCCGCTATAGATACTTTTCTCATTTGACTCTACCTTTGTGGTAGGCAGAATAATATCTACTCTCAAAGCTGTCCATGCCCTACTTCCCAGATTCTGTGAATATGTTACCTTCCATGACAAAAGTAACTTTGCAGATGTGATTAAGGTTAATGATTGATCAGGATTACTTGGCTATTTTGAGCGGGCTCAAAATAGTCCTTAAAAGTGGAAGAGGAAGATAGAGGGGTTGGTTAGAGAGATGCAATGTGAGAAGAACATGACAGGCCTTGCAGGCTTTTAAGATGAAGAAAGGGGACAGAAGTCAAGGAATGCATGTGGCCTCTAGAACCTAGCAACGGTCCTCAACTGACAGCCAGCAAGAAAACAGGGATCTCATTTCCACAATTATAAGAAAATGGGGTCTATTCTCCCCTAGAAAATAGGTCCTGCACTCTCTACTGCAGACCACAAGGGCCTCTGTAACATGATTCTTGCCCATTTCTCTGATCCCATCTCCTATGACGTCTTCAACTGCTCTGGGCGTGAATCACTCTCTTCTAGTGTTCAGTTCTTTGAAACCAGTAAGCTCTTACACATCTCAGAGCCTTTGCACAAACGGTTCATTCTGTCTAGATGACTTGTCCAACCTGCCTTTTGTTGTTGTTGTTCTGTTTTGTTTTGTTTTAGGCTTTTTGAGGCCTGAAACCATGGTTTTTAGTTTCTGTCTCTAGTGATAAGCAAAAAGGAGGGATGATGAAGAGGCTTTACTGGTCCAACCAGAAACAGAAACTAAGAACCCATAACTGTATTCTCTCCCTCGGACACCCCTGGCTCCCTTCATTCCTCTTCTAGTTTCTTCGCACCTTTTCGAACTCAGCTTCAATGTCATCATCGAGGAGAGCCCTTGTTCATCAACCCTATGCAAAGTATACCTTCGCTTTCATCCTCCACCTCAAATCCTTTTTTGTTTCCTTTGCAACAGTTTATAAACACATTAGTTATGTTTACGTACACGGCTTTATTGGCCTTCAGTACTAGAAACCAAGTTTTGCGAGAGCAGAAACAGTGATTCGTTGGCTGTGTTTTCCCAGCCCTGAAAAGAGTAATTGGCTCGTAAATGGTTGTTGAATTACTTCCTTAGTCATTCTGGTGGCAGATGGAGAGTGGGTCAAATAGAGGATGAGACTGGAGTCAGGAAAACTCATTGAGAGATTATAGCAGAGGCTCAAATGAGGGATGAGAAGGGCCTGGATTGGATTAATGATGGTAGAGATGGGGAGAAGGAACACTGAATTACACTGAAGGTCCTTCTAGGGAAATAGCAAGTAACAACTGAGAACACTATCACAGGAGAAGCAATCTAGGAATGCGGGAAGGGATGCACTTGGCATGAAACAGGGTAAGATTCAGGCACCATCCAAGTAAAGAAATCCAAGGCCAGTTGCGATGGCTCATGCCTGTAATTCCAGCACTTTGGGAGGCCAAGGCGGGTGGATCACTTGAGGTCGAGAGTTTGAGACAAGTCTGGCCAACTTGGTGAAACCTCGTCTCTACTAAAAATACAAAAATTAGCTGGGCATGGTGGCACACGCCTGTAATCCCAGCTACCTGGGAGACTGAGGCACGAGAATCGCTTGAACCTGAGAGGTGGAGGTTGTTGCAGTCAGCTGAAATTACATGCCACTGCACTCCAGCTTGGGTGACAGAGCGAGACTCTGTCTAACAACAAAAAAAACCACAAAACTAAGAAAAGAAATCCAGCAAACAATTGCTTACTCAAGTCTTAAGTTTCAAGGAAAAGACTGAATAAAAACTGAGATTTGGGAGTTACTGTTATACATAGATATGTACACATTAACATTTTTATAGTACGGTAGTTCCAGGATGTTCTCAGTTGTCTCACCAAGAAGTCTAAAAGCATTACTTAACACTCAACCTAGCAACAGTGAAAATGGAAAAAGACTCAGTCCAGAGCCATCCTCTAGAAGAGCCAATCAATACACAATGAAAGGAAACTCACCACAATGGCATTTCACAGCTCCATACAACCCATTCTCCTCCTACTTTCCCCCTCCTGATTATCTCAAGCCTTCCTTGCTACAGATGGCCCACTTCCTAACAAACATCAGCCGATGAGCACCACATGGCTGTGCTCCCTGCAGAGCAGACCAGTCAGATATCATTAAGTATTAGGTAAGACATCATCCCAGGGGTTCTCCCTGACAAGTATCAAAACACAAATTCTAACATGTTCTAGTCTCTTTTGTACCTATTCATATTTGGTAACTCAGTTAATTCCATACTATTTGCAGTATAGAGAGACCCCTTTATTACTGCCTAGGATGCAGGTATGAAGAAATAATTGGTGGAACAAAACTCAGCTTCAAGTAAAGCATGAACCGGAAGGATAGAATGGGGGCCAGTGAGATTACCAGTTCATGAGTCATTACTGATTCTTATTGCAATCCATGTAAATATTAAGACGCACTTTTCTGCTTTGTTAGTATTATCTTTGCAACAGATTTCATGGTAGAACCACCATAATAAACAGATGGTACATCAAAAATTCACTCATTAATCTGATTGTTTAACTCTGCATATATTTTCTCAGATACACAATATTTCAATAGGAAGCCTCCTACATCAGCCCAACAAAAGCCTATTTAACTGACAACATAAGTGAATCCTAGATCTTTGAACCTGGAACAGGCCTTAAGTGAGTAGAAGTCATTTTATGAGGAAAAATGAGGACAGATGAGGAAACCGAGGCTGTTCCAAGTCACACAATTAGTCCTGTGAATAATGCTTTCAACCCATCCACCCAGGATAACTTGTTCCTGTAAGAAAATGCCACGGGATTTCCCAGCATTCACAGGGATTGCTAAGCACATCCGATTTCCACTTTTGCTTTGGGAGGCAAGGTCTTGCCTGGTTTCAAACCGCTGGAGGGGATGCAATGCCGATGGCTTGAGAAACAAATTCCACAAAGGAATTGGCCAAGGAATACAGCTGAGGGATGACAAGGAGGGTCTACACACTTTCTGGGAAAACGGAGATCATAGTAAAAGTAACAATACAGAATACCCTCTTGCATTTTTGACGACTTTAATTTTCAATATGCTTTTCCATAGAGGAAGAGAAGATAAAGGACAAGCTACTAGAGAAGGGGGTGGAAAGAGGAGGTCTATATATTTCTTTTTTTCTTTCTTTTTTTTTTTTTTGAGACAGAGTCTCACTCTTGTCACCCAGGCTGGAGTAGTGGCTTGCTTTTGGCTCACTGTAACCTCCGCCTCCTGGTTCAAGCTATTCTCCTGCCTGAGCCTCCCGAGTAGCTGGAACTACAGGTGTGTGCCACCATGCTTGGCTAATTTTTGCTTTTCTTTTTTTTTTTCAGTAGAGATGGGGTCTCACCATGTTGGCTAGGCTGGTCTCGAACTACTGGCCTCAGGTGATCTGCCAACCTTCGCCTCCCAAAGTGCTGGGATTACAGACATGAGCCACCATGCCCAGCTGAAGGTCTATATATTTCTAAGAAGTGGAGGAAAAGGCTCAGAAGAATTAGAGGCACTAAAAAGCATCACCAGGGCTAGGTGCAGTGGCTCATGCCTATAATCCCAGCACTTTGGGAGGCCAAGGTAGGCGGATCACCTGAGCTTAGTAGTTTGAGACCAGCCTGGCCAACATGGTGAGAGCCCATCTCTACTAAATATAAAACATTAGCTGGGCATGGTGGCGCATGCCTATAATCCCAGCTACTTGGGAGGTGGGAGCAGGAGAATCTCTTGAACTCCGGAGGCAGGGATTGCAGTAAGCCGAGACTGCACCATTGTATTCCAGCCTGGACAACAAGAGCAAAACTTCAGTTCAAAAAAAAAAAAAAAAAAAAAGGCCGGGCGCGGTGGCTCAAGCCTATAATCCCAGCACTTTGGGAGGCTGAGACGGGCGGATCACGAGGTCAGGAGATCGAGACCATCCTGGCTAACACGGTGAAACCCCCTCTCTACTAAAAATACAAAAAACTAGCCGGGCGGGGTGGCGGGCGCCTGTAGTCTGGGCTACTCCGGAGGCTGAGGCAGGAGAACGGCGTAAACCCGGGAGGCGGAGCTTGCAGTGAGCTGAGATCCGGCCACCGCACTCCAGCCTGGGCGACAGAGCGAGACTCCGTCTCAAAAAAAAAA
>NC_045449.1:63025044-63069399 GCF_002776525.5 Piliocolobus tephrosceles | reverse complement strand
AAAAAAAAAAAAAAAAAAAAAGAAAGAAAGAGAGAGAGAAAAAGAAGAAAAGAAAGGAAGGAAGGAAGGAAGGAAGGAAGGAAGGAAGGAAGGAAGGAAGGAAGGAAGGAAGGAAGGAAGGAAGGAAGGAAGGAAGGAAAGCATCACCAGGAAGGGCAAATCCCTCCTGTGCATTCCCTATCTTGTTACCTCCACCATTAACAAAATCAGCAATGAGGATGTATCAGGAGGTGGCCTTTTGTCTTTCAGCCTGCTGCCAAGTGTGCAGTAGGTCACCTCACAAACGTTTGCTGATTGAATACACATACCCTGGGAATCTTAAAGCAAAAGGAAGAAATGTTTACCTTTGCTGAAGTTATAAAACTTAGGTTGCTTTTGAACCAAAATGCAAGAAGACAGGAAAAATTTAAATAAGGGAAATGAGGGCAGGCCGTAACTTACAGATTTATAGAGCATAGTAATACCATTTTATTAAAGGCTTTGTGTTCCAGGCAGTCATTTCAGTTAGCCCAACTAGGGTATTAACAAGGACAGGATGAATCTGGAATTCTTGCCTGGATATGGTCCAATCTCATATGTATAGATTGCAACTCAAATGAGTCCAGGTGGCTCTGACCATTAAAATAGCTACCATTCATTCATTCAACAAATATTAGCAAGGAGCTATTATGCATCAGGCTCTGTGGGGATCTGTAAAAATAAATAAAATATTTATTCTCTTAAATAAACACACAATCTGGTCGGGCGCAGTGGCTCACGCCTGTAATCCCAGCACTTTGGGAGGCCAAGGCGGAGGGATCACAAGGTCAGGAGTTCCAGACCAGTCTGACCAACATGGTAGAACCCCGTCTCTACTAAAAATACAAAAATTAGCCAGGCGTGGTGGCACATGCCTGTAATCCCAGCTACTCAGGAGGCTGAAGCAGGAGAACTGCTTGAACCCAGGAGGTAGAGGCTGCAGTGAGCCGAGATCACACCACTGCACTCCAGCCCAGGCAACAGAGTGAGACTCTGTCTTAGATAGATAGATAGATAGATAGATAGATAGATAGATAGATAGATAGATAAATACACAATCTAGCAAAGACAAAAAGACATCTTACAAAAATAAGCGGTGGGGGCTCACGCCTGTAATCCGAGCACTTTGGGGGACCGAGATGGGCAGATCACTTGAGGTCAGGAGTTTGAGACCAGCTTGGGCAACATAGTGAAACCCCATCTCTACTAAAAATACAAAAATTAGCTAGGTGTGGTGGTGCATGCCTGTAGTCTCAGCTGCTCAAGAGGCCGAGGCAGGAGAATCACGTGAACCTGGGAGGTGGTGGTTGCAGTGAGCCGAAATTGCACCACTGCACTCCAGCCTGGACAATAGAGCCAGACTCTTTCTCGAAAATAAAACATAAAAAATGAAAATAAGTAGTGAGTGTTTATAAGGGGAAAGCACTATACTAAACATGCAATAACTCATTTAATCTTCATGAAAATTATGTCATCAACTATTACTGTCTCCATTTGACAGACAAGGAACCTAAGACCCAGACACTGTAATCCTAGCTACTCGAGAGGCTGAGGCAGGAGAATCGCTTGAACCCAGGAAGCAGAGTCTACAGTGAGCCGAGATCACACCACTGCACTCCAGCCTGAGCAACACGGTGAGATTCCGTCTCAAAAAAATAACTAAATAAATTTAAAAATAAAACAAAATAACAACTTATACAATATTTTAAATATTTATTTATCAGTCAATAAACTGCTTTTGTTATATTGGTGAGCCTATGCAATGTATAGCTGAACTGCAATGGCAAAATCTCGGCTCACTGCAACTTCCGCCTCCCAGGTTCAAGCTATTCTCCAGTCTCAGCCCCCAGAATAGCTGGGATTACAGGCACATGCAACCATGCCTGGCTCATTTATTGTATTTTTAGTAGAGACGGGGTTTCATCATGTTGGTCAGGCTGATCTTGAACTCCTGACCTCAGGTGATCCACCCACTTCAGCCTCCCAAATTGCTGGTTATATTTTATTTTCAAAATAAAATTCTTTCTAAGTAGATTCACTAATATACATATATGTATGTGTGTATATATATGTATACACACACATACATATATGTACATGAAAGCAAAATGTAAAAAATGCTTCATACTGATTATCTGAACATTATAAAATAACAAAAGCTGAATCATTTTTTCTTGGCACACGTTCACACACTTCAAATCAGTTTCTTAGCCATAAGCCTCTAACACTGTGTCTCATGGAGGCACCCCAATGGCTGGTGCACCCACAAGTCAGCAGGGGCAGCAACATCAAATACATCTCCCATTACCACCTAAGACATGAAAGACTCAGCCAATCCCGACCATATGGATTTATCAGCCAGCAAGCACCCTGCATGCTGTCCATGAAAGGCAAACAAAAAAAAGACAAGTCATTGCTGGTCCTCTTTTAGATGGGGTTTCACCGTGTTAGCCAGAATGGTCTCGATCTCCTGACCTTGTGATACGCCTGCCTCGGCCTCCCAAAGTGCTGGGATTACAGGGATGAGCCACCGCACCCAGCCAAAAACATGACTTCTTAAAGGCAAATATGGAGAAAAGGGCATTCTAAGGGCAAGGGGAAGGAAAGGAGCAATAACAAGAGCATGAAGGTGGAAAATCCAAGGGCCTCGCAGAACGTCTAGCTGAAGGCCAGAGTGTGAAAAAGGAGAACAGTGCAGGACAGGCCCAGAAATGAGGCTGAGACTTAATCACGCAGGGTCACGTATGCAGGGCAAAAATCTCCATGGCCTGTACACATATGGAAGAAGAAACTGTAGTTCTGAGTGGTTGAGAAGTTGACCCAAGGCCATCAAACTCAAATGGGGTGGAAATGGGACCTGAACCTGAAGCACCTTAGATGGCTGGTCTGGAATTCACTTGAAGAAACCACCTTTGTTGCGGCTCTAGAGGAAAACATAGATGGCTCAATGCAGATTTAGTGGCATTCAGTAGCACACTGTGTTCTTTTGTCGTTTTATGGAGGGACTGCATGTGCTGGAACCCACAGAGACCAGCCAAGCATCTCTTTCCTCTCGGAAGAATGTATGTGCCACACCGATCAGCTGACCAGAGTCCATTCCCTGGACAGAGGAGGTGCTAACCTGTCCTCTGCTAACTGAGGTAGAGGTTCTCGTGTCCTCTGTGGCCAGTGTTGTGCCTTGCTATATTTAAACCCCACCTGTGAAGGAGTCTGCAATGTGCCCAGGGCTATGAGATGAAGCAGGGGGGCTGAGAAGGAAAATGCAGCCTACTTTTGCATGCCACCATCCCAGATGTCTGTAATTCGTCCCAAGTGAGAACTAAAAACCTCACTAATTTCACCTTCCTTTCCAAACTGCCTCCTTGCGAATTTCTACGCATAAATTCTGACTAAACCTGACATCGTGTTTTCTGCAAAAGAAAGCAATCTGACTGCCAACCACGGAGAGAAAGTCATGAAGAGTGGCACACAGCTGCAGCTTTTTCTTTCTTTTTTATTTGGTAATGTGTGATTGACGATTAAAATGGAATCTTGCTGGCCTGAACTCCTTCCTGACTACTATTAAGCTGGTGAAGCTGGCAACAGTCTCTCTCCCCTTCACTATCGGAGTTAGACTTGGGACGAGGATGCAAAGGGCCTCAGATGACCTCCGTGAGCAAGGGGTGTCTGCGGGATGTTAAATCGCAGCTCTCTGGGGGGCCTTGGAGATATCCCCAGAAAAAGTGGAGCCCCACAGCTTTCTCAGCAGCCTGCTTTATCAAATGAGCTTTCCCCAGAACAAAAACGACCCTGTCAGGCACCATAAACAGTCAGGAAAACATGCCCCTAAACAAAGCTAGGCTATTCAGTGGTCCTAGAGCTGTCTATTCCACCCCTCGGGTTCACCAACCCAACAACTCCCACAGAGTTGGCTGCAGAAATTGGAAGAAATAAATCTCTGCTGAAGGAGAAAAGGATGAAGACAGGGCCAGTCACTGCCCTCATTCTTTCCATTGCATCGAGACCACGTGCTGCTGGCTGTGCTCACAGGGCAGGTGAGTGGTTTAGAAACCATGTCACATACAGAGCAGTGAGGACACCCAGGAGTACATAAATCAGGGAGGAATAGATTAAGGAAAATCATTTCAATCATTTCAAGAGCTATCATGTCGAAAGGGGAGTCGATTTGCTATGAGTTACTACAGAAGGCAAAGGAATAGGGGAATACCACTCATGTCTTTTACTATATGCTTTTTATAGCAGAAAAAGGACTTTCTTGTTAGTCAGAAAGGGGTAGTGTTTTGAATCTGTTTCACATCCCACTTCTCTAAGGAGCTCTTCCTTCACTCCTCCTGATCAAAGGTTGATTCTGTCTTCAGCCTATTCTTTCCCTGTGCAGCTCACCCATGGCAACCTATTCTCCAGGTTTCTACCACTCTACGTTGCTTCTTAGTACTGCACCGGGACCAGGTATGGTGGCTCAGGCCTGTAATCCCAGCACCTTGGGAGGTTAAGGTGGGTGGATCGCTTGAGCCCAGGAATTCAAGACCAGCCTGAGTAACATGGGGACACCCTGTCTCTACAAAAACACAAAAATTAACCAAGGGTGGGCACACACCCCTGTAGTTTCAGCTACTTGGGAGGCTGAGATGGGAGGATCGCTTGAGCCCAAGAGGTCAAGGCTGCAGTGAGCCATGATGATGCTGCTGCACTCCAGGGTGACACAGTGTGACACTGTTCCAACAAAAACAAAAAAATACTGTGCCCTGGTCTAACAAGTCTTAGCTAGACTTTTGCACTGGTTTGCTTACTGATTTCCCATTTTTGAGGACTGCATTTCTCCTATCCACTGTCCTCTATCACAGACACATGTTCATGCTACTTCCTACATCAAAATCTCAACACATGTTCCTCCTTGCTTGGCCCAGCCTCATCTCTCAATACTCCTTCAGCTGCACCAGCTAATTTCATACCTCTGGGTCTTGCTCATGTATCTGCAGTGCCTTAACTACTTCTGTCTTCCTAATGATGCAAACTTTTTTCGTTTTTTTTTTTTTTTGAGACGGAGTTTTGCTCTGTCGCCCAGGCTGGAGTGCAGTGGTGCCATCTTAGCTCACTGCAAGCTCCGCCTCCCAGGTTCATGCCATTCTCCTGCCTCAGCCTCCCCAATAGCTGGGACTACAGGCACCTGCCACCACGCCCAGCTAATTTTTTTGTATTTTTAGTAGAGACAGGGTTTCACCGTATTTGCCAGGATGGTCTCAATCTCCTGACCTCGTGATCCGCCTGTCTTGGCCTCCCAAAGTGCTGGGATTACAGGCGTGAGCCACCGCACCCGGCCTGGTGCAAACTTTCAACATTCACCTCAAACACCTGTCCTTCTAATATGAGTTTCCACCCATTCTCCATGTACCCCACCTTCAGGACACCCTCCCCTCACCACTGGACCCTGACTTTCCCGGTATGTTTAGCAATCTGTTATGTTTCTTTGATGACGGACCACCCCATGCTAAGCTGGAAGCATCACAAAGGCAAGGCGCTACTTTTGTTTCATTGCTCTATCCCAGAGCCTAATGTGCTGTCTGGGATGTGCCTGCTGAATATGTAAAAAGAAGGAAAGGAGGAAAGAAAAGAGGAAGGGAGGAAGGGAGGAAAGCAGGGTAAAAGGAAAGAAGAAAGTGAGGGAGGGATGGAGGGAAGGCGGAAGGCAGGGAGAAGGAAAGGAAGGAAGGAAGAAAAAGAGGAAGGTGGGGAGGAAGGAGGGTAGAAGGGAAGAAGAAAGGGAGGGAGAAAGGGAAGGCAGAAGGCAAGACGAAAGAAAGGGAGGAAGGAAGAAAAAGAGGAAGGGAGGGAAGGAAGCAGGGAGGAAGGAAAGAAAATATTTTTTTAGGAAAGACACCTTGCAATCTGTGTATTTTTTTTTTTTTTTTTTTTTTTTGAGACGGAGTCTTGCTGTTGCCTGGGCTGGAGTGCAGTAGTGCAATCTCGGCAACCTCCGCCTTTCGGGTTCAAGCGATTCTCCTGCCTCAACCTCCCGAGTAGCTGAGACTATAGGCACGTGCCACCACATCTGGCTAATTTTTGTATTTTTAGTAGAAACAGGGTTTTACCATGTTGGCCAGGCTGGTCTTGAACTCCTGACCTCAGGTGATCCACCCACCTCAGTCTCCCAAAGTTCTGGGATTACAGGCGTGATCCCAGTGTATGTATTTCTTATTCTATTTCCTTTTAATCTAAGTTCTTCTTTTTTCCTTGAATTACAAAGATTTAGTTCACATATTCTCAAAGGGAAGATAATGAATGACTTAGTTACTCTGAATATGGGTGCATTTCAGAAAACAAGGGAAAACTCTAGTTAGAATCAACTACATAACATTAACCATCACAAGAAAAGTACAGGCAATTATTTGCCTGAAGGAATTCAGTAATCAAAGGAATTAGAAATTAAAATAACTAGCTTAATGGTTAAAAAAAATCACAGTAAACCTGAAATTGCAAAACACGTTTTTAAGTATAAAAACTTGCAGTGACCAACTACTTTCCTACCCTGGGGACTGGCAAGTTAAGACACAGTAAGATCCAATTTCTCTCTGGCTTAGAGGTTGCTATTCATGTTCAACTTTGCACACCGGCAAAGGAGGTTAGAACCAAATACAAATTTTTTTTATAAGGTTGCCAACCTCTAAGAGGTTTACTTTAATGTACTCCAAAAGGTCAGTGAATTTGAAAATAAGGAAGTCCCTGGTGACTTCTGAGAGAAGAGTTTTGGTGGAGAAGTGGGAAGAGAAGCCAGGCTACAACAGAGAACGGGGACGGGGGCGACACACCATGAACTTGACAGGATAGTAACACCTGCAAAGAAATAGGACAATTACTAGAAAAGGCCACAGATGCTAATAAAAACTTCTTCTTTTCTTTCCTGAAACTTGGAGACACTGCACAAGGTAAGAGTATTTCACTAATGGGAATGAAAGCCAGGTGGAAATCTAGGGAGAGCAGGAGAACGACAGTGCTATTAACAGCAACAGGGAAACCGGAAAGGTGGATGGGTATAGACCACAACAGACTTAACACTGATTTTGAAGGTGAGCATCTTCAGTCCACGGTTTTGAGGAAAATCAGAGACAACTAAAGAGTTAAAATTTGCCCTCGAATGTGGTCCTTATACTTCAGGGTGATAAGAATCTCCTGAGGTATTTGTTTAAAATACAGTGGCCCGGCCCACTGGGATTCTGATTCAGCAGAATCCCAGGCAGACAGCAGGTCCTGAGAATCTGCATTTTAAGAAAGAAGGAACGGCAGGGTGCAGTGGCTCACATCTGCAATCCCAGCACTTTGGAAGGCCGAGGCAGGCAGATCACTTGACGACAGGAGTTTGAGACCAGCCTGGCCAAGATGGTGAAACCCCATCTCTACTAAAAATACAACAATTAGCAGGGCATGGTGGTGGGCACCTGTAATCCCAGCTACTTGGGAGGCTCAGGCAGGAGAATCACTGGAACCCAGAAGGCAGAGGTTGCAGTGAGCCGAGATGGCACCAATGCACTCCAGTCTGGGTGACAGAGTAAGACTCTGACTCCAAGAAAAAAATGAAAGAAAGAAGGAGGGACAGAAGGAAGGAAGGAAGAGAGGCAGTTGCAATTTTGTTAGGACTCCCTGAATTCTAGGGTATTCTGTTATAGGGAGTAATGGGCCATAATTTGAGATCAGCCTAGAGCAGTGCTTCCCAAACTTTAATGTGCACATGAATCTTCTGCAGACATTACTAGAATACAGATCCTGATGCAGCAGCTCTGAGGTGGGATTAGAGATCCTGCTTTTTTTTTTTTTTTTTTTGAGACAGGGTCTTGCTCTGTTACTCAGGCTGGAGTAGTGTGATCATAGCTCACCATAGCCTCTATCTCCTGGGCTCAAGCAATCCTCCGGCTTCAGCTTCCTCAATAGCTGAGACTACAGGCACGGGCCATCATGCCCAGCTAATTTTTGTTTGTTTGTTTGTTTTTAGCTCAAGTGATCCTCCTGCCTCGGCCTCCCAGAGAGCTGGGATTACAGGTGTGAGCCACCACACCCAGTTGAAATCCTGTATTTCTAACAAGCTCCCTGATGCTGCCAGGCTGATGGTCTGCAAGTCCAGGGACCATACTTGGAGTAGCAAGCCCTCAGGGAAGGACAGACTTTAATAAGAAGAGGATCCCCTACGAAAATTCCAACTTGAGCTCCTTTGTTCATTCAGACACTGAAGATTTGGCCAAACACTGAAGATTTCCAGGTAAAAACCACTCAACCTGGGGGATAAACATGTCCACAGGCATCAGATAAGACAGGGAAAATCGTGTGATGGTGCTGGCAGTGGGAGTCCTTCCTCAAATGCTTCCTATTAATGCACAAAGGTAATCAGAAGGACTAGCAGGGGGCCGTGCCTTGATCTGCTAAATCCCAAGCTGCATCCTTCAACAGAAGAAACCACCGTTGTAGAGAGATGCTGAGGTCTCTCTGGGGTAGAAACTCTTGCTGAGGAAGTCTCACAGAGAAGACATTTGATTTAGGTCAGAAAGGATGGTTCCACAAGGTAAAGGAGATGTTCTAGAAAGGAACAGCGTACGTAAAAACGTGGATTGTGAGAGGATTCCATATGAGTGGCCGTGAAGCAGTAGGTCACGTAGAGCGACCAAGCTAGGAAGCTGGCATTTATTAGTCAAATGGAAGCGTCCAAAGGAAGCAGCAGGGACAACTTTAAAGCAGAAGAGTGGGGACAGATGTGTTGTAGGAAGATACTCAGCAGCAGTGCAGGGGAGTGATTTGTAGAGTGATGAAAAATGTCTCTCTCTAAGGGAAGGTGGGGTAAGAGTACTCATGAAATGGTCGGTACCCACAAGAAAGCAATTAACTAGAATGAAGGAGGAAGGCTAGGTGGGGAGACATCTCCGGGTAGAAATAACAGGGTTTAGTGGTAACAGACCAGTGGGGAAAAATCACATAGACCAGATATCACCCAAGATGCCTAGATCCCACTGAGAAAAACATTGGCCCAGTCAAGCAAATCTCTGTATGCAACAACACCTCACCCTCCAATTACCATCCACCTTATGAACGTCACAGTTGGGTAGCTCTGAGTAGACCAAACTCTAATGAGTTTCAATATCTGATAATGACAATGGAGAAGGTTAATCCAAGCTAATCTCTAGAATCAGTGATTTCCTGAAGTTCTGAAGACATAAAATTGCCTTACTTTGAAATAAGACTCAACACAAACCCCAGGCCATCCCTAACCAAGTTTCTTCTCTCTAATGGAACAGAAGAGACATCTCAAGACATAGGTATTATTTGCCGCCAAAGAAGCCCAAAGCATAGGCACTCACCCCTCCAGACCAGCCACAGCCAGGTTCCTAGAAGGTCTACTAAATAGGATGATCAACTCCACCCAGTTTGCTCTGGATGTTTGCGGGTTTAAAACTGAAAGTCCAGGCCGGGCGCAATGGCTCACACCTGTAATCCCAGCACTTTGGGAGGCCGATGAGGGTGGATTTACTGAGGTCAGGAGTTCGAGACCAGCCTGGCCAACATGGTGAAACCACGTCTCTGTTAAACATACAAAAATTAGCCAGGTGTCTAGGCATGTGCCTGTAATCCCAGCTACTCGGGAGGCTGAGGCAGGAGAATCACTTGAACCCCGGAGGCGGAGGTTACAGTGAGCCGAGATCGCGCCATTGCACTCCAGCCTGGGCAACAAGAGCAAAACTCCATCTCAAAACAAACAAACAAACAAACTGAAAATCCAGGAACCCATTCAGTCCCAGGCATATCTGTGGGGTTGTTATGCTATAACTAAAACAAATCGCTTTTTAGAACTTAAGTTCCAAAACATGATTTTTGTATTTTTTACAGGATTAAGGGGGAAAAAAAAGAACAAACAAGAATATGCCGAGACCATATGTGGCCCACAACACCTCAAATACTCACCAGCTCATCCTTTGTAGAAAAAGTTTGCTAACCCCTAGTTTATACCAACCATAATGCCCCCCTTTGAAGGGACAGGTTTGAGAATGAAAAAGTGACATAGCTTCGGGCTCCAGGTTTGAAACCTAAGAGAAAGTCGGCTGGGAGCTCCTGAAAAGATTGTCCTTCCTGATTAAAAATAATGAGACCCGGGGGAGAAATACTGTCCTCTCTTCCTGCCTTTTGATGTTGTCATATTACATCATGATATTTAGAGCTACAGTAGCCCTCCTGTGACCAGAAAGAAAAAGTCAGGTAATGAGGAATTGCAGGGATACCATCCCTCACCAGGGCATGGCTAAACTACTGAATTAACCAGCCCTAGAACAGTATAAATCCAGTTATCTTCATAAAGGGTGTAATAAATCCCTATTGTTGCAACCACTTTTGTTGGGTATTTGTTTACATGCAGTGGACAGAATCCTAATCTCTTTCCATTATCCCTCACTAAATGAAGCAACTCGCATATCTCCAATATAACGGAGCTTGAGAAGTTGTAACAGGCATTAAAAATAGTTTGCTCCTAGCTGGAAAATTCTTCAGAACATTGTACCTTTACCTCCCCTCCACCAAAAACCCATAATAATAATATTAATAATAATAATAATGACTCTCTAACTCTTGCTTAGGAAAGAAAGCACTAAGTCTTTGAAATTTAGCCTATTAAATGCTTCAGCAATTCAGTGTCGTAAGATTAGACTTTCTATTTGTAAAACGAAAAGAACGATGTTTGCAAGCAAAATGCCATAAGATCCCTTTAAAATGTTCCTACTTGCAAAATATTATACCCATATCTATATCGTCAAATGAATTTCCACATTTTTTATCTAGCAGTTCTTCAATTTACCTTTTGAATTATCCTGTGTTGCCTTAATAATATAAATTACCTTTAGTTTAGTCTAATAGGTTATCTCTAAGAAATACCATCAATTAGGCTGGTCATGGTGGCCCACACCTGTGATCCCAGCAGTTTGGGAGGCAGAGGCAGGTGGATCACAAGGTCAGGAGTTCAAGATCAGCCTGGCCAACATAGTGAAACCCCGTCTCTACTTAAAAAAATAAAAATAAAATACAAAAATTAGCCGGGCATGGTGGCGCACGCCTGCAGTCCCAGCTACTCAGGAGGCTGAGGCAGGATAATCACTTGAACCCGGGAGGTGGAGGTTGCAGTAAGCCCAGATCGTACCCCTGCACTCCAGCCTGGGCAACAGAGCAAGACTCGGTCTCAAAAAAAGAAAGAAAGAAATATCATCAATTATGTATGCACCCATGATGATGTTAGAAGGCTATGCCCACTGGACACAGTGAAAACATCTGCCCTGATCATTTTCTCTGGTAAGACTGGCTTCTAGGAGGAATGGCTTAATCACTGGAACCTGGAAGCTTTCACAAAGCTCAAAGGCTGTCACCACACTCACTGATGGAAGAAGCGCTTCTGGCTAGAAATATAGACATCAGTCGAATCCCAATAGCTTCCTGATGTTTCTTTTATTGCTCCTACCAAACCACAACAAAGAGTTTTTGACTGTTTTTTAGGAAGTACGTTTTTCTGAAAGTAGCCTTGAAAATCTGAAAACTCCTATGTTTGTGGCTATAACTGGAAGGCCACAAGTGGTTACCTACACAGGTCAATTTCCTTCTTTATTCCAGCAGCTAAAGCAAATGTTCAGGCCTTTTCTTTCTTCTTTAAATCCAAGGCAGTGATTCTCAGCCTTGGCTGCACACTAGAATCTCCCGGGAAGCTTTAAAATATCAATGATGCCTGGGCTATCCCTGGAGTTCTGATTAATTGTACCAAACTCAGCCTGGGCACTGAGACGTCTAAAAGTTTCCCAGGTGATTCTAATTTACACCCAAGGTCAGTAGTAAGTAGAAGAAAATGTAACTAAGAACTACACCCAAGAGAAAAATTGCTAAATTGCATTTACAAAAGGTTAAAAGAGAGGACTAGAAAAGGTTTCTCCTACTATTCAAGACTTCCAAAAAAAAGAACAGAAAATTAATTATCAATCAAAAGCAATTCACATATATATGCATACATATGCATTCTAAATTACTTAAAAGGAGAGAGGTGACCAGAAGAAAGAGGCCAAAATAAAGGAAAGGAAATGCATGTGTCTGACCCCCTTAATCATCAATCTTACCGTTGAACCCACATCTCCATATCCACACCTGCTTAAACAGTGCAGCAAAATCATTTTTTCAAGTACACCTAACAGCAAGCTACCGCCCAAGGGCAAAATCTGGCCCACCACTTCTTTTGGTAAATAAAGTTTTATTGGAATACAGCACTTGGATTCATTTGCCTGTCATCTTCCTGCCTTCACAGCAGTAGAGTTACCACAGAGACTATATGGCCTGCAAATTTTTAAATATTTACTGTGTGGCCTTTCACAGAAAAAGTTTTCAGACCACTGCTCTAGTTCTATCATGTAGTTTGTCATACCAGGAATTAATGCATCTCCCTTTTATTCTCCTCCCACTAGTGCCTATCCCAGAAATCTGTACCTCTGTTCCTGCCAAACTCCTGCTCTGTGTCATGAGGTAATTCCCAGGAAAAGGCAAAGTGTCTCCATGAGTCACTTCGGCCCAACGCTTAATTGGTGTTGGCTTCTTGGCTATGACAGGGACATCGCAGAGCACCTGGTTGAGGCTGTCACTCTATGCAACAACCAGCTTTCGGCCAAATGAACGACAGCACCAAAGTCATCATCAACTGACTATAATTGGATATGCCAATGTTAAGACGCAAACAAAGACATTTTATATTATGCTTTGGTACGACCTAAATTCTTACCACCCTAATCAACTTCTGCTTTTGCCTAATTAAATTTAATTGTCATCATCTGCTTTACTACTTTGCCAAAACCTAAACAATCCATTTTAAAATTATCCCTGTAGTTCTACTATTTCTTTGCAAAATTTTTACTACCGTAGCAAAAAACAGAGGCTATTGTAAGAGCCGCTCATCTGTCTTATTATTTGCTTGCTTTCACCTACACCTATCTCTGCGTTTTTAAATAGAAATGAAACTCCACTTTAATCTTCTGGAAGGAAGACGGTAGGAAAGACATGTGAATCTACTGCTATCTAGATTTCTTGAAATTTTCCTATGAGGCAGGTAGGGCTTTAAAAACAATGTGATATGCATTTGCTTACAAAATGAAAGCTCTTCTCTTCTCTATCCATCTGTAAATTATTATATTCCCTTTAGCTATCTGGTAATGAATTGTGGATTCAATACTCAGACATCCCAGGCAGGAACAGAGAAGGTAGGCATCTGACACACTTCCTTTCCCTTACTCCTAATATTATGAGGGCAGAATGTGTCAAATTCAGTACTACTGACATTTTGGGCTTGCCCATTCTTATTGTGGGGATGGTCCTGTGCAGTATAAAATACTCAGTAGCATCCCTGGCCTGTACATACTAGATGCCAGTAACTCCTCCCCTCACCCCAGTCATGAAAACCGAAACTGCTTCTAGATATTGTAAATGTACCCTAGGGGCAACCTCTCACCCTCAGTTGAGAAGCACTGCGTTAGGGGAACTTGTCCACAGACTCTACCTACACCCTTGTTGCCGCATTCCTACTGCCTTCATCATCTTCAACATGGACTATTACAATACACTCCCAACCGCCTCCTTGCCACCCACCTCCAGGGATCTCATACATTCTCCAAACTGCCAGCAGCGTGCAGTGGACGCTGGAGTGCACCACCAGAATCACCTTCAGCCTGAGGCACTCTCTTCTCTAGTTGCTGAGTCTTCTCCAGAAACTGCCCTCGGGGAAAGAGAACCCCTTCACTATGGTTATGTGCCCCTCTGCAGGGGCAGCCTGTATCCAGTCATGCTCAGCACAGGCGTATAAAGGCCTGACCTCCCTGCCTTTCTGGGTAGGGCCACTCTACCTCCAAAGCTTCCCCGTGGGACCAGGGGAATCTGTTACAGCTGGTTCCTCATTCGACTCCTCCTTGTGCCCAAACCTGCTTTGTTAGCGTCCCCTCAAATGCTGGTCCCAAGAACACTCCCCAGTAAACTTGCTGCATGCAAATCTCCCTCTTGGGCCTCTTTCCTGAAAGGCAAGACCAAAAACACAGAGTTGTCTTTCTAGATTACAAACCTGCCCATGTTTCTTCCCTGCCAACATTTCCACATTCACTTCTCATCGCCTGCACTGAAGAGTCCTATAATAAATTCTGGAGTCGCATACAAGGGGTCACAATCAGTGATCTGCTGCTAAAGCAGCTCTTTGGTTTGTGGGATGGAGAGAGAAGGCCCTAATATGTAGCATTTGCTGATTTCCATGGTGCAAATATTTCCACCACTGTTGATCTCCAGCTACCACCGGCTTGCAACCGGCTTGCAAAATGACTGGCTATTTAATAACCAGCTTCCATAAGTCAGACAAGCCAGCCTGAGCACACCACTGACTGATAGCCCCTGAACATTCACTATTATTAACACTAATTGTTTGCCTTCGCTTCAGCCATGACAAATTCTTGCAAATCTCAGACCTCCAGGATGCGCTGAGGTTCTGTGCCCTTATTCACGCTGTTTTCTCTGTCTAGAATATGTTTCCTTTCCCTGTGTGACTCATGCAAACCTACTCAATGCTCTGGATTGAGCTCACATAAAATCTCTTCCATAAACATTTTCAGGATTCACCTCCACCCATCCCATTTCATTCAAAGGTGACACAGAACCCTCTTTTTTGTGTGTCTGCATGTGTCATAAATACTTTCTATCATAGTGCTCTTCTTATATTTTATTACATATTTCTGTTGGCAAAACTCTACTGTCTAAACTGTAACTACTCTGAGGGCAGGGTCTTATTTATATTTTTAGTAACGGGCAAAAAGTATATTCATGAGATGTGTTTGATGAATAAACTAAAAAAAAAAAGAAAAAGAAAAGAAAACTGGCCCCACTTCCTAGCTCAACTTTATCATGAAGTACAAGTCTTAAAAATGTCTCAAGGAAAAGACATTCCGTTGCCCCAAATGTGAATCATAAGTTTGACCTCCCACCTCCTACTTCCAGAATGTTTCAGAGAGGCAAAGCATGGATGAAGGCTGGGACAGGGCATATGACCTCTAAGGCTTCATCCCAAAACCAAGAGTCTCTGCATCAAGCTAAAAAGCACTTGTGGAAACAGGAGCAATTTTTGCTGGTCCAAGGGGAGGGTGCAGGTGCACCATCTGGTTACCTCCTGCCCAGGCAACTTGAAGACCAACCTTTTCGGATGCTACTGCCTCAGACTCAGAGTGAAGTACTTTACTGTGATTTATTTTTAAATCAAACTACATGCACTCATGCAGTGCCTACTGCTTGTAAAATGCTGTATCTTTAAAATAAGAATAGAAAGACCAGGTGTGGTGGCTCAGGCCTGCAATCCCAGCACTTTGGCAGGCTGAGGCAGGTGGATCACCTGAGGTCAGGAGTTCAAGACCAGCCTGGCCAACATGGTGAAACACTGTCTCTACTACAATTATTTAAAAAAAAAAAAATTAGCCAGGTGTGGTAGTGCACACCTGTAGTCCCAGCTACTTGGAAAGCTGACGCAGGAGAATCACTCGAACCTGGGAGGCGGAAGTTGCAGTGAGCCAAGACTGTGCCACTGCACTCCAGCCTGGGTGACAGAGTGAGACTCCATCTCTAAATACATACATACATACATACGTAAAGATAGAAAGGACAACTAAGACCTCAGAGGACTCTGAGACATAATAATCGTCCCTGCTTTTAACTCAAATATACCTCCCCATCCAAAAAAACTTCTGCAAAACAAAGAAAAATAACAGTAAACACTAAACTCCTCCACAGCACCCGCTTGCTGTATACCACTTCTTTTTTAAAGCCTCTACATATATTAACTATCTATGTATAGTTTATATACTATATATTATGTGTAACATTTATATGATGTATATTACATAACCTATAATACTCGTATTAACTCTATGCCCTTGATACCAGTATCATCCCCATTTTACAGTTTAAAAAACAGAGATGTTAAGTAATTTGCCTAAGACTACACAGCTAGTAAGTGGAAGAGCATGGATTTGAACCCAGGTAGCCCGGCTCCAAAATCCATGCCCTTCCTAAATGCTAAAAGAAAGAGAAAAACAGGCTTCTTCACAACTTTTCACCGCTGTCATCGAAAGATAGGCAGTATCCCTTTCAAAGACCATAATCCGGGAGTGCCAGCCTTTGCCCTTAACCTTGGCACACCACACATGGCTGATCACCTGCAACAGCTACACCCAACCAGCCCTACACCTACTAACACCTCCGTCGTCAAGGAAGTCTTTATTTCCAACAACTTCAGCGTGTGGAAATGCCATGAATCCCAAGGACAGAAGAAAAGAGAGGCGAAAAAGGAAAGGTAACTCCACCTCCAGCAACGAAGACAAATCCTCTGAGCAATGCTGCAAAGCGCCAGGATGAGTTAAAGCAGCAGGAGGACATCCGGCCCTGCAAACAATCAGTTCACTGACCAGGGAGAAGGAGCCTTCTCATTACCTGGGGATGGCTAAAAGAGTGAGCCACAGGGGGTCAAGAGTGGAGATGTGGCTGAGAAAAAAAGCAGAAAGAAAATACAATGGAGAATGAAAAGAGCCTTGGCCAGAGTCGGCTGCAACTGGGAGTGAGGCCAGGGCAGTGATGGGCAGACTCGGCAGCAAGCAGCAAGACAGCAATGGGGGAACCACAGACCTCCAACCTCGGACTGGGAACAGAAAGGTCTGCACCTTAGCAACCTTTAATGGGCTCTCCATGCACTGCAGACCAGCAAAATGATTGTGTTTCCTAAATAAAAAGTTAGACTACATTTACGTGACAAGAAAAAAAAGACAGTGATTTTTTAGAAAGAGTCCAGTGAAAAACAGAGTCAAATTAGGCCTCTGCACTCAGAAAGCTAAACTTGAATTTGAAAAAAAAAAAAAAACCATATTACAATATTTCCCTACAGGGCTAGATAATTGAGCCATTGCTAGTGGGGTAAGGAATCCTGGGGATATAAATTTGAAACAACAAGACAAATTAGGGAAACGTTGTAACAATATTTAGGTGAGTTTGTCAGGGTTTATTAACAGAAGAAGCATTTAAAGATGCCTGCCTGTTTCAGTCCCAGGCTAACGGGCTTATTTCCCTTCATCTCTACCCCAAGAGTGGCTCAGTCCTCTTTCTGCTGTGTTCCAGATGCAGCCTCTCAATTTCGGGTTGAAACAGCCCTGTTTTGCCAACTGACCTCAACAGTCTGGCAGTTCTGCACTCGCCTGTACTCAGCCCAGTCTCTCCTTCAGCAAGTCTCCCTAGCATGGGCTCCCTGCTAGGAATAAGTGTCCCTCAGCTCCTGCTCACTCCTAGTACACCTTCATTAACTGTCTCTTCCCTGGTCCACTAATGCTCACCCTTCTGAATACCCCAATAGCCCAAACTAAGCCATTGCTCTATTTCTTTCTTTCTTCATCTCCTTCCTCCTCCAGTGCCTTTTACTCAACTGCCTTCCATGCAATCATCAAATTCCAATTCCTAGCTGGGCCCGGTGGCTCACGCCTATAATCCCAGCACTTTGGGAGGCCAAGATGGGCAGATCACTTGAGGTCAGGAGTTCAACACCAGCTTGGTCAACATGGTGAAACCCTGTCTCTGCTAAAAACACAAAAATTGGCAAGGCATGGTGGTGGGTGCCTGTAATTCCAGCTACTTGGGAGGCTGAGGCTGGAGAATCACTTGAACCTGGGAGGCAGAGGTTGCAGTAAACTGAGATCATGCCACTGCACTCCAAACTGGGCGACAGAGCAAGACTCCATCTCAAAAATATAAAAATGAAATAAAAAAATCCAATTCCCAAAACCTACTTCTACAAGAAACTATTTCGTATGTAAGAAACAAAGGTTAGGCCGGGCACAGTGGCTCACACCTGTAATCCCAACACTTTGGGAGGCTGAGGCGGGTGGACCACTTGAGGTCAGGAGTTCAAAACCAGCCTGGCCAACACAGTGAAACCCTGTCTCTACTAAAAATACAAAAAAATTAGCCAGGCATGGCGGCACACGCCTGTAATCCCAGCTACTAGGGAGGCGGAGGCAGGAGAATTACTTGAACCTGGGAGGTGGAAGTTGCAGTGAGCTGAGATCATGCCATTGCACTCCAGCCTGGGCAACAAGAGTGAAACTCTGTCTCAAGAAGAAAAGAAAAAAAAGAAACAAAGGTTATAATAAAATATAAAGTTATATAAATCACCCACAACATCAAACCTGTTACAAATATCCAATGAATACCACTTCAAATAACTGCATAATTCAATACCTTTAAAGAAAAAAAAACAAACAAAACTTATTCTTAAGTCCAGCAATTGTGTTTTCAAGTACCCATTCTGCAATAAGCTCAAAGCACAACAATTGTAAAAGGGTGGCGGAGGCGTTCATGCATGTACTTTGGTGTCTGTGGGGGGTACTCAAATGATACCCAAAAGGCAGGGTAAGCAGAAGCAATGAGACTGAGTGGCTCTCGAGTGCCCCGATCGAAGTTGGCATCCCGACTCAGCAATTAACTACTTCTGTGACTTCAGAGAAAATTACTCAACCTCCCTGATCTTTGGTTTCCTCACCTGTGAAAGGAAGAAGCAACACATACCTAATAGGTTAGTAGAGAAGGAGTAATGAACTGATAAACACGAGAGCGCTGGAATCCAGTAAATATCTATCAACGTTGGTGGAGAAACTGAGGTACAGAAAATGACTTAGCTCAGCCAGTCCTCCTACTTCTGATTTAGCCTGAGTAACATGATTCTTAATCCAGCAATTCAATCTCTTAACATTTAGTATAGCTTAGGCTTCCTGTGTGTCACTCAAAAAACTTGTTGACTAATGTAAATCCAGCCTGTATCCTCGTATTGTGTTTCCACTCCCTAGCAGAATGCTAGAGTTCTGTGGCTTAATGGAAAACTGTCCATTATTGGCTTGATTCTTGATATTGTTAGGCCAGATGATAGATCTACCCTCCCCCATCCCGGTATCCATTAATCACCAGAAGAGACTACAGTAATAAAAGTAAATATAACGCTAAGGTAGCAGCTGGTAAAACAACATGTTGCATACCCAAAATACCTTTATTGCAGGGTGAAAAATAAGCCCTTCTTTTCTTGCTTAAAGTCCTTAACTCCTTAGGTGTATGTGTACCCATTTGATTTCTTATGCAGTGTTCAATAGATATTTTAATAAATTGAAGTAAATGTGAACTAAACCTAAGATTGATACATTTGAAACTGAAGCTGATAGTATAAATATCTCAAAACAAGAAAAAGAGACCTGCACAAGCTTTACTTTTTCTTTTTTTTTATTTTTATTTTTATTATACTTTAAGTTCTAGGGTACATGTGCACAACGTGCAGGTTTGTTACATATGTATACATGTGCCATGTTGGTGTGCTGCACCCATCAACTCGTCAACACCCATCAACTCGTCATTTACATCAGGTATAACTCCCAATGCCATACCCCCCCACTGCCCCCAAGCTTTACTTTTCAAGCCAGATTAGAGAAATGCACCCTATCTCTCATCTAAATAACTATTAATGAGAAATAAAGTTAGTGTGTATGTCCCGTCAACCCAATTATTACACATAAATCAGGAGCTCTTTTAGTATTCTTAATGACGCAGGCTTTAGAAACAATTCATTTGTCCCCAAAGAGAATTCTCACAGGGAAATACTCATGGTTCAGTCAGAAGAATATTAAAAAAAAAAAATGGAGAGATTGGGTCCTAGCCTTGGGTTCACCACCTGGTAGTCATGTAACCCCAAAACAAGTTACTTCCTTTAAATATGCAGTTTTCCCATCTACAAAACAAAACAAAACAAAAAAAATGTATTCTTCTTTGTTAAGTTTTTAATATGAACCAAACAACATTTATCCATGATTTGACCTTTGATTTCTGAAAATTGTTCACAAATCAAGGCAGTGCTGTGCACATTTACAATTTCACTTTTGTTAAATGAACCAGAATTAGCTTACTGACAGACAGACTTAGCTAAGGCTGAGCCAGCCCTTTTGCTTTTGAGGTCAGGAAGTAATCTAAGACCCAAGAGTTTTCTTTCCACTGCTTAACTTCCCTGAGTCAAGTTTCCTTCCTCTACCTCGGAGTTGGTAAAATTTCTTTCTGATGAAAATGTACCTTGGGGCTGGTGTGGTGGTTCATGCCTATAATCTCAGCACTTTGGGAGGCCAAGGTGGGCAGATCACCTGAGTTCAGGAGTTTGAGACCAGCCTGGTCACGATGGTGAAACGCCATCTCTACTGAAAATACAAACATTAGTCGGGCATGGTGGTGCACACTTGTAATCCCAGCTACTTGGGAGGCTGAGGCAGGAGAATCACTTGAACCCAGGTGGCGGAGGTGGCAGTGAGCCTAAATCGTGCCACTGCACTCCAGCCTGGGCAACAAGAGTGAGTCTCTGTCTCAAAAAATAAAAATAAAAGAAAATGTGCTTTGGATTTCCCATAAGTCTCCAGTGAATGAAAGTTAGTGGCATGTGCAATAGCCAACTTGGAGAGTTCAGTGGATGTTTGTCATGCATTTGCCATCTTCATTCCCTTCTATGTTTGGTGACTCTTCCACCTCTTGAGGCAGAGTCTGTCATCCCTTATAGAAGCTAAAAGTGCTGGATACTCATCTCCCAGCATTCACTGCAGCTAAAGTGTGGGCCCTAGGCAACCACTGCAACCTCAGAACCAGTCCCCAGTGATGCAGACATGGAGGGACTGCAAAGGATCTATTTCAGGACTTGACAATGATAGCAGCAGCTCCACCCAGTTGGGGAGGCTTTATTGGCAGCAGTTTCGTTGAACTGGTGGTAGCTGTAGTATATTGCACCAGACCCCTTCCTTCGATATGTTTTGGGGCTTCACTCCAGCTGTATTGCCTCTGATTCTAGTTCTCTGGCCCTGTGAAGTGAGCTACCCCAAATTCTTTTGATGGATTCTTTTTCTTGCCAAAATGAGCAAGAATCCATTTCTTTTAACAAAAAACTCATTGACCCAGAAATCATCCTCAAGGCCAAGAAATCAACCAGGACCAGCAGAGTACCCCACTGTATCCTAAAACCCCCAAGTGAGGTGCCACTAAACCTCCTGACTCCATTCACCCTTTCTATTCACAATATATATCACACAGTGAACAACAAGGATGAAAGGGGGAAATCCCAAAAGTAACCAAATTGTAGTGCAATGGTACAGAAAGACAAACCTAGGGGATTAGATCATCTAAAATATTTTAGGAGCAACCCTACTCAGACTTTTTATATGGAAGCAGAATGGGATGTTAGAAGAAGAGCATGGACATTTTAGTAAAATAATCTTTAAAAATCTAGTTTAGGTCATTCCCTTCATCACCTCTCGTCCTTCAGTATCCTAAGGACAATACACCCAGACACATCCCAGTTGTAGCAACAAACTGATATCCCACGCAGGACATGTTTATGCCTCCTTTGCTTTTCCCAGGCTCATCGCTGTGACTAAAATGCATTCCTCTTTCTGGAGAACTCTTATCCTTCAAAATACAGCTAAAACAGGCCTTCCTTTGTGAATCTTTCGTAATTCCACCTTCCCCCACTACCAACTTACCACTACTTTCTCTGTGTTGTCGGAATCTCCACTGTGGCCACTGTGCTTTCCTCAGTTTTGAGAGTGTCAGTCAACCCCTTTACCCTAAACCCCAGTGATGAGCTCCTAAGACAAGTGAAAGTCTTGCCATGGCAAGGATTAGGGTAAGACAAGTGTGGCACCTAGGGCACAAATTTTATGCACGTACATAAAACTGGTCCTTACCCATCTTCCTTTCTTCAGTAACTACCTCAGAGAACTACCATAGAATAATCGCTCAGATTTTTATCAACTGAATGGTCAATAATACAACAAAGTGTATAGGATTCAGAGAATAGTTTACATGACGTAGAGAGGGCAGGGTCTAACACTACCACAAACAGGCTGGATCACCTTCCTGAAGCCTGTAACCTGGCCAAATGGGAAGAACTACATAGCCTCCATGGCGCCTTACACTGCCATTGTCTATGGCTTGGTTACTCCAAGTTCAAAGGAAGTTCACAGAGGAAGAGATCAGGACAGGAGGGAACAGCCACAGAAGACTCTAGCACTTGTGCTGAGGCCTGACAAATGCATGGATGGGATTTGAAGGGGAAGGAGGAGGAATAGTCATTCTAAGAATAAACATAAGGTATGAGAGAGGTACAATAAATTCAAGGTAAATAAAGATAAGAGGTTGACTAGAGGAAAGAATGCATGTTAGGGTGTGACAAATAAGCTGAATACAAACTGGATGGTCTGGGTGGGAAGAGACAATAAAACACCTTGGAAAATCAAGCAGGAAAATTTTGGGGATTGGGACTGAGCAATAGGATGAAGAATACTGGTTTATATTAATAGAAGACCGAGAGCTATAATTATTGACCCTCTATTAGATGCCAGATATGTTTAGGTATTACAAATAAATAATCTTATTTCATCCTTGAATCAGACCTCTGCAGTTGCTATTATCATCATGCCCACACTACAGATGGGGAAACTGAGATTACTGGAGTTGAGTCAAGTATTCAAGGTTACACAGCTTACAATTGGCAGAACCAGATTTAACTTGTGCTTTTTGCCCTAAATACACACCTTAGGTAATGCATGTTGAAAGACAAAGGGACAAAGGGAACTAGGTTTGTCTTTCTGTACCAGTGAACTGCAATTTGGTTACTTTTGGGATTTCCACCTTCCATCCCTGTGGTTCATTGTGTGATATATATTGTGAATGAAAAGAAAGAAACCAGATGTTTTAATGTCCACAGGCTTATGAAAATAATGTTATTATGGACAGAGGTTGGGAAATTGAGAAGGAAACAAAATTGGGATGAAGAAAGCAAAACAACTGAATTTTTTGTTATAGTTATCAAGTATGAAGTGGTGGCAGACGAAGTCAGAAGTGTCTTTCAAGAAGGGAGACCATCGGGATTAAGGATCCAAGGAGAGACAAGATCTAGGGAGCAAGATCTGGAAGCTGCCATGATAAGAGGTAAAACCCAGAGGTCCGGAAACAGCGAAGTGCTCTTGGAGGAACAGTATACCTCAAGAGAAAAGCCATTCTGGGAAGGGTCCACATTTGGGAGGTAGAAGATGAAGAAGGAGCCAAGAGGTAACAGAAGGAATAATCAAACTAACAGGAAAGTAAAAACAGCACTCCGTTTATAAAAAGGTAACTAAATGGATTTTCAATAAGTACAGATAGCACAAATCGAAGAAAATGTCCAGAACAAATTTACTTCCTCCCCCCACAGGGGGGGTGTCAAATAAGACCTAGTTAAAAACTAAGACCTCTACCACCGTTCAGTGGTAACAAAACCACCCTCTCTATAGCATCAGTGGACGTCAGGTGGGGTGTAGTAACGAAGTGTCTTTCTCCCTCCCAGCCAGGGAACTGTCAGTGGAGGCCTAGGGGAAGGCTGAGGCATGTCCACCTATCAGTAATAGGGACCCCTTCTCTCCAGGTGGCAACAGAGGCCCCGTGGAGAATCTAAATGTCTGCACCCACCTGGCAGTAAGGAGGCAGCATTCCCTTTCACCCACCAGGGTAGTGTCAGAGGAGATCTTCTAAATCATAAGGTTTAGGTAAGAATCATAAGAATTAAGTAAGAATCAGATATCACAAAATGTCCAGATTTCAATCAAAAGTCACTTGTCATACCAAGAAATAAAAACATCTCAAACTGAATAAGAAAGACGATCAACATTGAAATGACACAGAAGTGAGAATTACCTGACAAGAATTTTAAGGCAGCCATCACAAAAATCCTTCAACAAGCATTTGAACATGCCTGAAACAAATGACAAGAGGACATCTCAGCAAAGAAAGTGCATATATAAAGAAGAACCAAATGGAAAATTTAGAACTAGAAAAATACAACAACCAAAATTTAAAAACTCAATGGATAGTTTCAAGAGCAGACTGGAAGATACAAAGCAGAGAATCAATAAACTTGAAGACAGATCAATAGAAATTACCCAATTTGAAAAACAGAGAGAAAATAGACCTGAAAAAAGAAAAAAAAAAAAAAAACACATCTTCAGGGACATACGAAGCTGTAACAATAGATATAACATTCTGTGTCACTGAAATCTCAAAAGAAGAAGAGAAAGAATTTGAGGCTGAAAAGTATTCAAAGAAATACAATCTTCATTGGTTAATTGAGGGACTAAACAATTTTTTTAAAAAATACAGTCACATCCCACATCATGACATTTCAGTTAATGACAGACTACATATACAATGGTGGCCCCATAAGAGTAAATGCCATATTTTTACTATACCTATAGTCACATAACACATGAATGTAATGGCTGACATTTGAGAAAGGTATATATTACCTGCACACACACATATATACACACTCACACATGTGCCCCTATGGATTCATGCTATGCAAACTCCCAATAGGATAAACTCAAAGAAATTTAATGAAAACATATCATAGTAACCAGAAAACTAAAGAAAAGAATCTTGAAAGTATCCAGAAAGAAAGAGTGCATTATGTGTCGGAGAAAAAAGTAGAGTAACAATAGATTTCTAATCAGAAGCAATGGAGGCTAGAAGGATTCAGCACATTTTTCACGTGGGAAAAAAAAAAAACTGTCAACCCAGAATTCTATATCCAGAGAAAATATCCTTCAGAAATGAAGGAAAAATCAAGAAATTTTCAGATAAAGGACAACTCTGAGAATTTTTCACCAGCAGGTCTACTCTTTTAAAAAAAAGGCTAAAAGAAGTTCTCTAAAGTGAGAAGAAATGATAAAAGAAGTCACAGGTGAGCTATGACAGCAATGTCAGTAGTATAAGGAAAGTAGGTATCAGACTGTGAGATGTAGAACAGAATGGGTGGTATTGAAAAGGAAGAAGCCAGAGGAGACCACTGTAAGTCACAAGAGATGAGTTATAAGGGGTGAGGCTGGGGTAGGGATAGGGAAGCATGGCATACTCATTAGAAAGTACAGAGGGTTCAAGTCTAGGCCAGGCATGGTGGCTCACGTTTGTAATCCCAGGACTTGGTGAGGCCAAGGCAGGCAGATCACCTAAGGTCAGGAGTTTGAGACCAGCCTGGCCAACATGGTGAAACCCTGTCTCTACTTAAAATACAAAAATTAGCCAGGTGTGGTGGCAGGTGCCTGTAATCCCAGCTACTCCAGAGGCTGAGGCGGTAGAATCACTTGAACCAAGGAGGTGGAAGCTGCAGTGAGCCGAGATTGTGCCACTGCACTCCAGCCTGGGTGACAGAGCAAGACTCCATCTCAAAAAAAAAGAAAAAGAAAAAGAAAAAGAGAAAGAGAAAGAAGGAAGGAAAGAAGGAAGGAAGGAAGGAAGGAAGGAAGGAAGGAAGGAAGGAAGGAAGGAAGGAAAGAAAGAAAGAAAGAAAGAAAGAAAGAAAGAAAGAAAGAAAGAAAGAAAGAAAGAAAGAAAGAAAGAGAACGAACGAACACAGGGTCCAATTCTCTATTCAGCCTCTTTCCAACGGTATGCCCTTGGATAATTTCTTACCCTTTCCAAGCCTTGGTTTCCAACCTTTTTAATGGTAATAATAGTAGCAATCTCGTAAAGCTATTATAAAATTTAAATGAGACAACGCTTATACAGTATTTAGCACGGTGTCTGGTGTGTGAATGTAATGGCTCAAGAAATGCTATTCCTATTCTTAGTAGCTAAAGTAACTATTTTAGCTAGAAGAGGAGCTGGCCTAAGGGAATGTTGTTCTCAGGAGGCAAACTTAATACCAAAAGAAAAGATGATTAGAAAAAGAAGGGAAGAAATCAAGAGGGCATACACAGAAGAACAGGCTGGAGTGTGGTGTGGAGGAGACGGCTTTAGGTGCACAGAGTGCAAAGATATCAACAAAGAGAAGTAAAGTCCCTGTGATCAGAAAGACATATTCAAACTCTGGCACCACAACTTACTGACACATCCTAGAAAAGCAATTTGACCTCTCCAACCTTCAACTCTCTCATTCCAGAAATGGAAATAATAAGCCTGACCTTACATTTATCATCTCTGAACCTTCTTCACAACTCCATAAAATGCTGGAAATCTCAGGCATCTAATAAATGATAATATTGTTATTTCTCAGAAGAGAGGAAATCGAGAATTGATGAAAGGACACATACAGAGAGGGAGATGGGAAGTCAGGGTATGGATGTATGGCTGGAGATAAGGCATCTATTTTAGACAGATTCAACCTTTTTAAGAAAAGAGGCAAACTCAACTGTTGAGAATGAAAGAGGGCAGGGAGAGTTGGAGACCTCATAGGAAAACAGAAGATGGAAGCAATTTTCTCGCAATTCGCAGAACATTTAAGTTAAAAGGGACCTGAGGAATGACTTAATTCTTTCTCTGCCTTCATTTTATGAATGATAACAGGCAAATTTGTTCTTTAAAGGGCCAGACAGTAAATATTCAGAGCTTTTGAACCAAAGACTTTCTGTGACAATAAGTCAACCCTGTCATTGCAGTACAAACACAGAGCTACGCAAGTAGCGCTGTGTTCCAATAAAACTTTATTTATAGACACTGAAACTTAAACTCCATGTAATTTTCAGGTTCATAAAATATTCTTTTGACTTTTGTAAAGCATTTTAAAATGTATCAGCTGGGTGTGGTGGCTCATGCCTGCAATCCCGATACTTTGGGAGGCTAAGGTGGGACGATCTCTTGAGCCCAGGAGTTCAAGATCAGCCTGGGCAACACAGTAAGACCCCATTTCTACAAAAATAAAATAAAATAAAAATTAGCCCGGTGTGGTGGTGCACCTGTAGTCTCAGCTACTTGGGAGGCTGAGGTGGTAGGATCACTTGAGCCTGGGAGGCCAAGTAAGCCAAGATGGTGCCACTGCATTACAGCCTGGGTGACGGAGCAAAACCACATCTCAAAAAGCAAAACAAGAAAAGTAGCAACAATTTTAGCTCAGAGGATGTAAAACAAAATGCAGAGATTCATAGTTTGCTAATTCCTACCATATAGTGATTATGAGCTCAGGCTAAAGAGTCAGACATGAGTTTGAATCTCTCCCTCA
This sequence comes from Piliocolobus tephrosceles, assembly GCF_002776525.5. Classification (NCBI taxonomy): domain Eukaryota; kingdom Metazoa; phylum Chordata; class Mammalia; order Primates; family Cercopithecidae; genus Piliocolobus; species Piliocolobus tephrosceles. Next base: position 63,042,287 of record NC_045449.1, on the reverse strand, counting down.
CAATTCACTAAAATTTCAGCTAATGTATTTAGTCTTCTATGCCTTCCATATAATTTTTGTGAAGATTAAATGAGATAATGCACGTAAATGAGCTTAGCAGAAGGCCTGATAGAAAGCCAAACCCAAGGTAACCGAAACAACAAGCAGAAACATTGGACCCAGGGAAATGCAGGCAACCCAATCAGTTAACATCTAAACCAGAATCAAAACCTGTGTGTCCATCCACTCAATGCAATGCTTTTTCCAGTCCCATAGTTATTGGTAGACTTAGCTTTACAACAAGTCAGCCATTCATGTGGCACCAGAGAGTCTCCTGTCCCCCTCAGAAAAGCTTCCTCATCCCTGAGATTTCACTACATGAGCTACATGAGCAATGCACATTTCCCTGGATGAGTTCTCAGTTCACTTTCTATTCGCTACACTTCTGTGTAATTTATTGACTACTTTTTCAGTGGCTCTCTAGATACTAGGTTTTCATAGGAAATATAAAGAGAAAAATGTGATAAAGCAATGCAACAGAGTTATTATTCAGCTATAAAAGGAATGAACCACCGATACATGCTACAACATGGATGAACCTTGAAGACTTTTTGCCAAGTGGTAGAAGTCACACACAAAAGGCCATACATTGTATAATTCCATTTATAGGAATATCTAGAATAGATGAATCCAAAGAGTCAGAAAGCAGATTAGTGGTTTCCAGGGACTACAGGAAGAAGGGTTGAAGAGCGACAGCTTAGTAAGTACAGGGCTTCCTTCTGTGATGATGATAGTGTTTTGGAATTAGATAGTGGTGATGATCGCACAACCTTGTGAATAAACAAAAGGCCACTGAATTGTACACTCTAAAATAATTAAAATGGTGAATTCTGCGTGATGTGTTTAACCACAATAAAAATATATACATATACAGTTGGCCCTTGAACAACAAAGGTTTGAACCGCACGAGTCCACTTATATGTGGAATTTTTTTCAATAAAAGTTTCACCAAGTGTGTCTGCCTCTCCTGCCTTCCTCTCCACCCCTGCCACCCCAAGACAGCAAAACCAACCCCTCTTGTTCCTCCTCCTCCTTAGCCTACTCAGTGTGAAGACAATGAGGATGAAAACCTTTATGATGATCCATTTCCACTTAGTAAATATATTTTCTCTTCCTGATGATTTTCTTAATATCATTTTCTTTTCTCTAGCTTAGGTTATTGTAATAACATAGTATACAATACATATAACATACAAAATATATGTTAATCAATTGTGTATGTTATTGGTAAGGCTCCTGGCCAACAGTAGGTTATTGATACTTAAGTTTTAGGGGAGCCAAAAGTTATATACAGGCAGGTGCGGTGGCTCACGCCTGTAATCCCAGCACTTTGGAATGCCAAGGCGGGAGGATCGCCTGAGGTCAGGAGTTTGAGACCAGCCTGGCCTACATGGTGAAACCTCGTCTCTACTAAAAATAGAAATAAATTAGCCGGGCCTAGTGGCAAGAGCCTGTAGTCCCAGCTACTTGGGAGGCTGAGGCAGGAGAATCACTTGAACCTAGGAGATGGAGGCTGCAGTGAGCCAAGATCATACTACTGTACTCCAGCAACCTGGGTGACAGAGTGAGACAGTGTCAAAAAAAAAAAAAGAGAGAGAGAGAAATTACATGCAAAGTTTCAGCGGCATGGGGGGGGGGGGTCTTTCACCCTAATTCTCACGTTGTTCAGGGTCAACTATATAAAGAGGACGCATGAGGATTCTGCAGGTGTGACAAGATATTCTCCTATGAGAAGAAGAGGAAAGACTAGAAAAGGGAGGATGAATTTAGTAAAAACCAACTTAGTCCACTTTACAAGTTTGCATAAGGCTTGCCCGGATACTGATAAAAATAATTTATTTATTCTAAAGGTACTTGTTGACCACCTACTACGTGCCAGGCACCAAGCCTGAATCTGAGGATAAAACATTGTAAACAAGATAGAAAATTCTTAAAATTCTTTCCAAGGTGTAAATAACCAAAGCAAAGACTCCCATAAGGTATTTTTGTAAAACTATATAAAAAATATTTACTGTAAAATCACTATTATAAAACAAAAATAATTATAGTATTTCTTCATCAATTTTCATTTAACCCTGCCTATTAGCATATCCAACAGTGAGTGAAAGGAAGTAAAAGTTCTTTGAATCAAGTAAATCTAAGGGCTGTGTTCTTGGAGGGGGAGGGATTAGGATGGCAGAAGCTCCAGGAAAAGGATGGAATTTAGATGAGATCTGTTAATTTACAAACTTGTTATCTTTCCAAAGCTAAATCTCTACAGAGGACAGAGAAGTGTGACAGCTGTTCACTTCTTTTAAAGTGTTGTTTGCAGTCTAACAATCTAATGCTGGCAGCACATTTTTTTTTTTTATTTTAAATCAATTCCAAATGATTGGAATATATTTGAAATTATTGGGTTTTTTGGCTGGGCACAGTGGCTCTTGCCTGTAATCCCAGCACTTTGGGAGGCTATGGAGGGCAGATCACCTGAAGTTAAAAGTTCAAGACCAGCCTGGCCAACATGGCAAAACCCTATCTCTACTAAAAATATAAAAAGTAGCCGGGCGTGGTGGTGGGTGCCTGTAATCCCAGTTACTCAGGAGGCTGAGGCGGGAGAATCACTTGAACCCGGTGGAGGATGCAGTGAGCCGAGATCGCACCACTGCACTTCAGCCTGGGCGACAGAGCGAGACTCTGTCTGATGTTTTACGAACATCAGATCTAAACCAACTCACAAAGCTAATGCTGTTCTTCCTTGAAAACTTCACAACCTTTCTTAATCTTACATTCTACCATTTATAAGTCTTTCTTTTTTTTTTTGAGACAGAGTCTCACTCTATCACCCAGGCTGGAGTGCAATGGCACCATCTCGGCTCACTGCCACCTCCACCTCCCGGGTTCAAGCAATTCTCCCGCCTCAGCCTCCTGAGTAGCTGGGACTACAGGCATGTGCCACCACACCCAGCTAATTTTTATATTTTTAGTAGAGATGGGGTTTCACCATATTGGCCAGGCTGGTCTCGAACTCCTGACCTCATGATCCACCTGCCTCAGACTCCCAAAGTGCTGGGATTACAGGCTAAGCCACCGTGCCTGGCCGCATTTACAATTCTTACTCAAAGGCCATTCTTCCTCTATCTCCATTGTTTATCTTCTATTCCTAGCAGAGTGAAAATGGAAAAATGCATTTTGGAAAACAAACATGGGTCGGTTTTATATATAAATTCAGGTTACTATTAGAATATGGTTTAAGTAATTCATTTTTTCAAACTTCTACCAAAAACAAAAGCATGGATGATTTCCTTGAGCCCAACTGGAGCGCAGGAAAGGTAAAATGTTTGAGATATTTCATCCGCTAGCATTCACCCATCTTAATTTTACACTTTTGCTTTTGTACCATATCTCTGTATTCACATTTCTCAGCCTTAATGCATTTTCCTAATCAAATTAGGTAATTATTTAAAATAATAGTATGTAGTGACCATCCAGTTCCAGTCGAAAAAACTGAGGCCCAAGGCGGTTAGAGGATGTGGATGAGATCACAGATCTTGTTAAAAATATAGATAACTAATTTTTTTTCTCTGATTTGTTGCTAAGTTTGTTGCTAAGAACTATGCAAGGCTGTGGATACAGACTTTGGAAATTTCGAGATTAAAAAAAAAGCAAGTGGAAAAATAAAAAATAATGTGAACTGCTTATGAAATGTGGAAGAGCCCGTGTTAGGTGTGGCTTTGCATTTTATCATAAGCTCGGTGCATTTTCCTGCACTTCTGTAAGACTCTGGAACCCTGGAGCACTCTCCTGTTTCAGAGATTAAGACTGACTTCCAAAGGCCCAGGAGCTCCAGCTCTAGAACACAGAGGCTGAGTTTTCTGTTCTGTAAAACCTCCAGAGTGGCAGGCACTCAAATGTGAGTGAGTAGCACTCGCATGACCTCATGGAAGAGGCCAGTGGGGAGGGCCAGCAAGCTCCCTGGTTCTTGGCAGGCGGGAATGTGAAGTTACTTAGCTAAAAAACAAAAAGCAAAGGGGAGACATGCTGTATGAATGAAAACCGTATAATCAGACCTCAAGGCATGCCCTGTTGAACAGAGGCAAGTGCAAGTTGGAGAAATGCCAACAAAATGTCATTATGAGTTGAGTCATCAAATGGTAGTTAAAGAAAACTACATTCAGTACTAATCAACCCGTGCAACCTTTCTTCTCTGTAAAGGTTGGTATCTTTTAGTGGTAGATTTGCCAAAGGAAAGCTCTTCAAAGCCAATTTGGCTATCCATTCCATTCTGAGCTCAGAATATTAACAAAAACCTGTTGCTAAGGGACATAGATGTATAGTTGAGTCTAAAATACAAAACGATGCTAATCTAGCTGCTGGAAGAAACCTTCTCTCAGCAGCACTTCATAGTATGTTGAAGTCAAGCAATGAATGCCTCCTCAACTGCAAGGCCTTCTGTACCCTGGCTCCTGTCTATTTCTCCTATCTCATCTCTCATGGGTCTGCTAGGTGATCCCTACATCCCAACCACACAGAACTTTAGAATTTTCTGGAAACTCGTGTCATTTCACCCTGCCCCACAGACCAAAGCTGTGTCTGCTTTGACGGTCCACTCCCCGTCCTTGATACTCCCATTCAACTTTCAAGATCCAAGCAGTAAATAATCACTTTCCCTCTGAGCTATCATTACATCACAAATACTGACAGAGACATCTGTCCCCCATTAGAATATGAGTTTCTAGAAAGTAGGAATCATCTCTCTGTACACTCTTCATGTCTAGCAGTGAACCACACAGGGAAGCAGCTAATACATGTCCAAGGAATTAATAAATGGAGGAATGGCTACATGCACGATTGAACAGACCCACTCAATCAGCAGATGACCGACTGAATAAACAGAGGTCCTGATTTCCACCATGCCTGGTGTTCTTGTTTGTTTTACATCTTTAAGCCTCAGGAGTTAGCTTCTGTCTTTATAGGAAGACCATAAGGGCTCCCCAGAGAGTCCAAGTATGATTTAGCTTCAAGATACACTGAGATCCTAACAACAGTACAGGCATGAGTTTTACAAGATCTGTGTTCCATACTTGGCTCACCACTACCTTGGCCTTTCCAGTTACTTAATCTCTCTTGGTCATAATTGCTGCATCTATAAAATGAGGTGGTTGGCCTAGCTGATTTCCAAAGTCCCTGCTACGTGTAATATTCCATGATTCTGAAGTCTTGTCTTTAGAGTGTGCCTGATATCTCTTGCCCTGACTCTTTGTACCACATATAATTGGGCAACTGTCACATCGTTGGACAATTAAGCTTGTACTTGTCACTTAACCATTAGAGAGCATCAACATGCCTTTTCTGGTTCTCTTGGTTCAAGGGCATGGCCTCAGTTTGTTCACCAGAGGGTATTGTAGCCCTTTTTACTGCTCCAGTGGTCTCCTCATAAAGGTAATCAGCAACAGAACAAATCATAGTGTACGTGGTCTGAGTCTCTTCCCCTCACAAAGAATATAAGCAAATCCAAGGAGATGCATCTGTAATAAGATCTTTTTTTTATGTTTTTTTTTTCATTTTAGGTTCCAGGATACATGTGCAGAACGTGCAGGTTTGTTACATAGGTAAACGTGTGCAATGGTGGTTTGCTGCACCCATCAACCCATCACCTAGGTATTAAGCCCCACATGCATTAGCTATTTGTCCTGATGCTCTCCCTCCCCTACCCCTTCTGACAGGCCCCGATGTGTGTTTTACCTCTCCCTGTGTCCATGCATTCTCATTGTTCAACTCCCACTTATAAGTGAGAACATGTGGTATTTGGTTTTCTGTTCCTGTGTTAGTTTGCTGAGGATGACAGTTTCCAGCTTCATTCATGTCCCTGCAAAGGACGTGATCTCATTCCTTTTTATGGCTGCATAGTTATTCCATGGTACATATGTGCCACATTTTCTTTATCCAGTCTATCATTGATGGGCATTTGGGTTGGTTCCAAGTCTTTGTTATTGTGAATAGTGCTGCAATAAACTTACGTGTGTATGTATCTTCATATTAGAGTGATTTATATTCCTTTGGGTATATACCCAGTAATAGGATTGCTGGGTTACATGGTATTTCTGTAGTAAAAACCAAGCTCTTAATGATTAATAGTATGTAACCCTATACAGAGTTTGTATTAAAAGAACGATGTAAAAAACCACAGGTCACAACACTACAAAGTTTCATTTAAATATCAGTCTAACCAGCCATATCCGTTCCTTTCATTTACTTAATGCATTTCCTTTCAGTCTGTGTATGATATAAGCCATTTGACTGTTCCTTCTGTGACCGGTACCCAGATAACCTGGATCTACAGCACCTCCAAGTGGGTAGTGAGCCATGGGGTAACGCCTCATATGCACAGGGGTGAACACCTGACTCAGATCCAGCCAATCCGGCAGTCACTCCTTATCACATTATCCCATTTTTCTCTTTTTTAATGAAAGATAGAGAATGTAATCTCAGACCAGAAAGTGTAAGTAGCCAAAATATGGTGGGTACTGAAACAACTACACATGATACAGATGCAAGAAACAACTGAAACAACTACGCGTCATACAGATGCAAGAAAGTCACAGGAAGGTGAGTCTTTTAAACTATGTGCATGTTGATTGATGAGTGAGCAAAAAGCCTGGTCCACAAGGAAGGCAGAAAGCAGATAAGACCCTCAGAGAAAAGCTGAATGAGGGGCCCTGCAAAGGGAGGGGATAGACTGGATAAAGAAAGAGGGAGGGAGTCAGAGAATGCATTACTTAACTCCTACCAGGCCCAGCAGTACCTCCTGCAACTGGATTCCATGAAATTCTCCTTAACGCAGACTCTTACTTAAGGTAAAACAAAACACACATAAATACACAAACACATGCACTTATTTGTAATCACACTCCAGATATATTTATATCCATCCTTCCTGGGTCACGGGCATCTTTCCATTAATGGTACTGCCCTCTCCTCACAACCTATTACATCAAGTGAGTATCTGATAACTTAAGCTAGCCCCTTACTAATTGTTATATATAATTATAAGATATAATTATATATATAATATACAATATATTATAATTGTATATTATACAATAAGAGTTTCTATTTTTCACTGTTTGGACACAGCAGCGGTATAGAAAGAAGCATGAACTTTAGTATTTAAATAAAATAGATTCAAATCCCAGTTCTGCACCCATTAACCATATAATCTGAGACAAGTTATTCACCAAAGTTGCAACTTCCTCCTTTGTAAAAAGGAGATAAATATTGCCTACTGCCCAGGTTTTGAGAAGGATTAGACCTAATTAGTAAAGTGCTTATCACAAAGCCTTGCACACAGTTGGCACTCAATAATCACTTTTATAGACTAGATTCTCATAAATAAAAATGCTGGATCAAAGGGTATGAAAATTGTCCAGGTTCTTGATACGGGCCAAATGCTTTCCCAAAGACTGAGTAAGTGGCTCTACATCGCCCTGATACATTTTTAGAACACAATAGCAGAATAACCCTTCCTCAAGCACTCATGTTTCTTCTATCCAGCTTTGCCGTGAATGTAGAAGTCTAGAGCTCAGGGTTGCTTGCTCACATTAGACTGCATGCTCCCTCTAACCTGAGAGAGAAACCAGTAGCTGCTTTCTGTCTTAAACGAAGTGGCTTGACAGTCCAGCTGATTCACTGCTTCCTGTTTTCCTTTGACTCCATTGGCCCCACTTAGAGAGCTGTGTACAGGTACTCAGCATGGAAGATAAGTCTGGGCTTGTTTGAAACAAGCCCCAAACTAGTTTCTGTTGCTCTTTTTCTGTGTGTCCTTCTACACCCTACCTATTCAGGCTTCTTATGAGTGCATCTTCACGTAGTAGCTGGATGAACAAGAATTGCTGCTGAAGCTGAAAGAAACAGAGATGTATACTCATTTCTTACAGCAGAACTAATATGGAATAAAAACTTACGCAATTGCCTGGATTCTGCAGCTTAGTTTCTTGAATCTTTTCACTCTCTGATTCCTGGTTTCCAATTGGCTTCTCTATTTTATTCTTCCTTTCTTTTTTCTTTCTTTCTTTCTTTTTTTTTTTTTTTTTTTTTTTTTTTGGACACAGTTTCGCTCTATTGCCTAGGCTGGAGTGAAGTGGCACGATCTTGGCTCACTGCAATCTCCACCACCCAGGTTCAAGCAATTCTCATGCCTCAGCCTCCTGAGTAGCTGAGATTACAGGCATGTACCACCATGCCTGGCTAATTTTCTTTTTTAATATATTTTTAGTAGAGATGGGGTTTCACCATGGTGGCCAGGCTGGTTTCGAACTCCTGACCTCAAGTGATCCACCCGCCTCAGCCTCCCAAAGTGCTGGGATTATAGGCATGAGCCACTATGCCCAGCCTATTTTACTATGTCTTTCTTCCCCTTCCACGTTGACTCATCTAATTCTTGACTTTCTGCTGAGGCTCTGCTGCTCACCTGTTCTTTTGTTATTTGGATCACCCGTCCCACGACTATCCCTCCATCCAGCTCCAAGGGATGCCCAGGCCCCAGCCTCACCTTCCTGTGACTTTCTCTGGATTGCCCACCCGGCCCCTACACTTGAAGCCTGCTGCCATCGACACCCCAGCAGGATAATCTGATGGATGATGGACATCAGTTCTCAGCTGGAAAAGTTCCTTTCCACTGACCTGACCCCCAACCACCTCACACAACATGCCTAACAATTTCTTTCCTTAGTGTCCTTTCTTACTGAAACAGCTCCTGATATTTTACTCATAATTTTATACTAAAGGTACCCAGATCACATAAAGAAAATAAAGCTACATATTAGCTCTAGGGAATATACACATAGTTGAAAAGACCTTTGTTAATAATCAATATTGCAAGAGCTTTGTAACACATGAATACTTTTTTTTTTTTAAGACTTACAGGCCATATCTAAAAATAAGCTTTGCCATGACTTGGTTCTTACGCTCTCTCTCTATCTCTCTCTCTCTCTCTCTCTCTCCTTTTAGAGGCAAGGTCTTACCCTATTGCCCAGGCTGGAGTGCAGTGGAATGATCACTACAAACTTGAACTCTTGGGCTCAAGTGATCCTCCCACCTTAGCCTCCCCAGCATCTAGGGCCACAGGCAAGCACCACCATGCCCAGCTAATTTTTCTTTTTTTTTTTTTTTTCTTCACTTTTTGTAGAGACAAAGTCTCACTATGTTGCCCAGGCTGGTCTCAAAACTCCTAGCCTCAAGTGATCCTTCTGTCTCAGTCTCCAGCCTGACTGGGGTTTACAGGCATTAGCCACCAGCCCAGCCCACTCTCTCCCTCTGAAGCTTTGTCCCAATAGGACTAGGACCATTTGTTACAATGGGAAGGATGACCCTTTCTCCCAACCACCAAGTCCTGTCCCTGTATCTATACATCAAAGCTGCCTGTGACAACCACAGAGAGTGTTGTGTAGGTCTCATTACCACTAAACACAAATTCAGTTTTGGAAATCAATACAACAACAACATGTGGTGTGTGTGTGTGTGTGTTCTCTGATTTAACATACCCCAGTTTAGAACCATCCAGTCTGTCATCAACAATTAAAAAAAAAAAAAAAAAAAAAAAAAAAAACAGAAGAAAGGGCAGGTAGTCTGTCCGTTCAAGGACCAGATGGGAAGTCTCTTGTTTTACTTCCTTATTCTCCTGAGAACCACACTGCAAGTTCTGCTATACCAACTTAAGGTCCTTCCTCTACCAACAGACTCCTGATCTTTCCAGGCTGAGTTATGCACCCGCCTTCTTCGGTATCCTACCCGTATCTTATACCAGAGAACTTACATGCATTTCACACAGAATATCATTAGTTTACTGACCATGTTTGCCTGCCATGTTACAGGTTGAACTATGTCCTCCTAAAATTAATATACTGAAGTAATAACCCTCAGCATCTCTTGATGGGACCTTACTTGATGACAGATGATGTCACTCTGGAGTAGGGTGGGCCCTGACTTTAATATGACTGGCTTCCTTATAAAAAGGGGAAATTTGGATACAGACACAGACAGGCAGAATGCCATGTGAACATGAAGGCAAAGTCTGGGCTATGAGTATACAAGGGAAGAAATGCAGAGATTGCCAGCAAACACCAGAAGCCAGGGAAGAAGCACAAAACATTTTTCCTTATGGCCTTCAGAAGGAACCAACCCTGCTGCCATCTTGATCTTGGACCTCTGGCCTCCAGAACTGCAAGACAATTAATTTCCGTGGTTTAAGCCACCCAATTTGTGGTACTTTGTTACAGTAACTCTAGCAAACATATACATCCCATTACAATATGAGCTTCTTGAGGGTAGTTAGAGGAGTCTATTCATTTTTGTATCAGTCTAGCACAGAGTGAGGTACAGATAATTTATTTGGTTGTTCCATTATGCTTGTTAAATGCAACCAAGAAACAGCTAGTCCTCCATGTCCCACGTCTTGCTCAACACTGACTAGCTATCCTGTCCTTAGATAGGGTTATATCGAAAAGAAAGAATGAAACTCGGGATGGAAAACAATTATTCTAGACTGAACATATCAAAATTTCTCAATCCCATTCTTAAACCAATTTCAGAATTAAATCTGCATTTTTTTCCTCTACTTTCCTTACAGAAATAGCGGCTCATTCAGGAACAAAGTCCCAAGCAAGAAGACTTTGCAGGCCACTTGAATGAGATGATATGGCTGGCAGATCTTCTACCTGGCTGGGTCATATGTTGTCTTTAACCGCACAGCAAAGTGAGGCCAAAACTGCCCTGTGGCTTGCATGAATCTGACTAGAGGTGACTCAGTTCACCTCCTTCACACTGTACTGACTGTTTGAACGGAGTTATTGAGGGAAAGAAGGTGATTAAGTGCTAGGTTCACAGAGAAACAGCCCGCTGTGAGCCCCAGAGCTTTATGTCACTCTGTTTTTGAAACCAAAATAAAAGAAAAAATTTACTTAATCTATTAATTGTATTAAATATATTTATCTTTTATCCTATATTTTTATCTTTCTTTTTATTTTTATATGTTTATCTTTTTATCTCTTAGAACTGTATTTTTCTGAAACTAAAAATAGAAAATAAATTATGAACTCTCTTGCTAATATCCAATATCATGCTTGACAAAGTCAATTTGGTAATACAAAGAACTTTCCAGAACACTATTTTATTTGAGGTAAATAAAATGAGAATTCAAAAGTACACTGAAGAGGTTTCCTTCTCTTACACTGATTTCAGATGATTCAAAAAAAGCAAAAAGAAATGGAAAAGGCAGGTTGGCAAGTTAGCAGGTTATAAAAAATGAAAATTACAGCTGTGGCCAAGCTCTGGAAAATATTCCCTGACCCAGCTAGACGTTGATTATTGAACCAACAGCTTGCTTATATAATTACAGTGTGTCTATAAACCTGCTTGATATGATATACTTGTTTAACTATTAACCTCTATATTTCCTGGAGTTTCCACAATCCAAAAAACATCTAAAAGTATGAGACATGCTATATTCCATTTATTCACCTATTGCAATCACAAGCAATAGCTACAGTATTAATCTTGGTAAGAAAAAGGAAGTTCTTAGAAAACACAAGTAAGGTCTCTTGAGCTTCAGATATTTTGCTGGGGCATTTTCTTTCTTTCTTTCTCTCTCTCTCTCTTTCTCTCTCTCTCTCTCTCTCTTTCTTTCTTTCTTTCAAATCCTTCTAAAGAATTGCTCTATTTTATTGTTCTATTGCGCCACTGGATACTAGAAGTCAAGAGTCCTTCCTGTACCTACGTTGGATCTAATTTCCTCACTGATTCTAAAAATCAAATTGATACCTCCACACCTGTCAACACTTTCCTGATCTCTCTCTTATTCATAGGACTTTCCAACTCAATAGTACCTCTTTTAAGCTAATCTAGGATTCCAGTTTAGATTCTTTTAAGCTAATCTAGGATTCCATTTTTGTGCTTTTCTTACCTCCTCCTAGACAATAAGCTCTTTAAGGGCTGGAAGGAAGAGTGAAGCAAATGTATGTTTATAGAGAGAGTACTATAGCAAAGTACCTCAAACATAAAGTGCACTCAATAAATATTTGTTGAATAAATGAATGCCAAGCACTGGCCAAAGCATATTGCATATATGACCTTGCTTAACCTTCGTAAAGACCTCGTGAATGAGTGTCAGTCTTTTCATTTAGAAGGTGAGGGAACTGAAGCTAGAGGTTAAGTAGATTTTCCAAGGCTACATGGCTAATCAGTGTAAGAGTAAAGTCAAATGTATTTCTATTTCCACCCAGCATGATGTCTTAAACGTAACAATAGACCAAAAAAATGTATTGGCTGAGCCAGGAACAGTGGCACTGCCTGTAATCCCAGCTACACAAGAGGATGTTTGAGCTCAAGAGTTGAGGCCAGACTTGGCCACATAGAAGACCCTAAATGAAAAAAATCAAACAAACAAACAAAAAACTTTGTTGAATTGATCTAAACAAACTCCTCATCCAAGTTCTCTTTGTAGGTATATCCAGAGTTTTTGGTTTTTTTTTTTTTTTTTAAATGGCAAAGGTGTTTAGGGTACAGGAAGAGGTAAATAAACTGTGAAGACTGCCTCACAAGGTCTACAAATATCACAAAAAGGTTATCTCTGCATTTACGTCAAACTAATTTCCATACTCTTAACTATTCTGTTCCCACTGATTCTTCAGATTCTAGCCCTACACTTACAGCTAACTCCTCTCATCCCATTTGAAATTGGAGGAGAGAGAATAAAGGAAGGGAACAAGTAACTTGTCACTCAACAACCAGACCATCTATTTCCACAGCTTCGGCATGGGATCATGAAAAACAACTGAGGTATAGATATAGATGTTCTGCTTTGGCTGGAGAGAAAGCTGAGAAAGAATTCATTGGTTTAGGCCGGGTGCGGTGGCTCATGCTTGTAATCCCAGCACTTTGGGAGGGTGGGGCAGGCGACTCATGAGGTCAGGAGTTTGAGACCAGCCTGGCTAACACAGTGAAGTCCTGTCGCTACTAAAAATACAAAAAGTAGCTGGGCGTGGTGGTGGGCACCTGTAATCCCCGCTACTTGGGAGGCTGAGGCAGGAAAATCGCTTGAACCCGGGAGGCGGAGGTTGCAGTGAGCTGAGATCACACCACTCTACTCCAGCCTGGGTGACGGAGTAAGACACTATCACGAAAAAAAAAAAAAAAAAGAATTCATGGATTTAAAAGGAAATTCATTTCCATCCCCATCTACCTCCTCTGCCACAAAAACAGGCAATTCCAGTTTCCTCCACTCTGTCCAGGACAAGAGGAAAACACTGGAGATGTGGGTTCATTCATCATTTCAAGGAAATTGCACTTGTTATATTTACATAGAAACAACCAGGAAGAAAAGAAGTCACTAAGCCAAAAAGGGGCTGCAGAATCCCCACACTTAGGTATGCTGCCACATTGACCACGTTCTAGTTACTGTTTTAATATTGATTTAACTTAGATGTGTAAGGAAACACACAAGGTTTGAGTCGGCTTAGTTTCTGTGTAATACAACCTATAGAACAGCAAATGGAAGCAATATTTGTTACCTACATTTTAACATTAACATTCCTATATATCCAGACCAGTAACTACCAGTGGGCCAATTGTAATCAGCCTCCTTCAACCAATAGGCAGTTTCTACTTGGAACTCAACCTAAGAGTCAAAATGAGTCAGACTCTGTACTCTGCGATCAAAAGACATATAAAGGGACATGTCAAAAAGAACCTATAAATAGCTAGACACAGGTCAGCCCTTCTTAACTACCATACTTGGCCCTGGTATGCCCAAATCTATCCAAATTCCTACAGAATACATTTGTTTTTTTTTCTCCAACCATGTCTTTTGTGTAATGGGTTTCTTACCTTCATTTTGGAGTGACATCTCAAGCGGGATAGCCAGGAGCTCAGGTGCTGAGGTCAGACAGATCTTGACTAAAGTTTCTGCTCTGCCACTCTCAGTTTGGTAACTGAGGCAAGTTCTTAACCTCTCTGACCTCAGTTTGCTGGTCTACAAAATGGGATATCGCCTCACTGATCCATAGTGAGAGTAAATGATATAATTCACATTCATCACTAAGCACTGTATCTGGAGCACAGAAAGAATCACAGCAGTGATACCATCTGGGATGGTAGAAATTAGCACTTTTTTGTACGTGACTTAAATTTACATCATTCTGGATGTGGTGAACAAATCTGGGCTCATTCTACCAAAGCTCTTCTGTCTACATGTAGCTTTCACCTCCCTTCATTTTCAGACCCTCTATCATCCACGATTTAAGTGACTCTGAGCACAAAGAATATTCATCCTCAAAAGAAAATTGCCCACCCAGGGCTGGGGGTTAATGTAAGAAAACAGCTCTAAACTTTGCAGGAGAGGATAACTGGAAATCTCTCTAGTACCATGTAGGGAGGCTTTCACATTTACACAAAAGAAATGACGGAACCTCTGAGCTGGTCATGACGATAACCAACAAGCCAGGCCATGGTAGTAGCAGGAGAGTTATTTTCGGTCTCTTAGGTCAGTGCAAAAGTAATTGTGGTTTTTGCCATGAAAAGTGATGGCAAAAAACAATATTACTTTTGCACCAACCTAATACTTTCTAAAGAAATGTGGGATCAATAAGGAGAGAATGAAGAGTCTGAGGGAAGAATTAATAAACAGCATCTCATCGAAGGGAAGAAAAAAAGAAAAGAAATACAAAGCAAACAGGAAGAACACAACTAAGGGGAAAAGACCCCAGGACGGGCAAAAGGAGACGGGTAACTTAGTTCAGAGGAAATGAGCAATGACCTACAATTCTTATAACTAGGAGAGACACCACTCAGACATTTCCTGTGGGCTGGGCCCAAGAGGTCTCTGGCTGAGCAGCAGACCAGTAGTTATCCAGGTTAACAACTTCCAATTAAAGTCAGAGAGGAATGTTTTCTGGGAGCTCTGTCATGAAGAGACCCCCGTATTGATTGAATAAAGTCATAAAGGGCAAGGTCAACAAACATTTTCTGCAAGGGACCAGATAGTAAACATTTTTGGCTTCGTGGGACATAGGGGCTCTGGTGCAACTACTCAACTCAACAGCTGTAGAGCAAAGAGCAGCCATAAATGAATGACCATGGCTGTGTTCCCATAAAACTTTCTTTGTGGATGCTGAATTTGAATTTTGTATCATTTTCATGTGCCATGAAACATTGATTTTGATTTTTTTTCAATCATTTAAAAATGGGAAAACCATCTTCACTCACGGGCTGTACTTAAAAACAGCTGAGGCTTGGCCGGGCGTGGTGGCTCAAGCCTGTAACCCCAGCACTTTGGGAGGCTGAGGTGGGTAGATCATGAGGTCAAGAGATCAAGATCATCCTGATTTCATCAACATGGTGAAATCCCATCTCTACTAAAAATACAAAACATCAGCTAGGCGTGGTGGTGCACACCTGTAATCTCAGCTACTCGGGAGGCTGAGGCAGGAGGATCGCTTGAACCCGGGAGGTGGTGATTGCAGTGAGCCAGGATCGCACCATTGCACTCCCAGTTGGGCAACAAGAGCTAAACTCCATCTCAAAAAGAAAACAAACAAACAGAAAAACAGCTGAAGCTAGATTTGGCCCAGGAGCTGCAGTTTGCTGCACGGGCCCTCCAGTCAGACATCCATCCTGCCTCTGCCACTGACTGGCTATCCAGCCATAGGCAAATAGGTTTCTTCACTCGTAAATTAAGGATAATAACATCACCTTTCTCCATAGTGTTTATGGGACATCTTCAATCATACTACCTGAAAAGTAACTGGCTTAGGGTAAGTGATGATGACAACAGCCTTGGGAGTGGTACAGGGAGGGGTCGTGATCAGCAGCTCCATCTGGGGCTAATGGTCTGTCTGAAGAAGACTGATCTCAAGGATCTGACTTAAGGAGGGATGTACAGACCAGAAAGTAAAACAGATGACAGGGATGCTGCAAATGCTTATTTAATGCTTCAACTCAGAGTCGAGTTGACTAAATTACGATGATTTGGCCAGGCGTGGTGGCTCATGCCTGTAATCCCAGCACTTCGGGAGGCCAAGGCAGGTGGATCACCTGAAGTCAGGAGTTTGGGATCAGCCTGGCCAACATGATGAATCTCTATCTCTACTAAAAATACAAAAATTAGCCAGGTGTAGCGCAGGCGCCTGTAATCCCAGCTACTCTGGAGGCTGAGGCAGGAGAATTGCTTGAAACTGGGAGTCAGAAGTTGCGGTGAGCTGAGGTTGCACCACTGCACTCCAATCTGGGCAACAGAGTGAGACTCTGTCTCAAAAACAAACAAAAAAAAATTACGATGATTTCTGATAGACGTCATTGTATAACCTGAATATCCTCCTCAACTCAGAAAGGAGATTATGGACTACATACTGAAATGCATGGGCCAACTCAGGAAGACCATCAAAGGAGACAAGAGTAGGGAGCAAGCCAGGGAGGAAGGGGCTGGGCAGAGGCAGTGGAGGTGGTCAAGGAGGAAGTGAAGAATCATTTCACTTGGAGTTGATCCTCACGGAGCTCCCTGTTTTGTTACGGGGCAGCCAGCTGTTAAAAACACTGTCTCTGTGCCAGGCGCGGTGGCTCACACCTGTAATCTCAGCACTTTGGGAGGCTGAGGTGGGTGGATCACGAGGTCAGGAGATCGAGACCATCCTGGCTAACACAGTGTAACCCTGTCTCTAGCAAAAATACAAAAAAAATTAGCCGGGCGCGGTGGCGGGTGCCTGTAGTCCCAGCTACTTGGGAGGCTGAGGTAGAAGAATGGCGTGAACCCGGGAGGCAGAGCTTGCAGTGAGCCGAGATCGCACCACTGCACTCCAGCCTGGGCAACAGAGTGAGACTCCGTCTCAAAAAAAAAAAAAAAAAATTGTCTCTGACAATCCTTCGGAGGCCTCATAGACTTAAAAATCAGCTCCTGGGCCGGGCGCGGTGGCTCAAGCCTGTAATCCCAGCACTTTGGGAGGCCGAGACGGGCGGATCACGAGGTCAGGAGATCGAGACCATCCTGGCTAACATGGCGAAACCCTGTCTCTACTAAAATACAAAAAATTAGCCGGGCGTGTTGGCGGGCGCCTGTAGTCCCAGCTACTCGGGAGGCTGAGGCAGGAGAATGGCGTGAACCCGGGAGGCAGAGCTTGCAGTGAGCTGCGATCAGGCCACTGCACTCCAGCCTGGGCGACAGAGCGAGACTCCGTCTCAAA
>NC_045449.1:62972929-63024944 GCF_002776525.5 Piliocolobus tephrosceles | reverse complement strand
TCAAAAAAAAAAAAAAAAAAAAAAAAAAAATCAGCTCCTAAAACCAGCACAGGATGGAGAAATTCACTTCAATTCTATTGGATGGGATTCTTTGGACAATTCATCTTAGTTCCTCATATTTTTTAAAAAGAAAGTTAGCACAGAATCCTGCAACTTTTAAATCTGTTCAGAAGGCTTAAGTAGGAGAAATGACACTTCACCAGCCATTATAAGTTGCTTTTCATGCTGTTCTTGCAACTTCCAAATAATTAAGCAAATACATAATGGGAATATCAGTACGAACAAAGAAGCAGCACAAGAAGAAAATTGCATTATAATTTAATTACCCAAATATTTCATAAAACTTAGGAGCAAATGAGAGCTTATCCTTACTGATGAAAAATACTTTCATTGTCAGCATTTTTTGAGCACCTATTATTGATAAGCACAATGCTATAAGAGTCAGAGATATAAAGATATATAAGAAGAGGTTTAGTTACCCAGCAAGGGCTTTCAAACAAGACAGTCCATAAAAGGCAAACAACCATTACAGTGGTTAAAACTTGCAGCTGTACAATGTAGCCACTGGGAATCAAAATGAGAGCATTTGCAAAATATCCTTTGGCAGAGAACTGGTAAGAAACCCCACCATCATGATTCACATGTCACCATTTCTTGGACACAGAAAAATAACCCCTGCTGAGTATACAATCAGCTCCCCCTTGCCAGCCTGCTCCCCACAAAAACAAGCAAAGCTAAAAATGCGAAATATACTAAAGATTCTGAAGAAAAAAATATTTTATAAATGTGGATTACTAGTGTCCGTGTGTGGTTTAGTGAAAAGAACTTACGGACAGAGAATCTGTAGATCTAACTTTTACCTATGACTCTACCTCTACTGTCTTCAGGAAAGTCACTCACTTCCAAGGCCTCAGTTAGCTTATTTGTAAAATGAGGTGATTGGACTATAAAACATTCATGGCTCTAAATTCTATCACTTAATATCAGGATGCATAAATAGGCACATTTACAAAGGCTATGTTAAGGATATATTAAGTCTGATTGACTTATATTACTTGTGAGGTCATTAAAATTGATTCTTAACAAGAATCTTAAAAGATTCTGCACTGAATTCTTTTAACAAATCTAAGAAATTTAAGTCAACCACCTTTTGTGATCAGGCATTGCACACGAAGCTAAAAGAAAAATTAGATTGAATTTCTCTCCAACAATGCATATAACACAACCAGGTGCTATGTAAGAATTATTTATAAAACTAAAGAAAAACTAATTTTGCCTGAAAAGAGAACTGAAAATGCAGGAATGCCCAAAAGTAAGCTATTTCTCAGACTGGAATTTAATCAGATCACTACTTTTTCTTATTATTTTCCTATAGGTCTGGATAGCTACAGACCACATAAACAAAATGAGTTTATAAAATAGGTGATAGCAGCTTAAGACATTAGGTTAAAATTAAAATTAGAGCTCATCAAGGAATTCAATTGTTTAGATACACAGAACCCAACTTTCAATCCATGATTACCTAACCTCTATAATATTGCTATTTTCTGGCTAACTTTGAAAATAATTTGATCCCCAAATTAATTATTCATTTTTTCGTCTTGAGATGAAGTCTGGCTCCATCGCCCAGGCTGGAGTGCAGTGGCACGATCTCTGCTCACTGCAACCTCCGCCTCCCAGGCGCAAGCAATTCTCCTGCCTCAGCCTCCCAAGAAGCTGGGATGATAGGCATGCACCACCACGCCTCGCTAATTTTTGTATTTCTAGTGGAGACAGGGTTTCACCATGTTGGCCAGGCTGGTCTCGAACTCCTGACCTCAGGTGATCCACTTGCCTTGGCCTCCCAAAGTGGGGTTACAGGCGTAAGCCACCACGCCTGGCCACCCAAATTAAAATTTTAAGGAAATATTTCATGAGAGAAAAAGAAATTTGGGCACACGAAACATAAATGTCAAAAAAAAGTTAGAAATGCAACTGCCTTATCACTAATAACATTAGAGTAGAATATTAATAGCTTTCATCAAACTGCCAAAGACTTTTTTAAATTGTTATACCCGGGATGAAGAAAGGTACCATCTTCCTGAAGAGCAATTTATTTGGCAATATTTACCATAATGCTTGAAAGGAGAGAATGGGCACATCTAAATATTATTTGCAGAAATGAGAATTAGTGCTACCTCTATGGAGGGCAATTTAGCAATATATCTATACATACCCTTTGACCCAGGAATTCCACTTCTAGGAATCATCCTAAAGAAATAAATGGACAAATGTATACAGATGTATGTTCCAGGTATTCTTTACCGTACTGTGTATAGAGGTGCAAAAAAATGGAAACTATTTGAAAACTCAATGTGGCATTAAGTAAACGGCTACATTCTTACAAATTAAAATACGCAGTCCTTAAAAAGTAGGTAACCTTATGTGTACTACTACAGAAGGATATCCAAGATATATGGTAGAGTATAGAAAAGCAAGTTACAAAATACAATATATAGTGTGTAAAATAACATGTGCATACAAATGTGGAGACAGTACCCAAAAGACTAACAGTAATTAGCTCTGGGTGGTATGACTTTGAGTGAGTTTTATACTCTTATTGTGAATTTATCTTTGGTTTGAATTTTTTGATTGGCATATGTCTTCTTTTTTTTGCAATAATAAAAAGCTATTTTCAGAAGGAAGAAAAGAGAATGGAGAGTGAAGAAGAACTGGACATTCATAGCCTGTGGTTTTGCTCCCTGGAATTTAATCTAAGGGCATAGTATGCATGATAATGTATGAACTGGTATGACCATCACAGAAATATTCATAATAGTGAAAGTTAATAAACATTGTGATTCTATTTAAATAAATACAATGGAAGAGGATACTATGAATGTAGAAATATATAAACTTGGGAATATTTTGCCATATATTGGTAAGTGAAACAAGAGGTAACGAAATAGACTTAGTTTTACACATATTTTGGATGCTTCATACACATAGATAGAAAAAAAGTCCAAAAGAATAAATGCCAAATGTAGGGATGCAGTAACTAGTCATTCTTATGTTTCCTTTTCTATGAAATGCTTCTATAATGAACAAGGGTTATTTATGAAATTTCCTTTAAGTTTTAAAAATATTCCTTGTAGATCTTTTTAAAATACTGGAGAGTCATTAAAGTAACACTAATCTGTGAAAAACGAAGACAAGAGAATCTCAACTCTTTTCTCCAACATTAAATTTGCCACCCAGAGACCCCTGAAGCCCCCTACAGTCAACATGCCGCATGCTCTAAAAAACTGAATGCAATACTAATACAAAGCAAGCTCAGGAAACCCAAGGTACCTATTCTGATTTTGTGTCCTGAGATGTACGGGGTTATAAAACATACTGGCTCAGATTACAGGCTAAGCATGACAAGTCCGTCTGGTACAACCTAACAAAGGAATTTATAGAGAACAAGAAATTTACACATTCCATTTCCCAGGGTGGAATGAATTACAGAAGCAAAGAACCCCAGGAGAGTTAAGACCTTTCCTACCACTCTGCTATATGCTTCTGAATTGTGCCTCATAGGCATTTCTTACATGATTTACTTATTGCTCTCTACAACTAAAATAAACTAGTATTTTTTAAAGGTGAATAGGAGGAGAAGTGAGAAAAGTGTATTTTAACCAGGTCAAACTTTTTGTATATTTTCAAGTGAACTGGGGGATGCCAGATCTCCCTAACTCCCTCTTTCTCTCCCTCCCTCCAAAGATCATTATGGCTGATAACAATAGTTTTTCTCTCCCGGGTAGTGTAGATGACACATTTTTCCTGTAGCTTGTCTTCCTGTAGTGTGCAGGAATTCCTGCACTTTCTGGGTGCCCTTCCTGTTAACTTACATTTCAGATTTCCTCAAAAGGCATTCTACTGCTTTAATATTTGAAAAATGTCAACTCAACCCCAGACAGCTAATATAAACAAGCTGAAAATCATACCACCTAAAGTTACAACTGTGGAAAACAAAATTTCTTTTTAAGAAATTCTTTCTCGGAATCTCACTGTTGGTAAGGCTGTAGAGCAGTAACCCAGTCCTTCCAGCTTCCAGGGAGTCTGTAATTCCTTTGCCTCTGCTGTGCCTTAAATTAGAGGTCTGTTAAACCGAATTATAGTCATCTAGAAAGTTCGTAAAGGTCTTTGAATTGAACATGTTGTTAAATTCTTCAACACTATGAGATTGTATCCACCTTTCACTTTTCCTCCCATTTCTTTGGTTAGAATATTAAAAAGAAGTTTGGTACTGCAAAAAGTATTTTGGCCATTTGAAAATAGTGTAGCTGAATAAGGCCAATTTCACATTTAAAGTCCAGGCCAAGGCGGCTGGCTCTTTTGCCATTTCTAAAATGATCACCCACTTCTTTCTACCAATAATTTTCCTTTTGGACAAGAACCCCATGTTCATTCCAGATGTACTTTCCAAGCAGAATCCAATTAAGAAAACTCATCTGGCTAAATGGGAATTGATTTGAAGGACCACCAGTACCTGATCCATTGAAAACACATCCACAGGGAAGAGTGCAGTGCTAATACCTCCTTTGGCTTCTCAACTCAAAAACGGGCTCTACTAAGAGGGAGCTATGCTCATAGTGAGTCCAAAAATATGCAAAAAGGAGCCTGATTTAGTTTAGATCCTAAAGTCCAAAGATAAGATCACAGTAAACACCACCTTCTTCATAAACCTTCCTGACTATCCCCCAAATAGATAAATCACTTCCATTTTTAAACTGCAATAGCACCATTTCTCTTCAATACCTGTCCTGTTATCTTGTATTATAATGATTTCCTTACATTCTTGTTTTCACCAACCTGAAGGAGAAACTTCATTTTAAATATTTTTGTGTGTCCCCAAATCATGTGCACACATACACACACAATACATACATATGCATGCATATATATACACACATACATATGTATATACATGCATATTGCAATATGTTACACATATATTAAACTGAAATGAATGAATGAGCGAATGTTTACCAAATACAAAGTAACTAAATGCCATCTCTTTAATACAGCAAAGCATGGACTGCCTCTTCCGAACTATTATTTCTCTACTCCATAAGGAGATTTTAGGTTTTCCCTATTTAAGGAACATCTCCACCTGATATGTCAATTCCTAGGTTCTTCAGCACTCTTAACTTTTCAGATTTCCATTCTCCCCTAATACTCAGAGAAAATCAGAGCGCTACTTGGAATGCTTAACATTATTACTTCCTTCTTGGGCTGCTGAGATATAGGACTCTCATCAGGTAGAATTAAAAAGCGGTGCAACAACTCCCCACATACCCTCCCAAAAAAGTGGCAAAAAGTTTATTAGACCCTTTAATTTCACCATGTCTTACTCAAATAGTGCCCCGGGTAGCCTAATTCAATATCTAACACCTCTCTTCATCATTCCATACTTTCTCATATGGCATATGCTTTCTCTATGGTAAAGAAACAATTGTTCTGAAACAAGTGACTTGGGGTCCCAGGGGTACCTGACAGCACCCAGTCTGCTCCTTGATGTCATACCAGGAATTTTTTTTAATCCCCTTCCTAGGGTGACATTAAGCCTGCAAAATACAACTGTGTTTAAAAACAAAAATTAAGAAAAGAAAATAAAAGAACATAAAACAACCATAATGTGAACTTCCGACCTATTATAGCTGACTAAATACATGCAGTTACACACTTAAAATATTTCATTATGGTTGTCAATGAAACAGTGCAGTCCCTTCACACTGCTGTCATGCTTAAAAGTACAGTTTTACCTCCAATATTTTTCCCCAAGATGCAAAGCATCTCCCAAATGGGCAGACATAAAACATTTAGGTCTTCACTGCTGCTTCTAAATTTTGCGAGCCAATAAGCAATTGGTGTAAAGTGCAAAATCTCAGAAGAGCAAGACTTGTCTGCTTTTTCGTGATACGCTGTTATTCACCCTTCACCTTTACTTCCTTTAAAAATCAAAAGTTCTCTAATGTTCAAGGCGATATCAATGGGAAATTTAGCTAAATACTGGCACCGCAATGGTCTATTCCCCAAAGAATATAAGATTACATTAATTTCCTAGTAGTTTAACTCAAGTTTTACCTTTCATCTTCACCTATAGAGTTTTTAAAAGTTTCTATTCCTGTTGCATACAAAATTACTTATAATATGTGTGCATAGTAAAGAATTTTACAATTATATAAAGCCTTGCACATTTAGACGCTACCAACCTGCTCTGTCTCTCCTGACTGTGCAAAAGGCAAAAAGAGCTCAGTAATCCTAGCAGAAGAATGCAAATAACGTCAATGCACAGCTGAACTGCAAGCCCTGCCTTACAGGAACTCTCTGTGTCTGCAAAAAAAGACACATACTAAACAGGAAATGCAACTGAGCTGTGGAAAACCTCAAACTTAAAAATGCAATCGCCAGGCGAAAATTGCATCCATGCATTCATAAATGCATGCACAACCCTTTGCATTTTTGCAACTAATGCAAATAGCCTCTTACCTTTCGACTGAGACATTTTCCCCTTTCCTTTGATGGGGGAGGGGAGCACAAAAGACTTTGCCTTGCTTCTCTTCTGTAGCTAGTTTTGCAACAAAGATGCAAGCTGCAGGCGTGCAATCTTCATGCAAGTGGAGTTTCTCTTGACCGATGCAGCAGATGGACTTTCAGGGAATCAAGATGGAAATGCACACCTTGCAAAACAGACTGGAAAGTGATATTTCCCCCAGTTGCAACGTTAGGGAAGGCTGTGCTGCAGCTACATGATGGGCCAGGGCTGGCAGCTAAAAGCTCCAAACTTGGAACTGAGTATCTTAGTGCGCAGACGTCCTTCCTGCGAAGGGCGCGAAGGCCGCTGGGTAATGTAGTTCTCCGGCGGAGTCCATGGGGCTCTGATTTAAGGAAACGTGGTCGTCTCGGTCGCTGAGCGAGATAACTGGGTGCGACAAAGATTGCGTCCAGATAAACAAGTCAGACACACACTCAGTACAGTGATGGGTGAAAAGCGGCAAGGCCAAGAAGGAGCGGCAGTTTTATTCTCGAAAGCCTCTGAAACAACAGCTAAAGAATATTAGGTTAGCTCAAGAGCTTTTGGCTTGTCTAGAAGGTCTGTTTGGGAGTTTTGTGTGTTGATTTTGCAGCTCAGCACCTGTTGTGCTGTTCTTGCCTGTAGACGTTTTACACTCACACCTCCATTTTGTGTTTGTTTGTTTGTTTGTTTGGGTTTTTTTTTTTTTCTTTTTTTCTTTTTGAAACGGAGTCTCGCTCTATCGCCCAGGCTGGAATGCAGTGGCGCGGCGATCTCTGCGCACTGCAACCTCCGCCTCCCTGGTTCAAGCAATTCTTCTGCCTTAGCCTCCCCAGTAGCTGGGATTACAGGCATGCGCCACCACGCCCGGCTAATGTTTCTGTATTTTTAGTAGAGACGGGGTGTCAGCACTTGGCCAGGTTGATCTCGAACTCCTGTCCTTGTGATCCGCCCGCCTCGGCTTCCCAAAGTGCTGGGCTTACAGGCGTGAGCCACTGGGCCTGGCCACACCTCCATTTTTAAAAGCATTTTTTCTAGTATGAAAATGTATGGATGATTTGGCTGGCTAGAGGTAAGGTTACCTTTCCTCTGTAGAGAAGATGCAAAATTTTATTTTGTAAGAAACGATCCAGGTCAGTTATTTCCAAGGAACCCGAAACTCAGTAGGGGGTGGGTGTGGGGAAGAAGATTGGAGGCTTCTCATTTCTCACAGGGTTACAGAGGAAGTTCTGCTTTTTATAAGTCAAAGCTAACTTTATCAAAATTAAGCTATCTAGATGATTTTATCTCACCTGGGAAGAGTCCCTGGCCTAGGGGGAAAGTGGGTGGAAAGTGAATAAAGTCGAATGCCTTGAATTTATTCATTAAAATTAACAGATATTTGTTGAGTGTCCGACATGTGCCAGGCACCTTTCTAGGGCTCTGGGATGTTCATTCATTCTGTACCACAGAGTAGGTAGACAGCACCCTGATGGAGAACAGCGTCACCTCTTTCACAAGGAAGCCGGAGATGCTTAGAACAATTCATTGCAAGGAATGGGGAGGAGCGAGCAGGGCATGGGCAAAAATGAGCTCAGACTTCTACTTCATGGAGCAGACAGACTCAGAAATGTTCTTTTAAGACAGAGAGGGAGGAATTGAGGAATTCAAGGAGGCATGGACAAAGCACCGTGGCAGAAATAAGGACAACCTTACTCAGAGGATGCCAAGGAGACCTTGATGGTTTGTGTGCAGGAGTGGTGAGGGCGGGGGGAATTTACAGATGAGGACTCCCCAGGGCCTTAAAAGGTGGGCTAGAGGTTTAGACTTTATTCTGCAGGTACTTGCGGGGAGTTGAAAGGGTCTTGCAAAGGGGCGTAACTTAATCCAAGTATTGTTTTAAGAAAGTAAATTTGCCCTCAGCAATCAAGGTGGGTTGGAACGGGGAGAGGCTAGAGATAGGTCACGTCAGTAGTGAAAGGCAAAAAGCGGCACTTTGAAAGAAGATTCAGCTAGATTTGATGACTGCTAATGAAAACTACTGGAATTGTATTTAGAATGCTGGAAGCCAGGACCATCTGCATAAGGGATGCATTAGAGGGAAGGAAGCAGTCTTATTTCAGCTGCAAACCAGCAAATCAACTCTTAAATATGCAACAGGTTGTGAGACTAACATTAATTTACTTAAGTTGGTCCCCTTGATTGACATTCTTGAGAATTAGTCAAGGCAATCTAATCTCCGTATTAGCTTCTGCCCCTAAGAGGAAGGCATTTCTGATCCATGAACACCGGTGCAAGGACTTTCTAACTCTTTTACTGTCCTAGGCTAACCCATGTTGTCCCTTCCCTCCTGTCTTATACACACAAGGTCAGCACCCCCTCAAACCAGCATGGTTTCCTAAGTCTCATTTAACCAGCAGTCATATGTGTGAAAATCTAGTTCACTTTCCCAAACACTGATGGAGCCAGGCCCTGGGATAACTACTGGAGCTTTCTGTAAACTGGTTTAGTCCAGGCAGGGCCTGAATAGTCACCTAGAGCTTGCTTCAATTTGCATTTTATGTGGTCAGCTGCATTGCTCTTAAATAGCCCTGGACTCCCTTCTTTATGGAAGAGTTCTAATCACAACTTGTCTGGTGCATTTTGCCACTGTCATTACTGCTCTTATTTTCTCTGCATAGGCGTGCAGAGTCCACAGCTGACAATTGGATTGTATCTTGAAAGTCAGTCTGCAATTCATTTTCCCATAGCACCAAACAATATGTTCAACAGCTTATATACACACACAAGCACACATGCATACACAAAACACCTCTCATCCATAAATTGGCTGAATCATCTATTTAAAAATAGCCAAATTTTATATCATATTTCTTTCTGGGAAAAACATATCCTGAATTTCAAGTGGGAAATCGGGATGACAGGGAACTCAACCTCCCTGTGAAGTCTTAGTTCCCAGAAGAAAAAGTTCTTCTTCCTGACTTGGTGTTCAGAGGTTTCCTCTCCCACATATCTGGGTGGTGGAAGGGGAGGTGCCTGTGCTCCTCTTCTTGCCAATCTTCATGGTATCACTGGTACCAGGAGGAGAATCCCCCCCCCCTTGTGGCGTAAGAAGGCAAGAGTGAATTCCTTTCAGGACTCTTCTTTCATGTGCACATCAAGTGTTTATCTTCAGGTGGTCCATGCTTCTGTTTTAAATCCCCCATCTTCTTTTTTTTTTTTTTTTTTTTTTTTGAGACAGAGTCCTCACTCTGTCACCCAGGCTGGAGTGCAGTGGCGCGATCTCGGCTCCCTGCAACCTCCACCTCCCAGGTTCAAGCGATTCTCCTGCCTTAGCCTCCCGAATAGCTGAGATTATAGGCACCCGCCACCACACTCAGCTAATTTTTGCATTTTTAATAGAGATGGGGTTTCACCGTGTTGGTCAGGCTGGTCTCAAACTCCTGGCCTCAAGTGATTGACCCACCTTGGCTTCCCAAAGTGCTGGGATTACAGGCGTGAACCACCGTGCCTGGCCTCCCCCATCTTTTTAATTGTTTGTTTGTTTGTTTTTTATTTTTTGAGACAGAGTCTCACTCTGTTGCCCAGCGTGGAGTGCAGTGGTGTGATCTCAGCTCACTGCAGCCTCCACCTCCCAGATTCTCCCACCTCAGCCTCCAGAGTAGCTGGGGTTACAGGTGCATGCCACCAAGCCCGACTATGTTTGTTTGTTTGTTTGTTTTTAGGGACAAGGGTCTTGCTTTGTCTTCCAAGCTGGACTGCAGTGGCCTGATCATAGATCACTGCAGCCTCAAACTCCTGGGCTCAAGAGATTCTCCCACTTCAGCCTCCCAAGTAGCTGGGACTGCAAGCGTGAGCTACCATGCCCAGCTAATTTTTGTTATTTTTTATTGTAGAAACAGAGTTGCTACATTGCCCAGACTGGTCTCAAAGTCCTGGCTTCAAGCGATCCTTCTGCCTCAGCCTCCAAAAGTGCTGAGATTACAGGCACCAATCTTTGTAATTTTCTGTACTTCAGATCTTTCTAAAATACAAGTCAGATGCACTCTCAGCTTCTAAATATCCTCAGGATCTATTCCAAACACCATGGCATGGTATAGTTGGTTCCTCAAGACCTGGGCTCTGCTTTCTCTCCAGCTTCATTTCTCACCATATGTTGACATTAGAGTCAGGAGAAGGCAGGTTTTCTCCCTCCTTGCTGTTAGGTACATGCTCTCTCTCTTTTTTTTTTTTTTTTTTTTTTTTGAGACAGAGTCTCACTCTGTCGCAGTAGCACGATCTTTGTTGACTGCAACCTCCACCTCCCAGGTTCAAGCAGTTCTCCTACCTCAACCTCCCGAGTAGCTGGGATTACAGGTGTGCACCACCACATCCAGCTAATTTTTGTATTTTTAGTAGAGAAAGGGTTTCACCAGTTGGCCAGGCTGGTCTTGAACTCCTGACCTCAAGTGATCCACCCACCTTGGCCTCCCAAACTGCTGGGATTGCAGGCGTGAGCCACCGCACTCAGCCTGGTACTTTCTCTCTGTCTAGCAAGTCTTTTCCATTTTCTACCTAGTTCCTTCTGACTTGTCCTTGAAGACTCAACAGGCACGTCCTTTGGGCTGTCTTCTCAGCCACCCTCTGTAACACATCACCCTGAATTCTAACAAGGGAGTTATCACTAGCAGGGAAACTTGAGCACCTCACCTGGAAAGAGCCTTGTGCTGTCAGGTTCGAGGTATGAGGTCCTTGGAAGGAGGCCCTTAGGTTAGGTCAGACTGGCATCTGAAGGAATTATTCTAGAGGCATATGCAGGGAGGAGGAGGTCAAGGAGGTGTCACGTATATTCCACAGGCCAGGAACAGTACCTGCGACTTAATATCTGAATATCAGTGTTTCTAAACTGGGGGTAATCTTGCCTCCCAAGGGATGTTGGGCAAGTCTGGAAATATTGTGGGTTATCACAATAGGGGGAGAGAGTATGATACTGGGATCTAATGGGTATGCTGGTATACAGGGATACTGGTAATCATACTGTAGCGTACAGAAAGCCCCCACAACAAAGAATGATCTGGTCCAGATGTCAATAGTGCTGAGTTTGAGAAACTCTGCTACATACCATGAAAAGTTACTAGACGCTCTACTTTTTTTTTTTTTTTTGAGATGGAGTTTCACTCTTTTTGCCCAGGCTGGAGTGCAGTGGTGCGATCTCAGCTCACTGCAACCTCCGCCTCCCAAGTTCAAGTAATTCTCCTGCCTCAGCCTCCTGAGTAGCTGGGACTACAGGTATGCACCACCATGCCCAGCTTATTTTGTATTTTTAGTAGAGACGGGGTTTTACCATGTCAGCCAGGGCTAGTCTTGAGCTCCTGACCTCAGGTGATCCACCTGCCTCGGCCTCTCAAAGTGCTGGGATTACAGACATGAACCACCTTGCCCGGCCTAAACGCTATACTTTTAAGTTAATTTAAAGCTAATGAGATTTAGTGATGGGATATTTTCACATGGGAAAAACACTAGAATCTAAGAGATTCGGATTCTAATTCTGGCTGTAGAAAAAGTTAGCTGTGTCTCCTAAGGCACATCATTTTACCTTTCTGGGCCTCTTTTAGTTCCACTACAAAATAAGGAGATTCAGACTAAGGCCTCTTCCAGTTCTAGCATTCCATGTCTCTAAACCCAACTCACCTGTTTGATTGAAACCACTAATGATTTAAAGAGAGAAGAGAATTGTGATCACACATTCTATTTTATACACTGGCTAAACATCTTTCTGATCCCTTGTTTTGGCAAGCCACTGATGACTCTTATAACAACGTCTCTTAAGAGATGAGATAGGCTGGGCGCGGTGGCTCAAGCCTGTAATCCCAGCACTTTGGGAGGCTAAGGCGGGTGGATCACCTGAGGTCAGGAGTTCGAGACTAGCCCTGGTCAACATAGTGAAACGCCGTCTCTACTAAAAATACAAAATGAGCTGGGTGTGGTGGTGCACACCTATAATCCCAGCTACTCGGGAGGCTGAGGCAGGAGAATTACTTGAACTTGGGAGGCGGAGTTTGCAGTGAGCCGAGATCGTGCCACTGCACTCCAGTCTGGGCAAC
The DNA here is from genome assembly GCF_002776525.5 of Piliocolobus tephrosceles. Taxonomy (NCBI): domain Eukaryota; kingdom Metazoa; phylum Chordata; class Mammalia; order Primates; family Cercopithecidae; genus Piliocolobus; species Piliocolobus tephrosceles. The sequence continues at coordinate 63,012,341 of NC_045449.1, read as the reverse complement.
AGAGCGAGACTCCTTCTCAAAAAAAAAAAAAAAGAGAGAGATGAGACAAGAAATACTCATACTACCATTTGAAATACTGCCTTCTAGGTAGTAATACAAATCTGCCCATGACATTTATGAATGTTTTCCAACAGTGTCTACTAGATGTCAGAAACAAGAGAAAGGAAGATACCAAAGTTCAAGCTAAGAACTCAAGTCTAAATTTCTACTTTTCCAGACTCTAGAAAATCATTGCATATACAGGTGTGTTATATATAGTGAAGTATATGGGGGAGAAGCAGGTGGAGGATTCATTTAAGGGACTGGATGGCAAGTTGTGATGGTAAAATATTTTTAAGTACAGTTCTTTTATTTAACTGCACTGAAGTCTCACAATGAACTATGATTCCCAGCAGAAATTCTAGAAATCTCAGTATGATTCAACTTACTATATGGCTGGTTATATCTGTTTAGCCTTATCTCCCTTTCATCCACTATAGGATTCCTTTGTTTAAGCAACCCAGTCCAAACAGGATTACCTATCCCACTGAGCTATGAATTGACATGGCAGCACTTCTATACCTTAGTGCATATTGTCCTGTGATTTCATTCTATGACTTTGCCTTTTTCTGGCCTCCACTGCCATCTTTATTTTCTAACCTCTATTCTTCATTTGAGGTTCTAGGTCATGTCTTCCATGAAGATGTCCTTGATCACATCCCTCTGTCCTGTAAAAGAGTATCCACCCTTTTAAATTCTGGTGGTACCTATTAGCCCTTATGTGCCATATATCTGATATTATCTCTCAGTAACATTACTTAACCACTAATTTTATCTTTTCTACAAAATGGTGTGTTCCCTGCACCCTCCTAACCTACTCCTTTGAGAAGACCTTGCCTGTCTGTATTTGGCCCTTGACTCTAAGCTTAAGCAGGGACAGTTTCATCAACATTATGTAGCCCCAGGTCTGGCATTTGTCATGCAGATAATATGTGCTCAATCAATATTTGTTTATCGATGTTTGCATGGATTTATTATCTACTGAATGAATTCATCTAAAATAGGTTGATTATCTGTTATCTTAGCCTTCTTTGTTAAAAGTTAAAGAAACACCAACATAAAGATTTGCTAAGAAGAAGAATTTTTTTTTTCTTTTTGAGACGGAGTCTTACTCTGTGGTTAGGCTGGAGTGCAGTAGTGCGATCTGAGCTCACTGCAACCCCGCCTCCTGGGTTCAAGCAATTCTCCTGCCTCAGCCTCCCAAGTAGCTGGGACTACAGGCACGCACCATCATGCCCAGCTAATTTTTTTGTATTTTTAGTAGAGACAGTGTTTCACCATGTTGACCAGGATGGTCTAGATCTCTTGACCTTGTGATCCACCTGCCTCAGCCTCCCAAAGTGCTGAATTACATGCGTGAGCCACCACACCCAGCCTAAGAATTTTTATTTAATTATAATATATTATTAAAAGCATTTTGGCTAATACTTTCTTGAAACTCCTATTAAGATTCTAGATTTTCAAATTACTGTCAACAAATCTTTATAATTAACGGTGCCTAATATATCTTATGGAAATGCCAACGAACTATCTAGAGTCCTTATTGGATGACATTCTCATTGAATTAAAAAATGTATAAACTGAATGTTCAACATGTCTTAGTAATTAAATAGCCATTTAGAGCCCCAGTGTGATGCTATTACAACCTTTTCCTGAAAACCACATTGCATCTTCGACAGGCATGTTAGCATGAGCCAACTGAAAACAAGATGTAGGTTCTGGGAAAGTAAGAATAGACATTATTCCAGCCTAGCATTCACCCTTCAAAAGTGTCAGCGTATCATCTGTGTGTTAAAGCACTGGCAAGTACTGAACTACTCTGAATCATTAGATTGAGTAATACAGGGCACACAAAACATTTCAAGTTCTGTTAAGAGAGAAACTTGGAATGTTGTCTAATCTAACAAACAGCATATACTTTTTGTCTTCTACCCTAATCCATCAATCTCTCGTTCCTTATACAGTTGTCCCTTGGTATCCATGGGTTTGGTTCCATGGCCTCCCTCAAATACCAAAATCCACTGATCTCTGATGCAAAATGACATAGTATTTGCATAGAACCTATACACATATTCCCATATATATTAAATCATCTCTAGATTATGTATAGTACCTAATACAATATAAATGCTATGTTAATAGTTGTCAGACTATATTGTTTAGAGAATACTGACACGAAAAAAAGTCTGTGTATGTTCAGTACAGACGGAATATTTTTCTGAGTATTTTTGATCCACAGTTGGTTGAATCCTTGTATATGGAGAGCCAACTATATATATATATATATGAATATATATACACATATCACACATCTGTGTATATTTTTCTCTCTCTTACCACACTCACTCATTTTCTGCCGGTCCTGCCCTGCCTGGTTTCAGAAAATCTGAAGACACCAGAGCTCTACAGAAAGCCAAATAAATGGCAGTGCTCTCTCTGTAAAGTTTCAGTTACACTTAGATTTGGAACTCCTTTGTTACTCACCTAATCAATTTCATATTTAACCAATTACTGGCTTGTCTTATACGGGTTGATCGAGAAAGCATTGCACATTGGTCACCCAGAGTCCTAGTTTCTCACTTTACCACTTCTCCCAGAGAAGATGTCTTCATAAGCTCATGTTTATACTGTACTTTCTTTTTCAAACTTAGAGAATTGAAGAATCTCACTGTGGCTACCACTTCAGCTTTCAAAGGTAATATACCACAGAGGGCTCAGGGTGATTGATGGATGCCCAGTGACATGAGGGGTGTGTAGTGAACATTTATTAAGTTATAGAGCCGGGTGCGGTGGCTCACGTCTGTAATCCCAGCACTTTGGGAGGCCGAGGCGGGTGGATCATGAGGTCAAGAGATCGAGACTATCCTGGCTAACACAGTGAAACCCTGTCTCTACTAAAAAAAAATTAGCCGGGCGTGGTGGCGGGCGCCTGTAGTCCCAGCTACTCAGGAGGCTGAGGCAGGAGAATGGTGTCAACCTGGGAAGAGGAGCTTGCAGTGAGCCGAGATCACGCCACTGCACTCCAGCCTGGGCGACAGAGCTAGACTCCATCTCAAAAAAAAAAAAAAGTTATAGAGAGAGCAGAGAGAATTCCTTTAAAATGGGGGTTGTCAAATTGTGACCTATGGTCCAAATCCAGCCTGCTGGCTCTCTTATTATAAGTAAAGGGCTTTTTTTGTTTTTTTTGCTTTTGTTTTAGTCTTGCTCTGTCACACAGGCTGGAGTGCAATGGCGCAATCTTAGCTCACTGCAACCTCGGCTTCCCAAGTTCAAGCGATTCTCCTGCCTCAGCCTCCTAAGTAGCTGGGATTACAGGTGCCCACCATCATGCCCAGCTAATTGTTGTATTTTTTAGTAGAGACAGGGTTTCACCATCTTGGCCAGGCTGGCCTCAATCTCCTGATCTCAGCTGATCTACCCGCCTTGGCCTCCCAAAGTGCTGGGATTATAGGCATGAGCCACCATGTCCTGCCATAAGTAAAGTTTTATTGAAACACAGCTATGCCCATCCATTTAAGTATTGTCTATGGCTGTTTTTATATTTCCCCAGAGATGAATATTAGCAACAGAGAGCATCCGGCCCCTAAGGTCTAAAATATTTACTGTCTGGTCCTTTACAGGATAAATGTGTAGATCCCTGCTTTACAAACTGGTTTTGACTACATGTTTCCATAAACTCCAGTTACTGATAAATGCATTATAAGTCATGAATCTTGCAATGTAAGAAAAAAGGATTGGCCAGGTGTGGTAGCTCATGCCTGTGATCCCAACACTTTGGGAGATCGAGGTGGAAGAATTGCTTGAGCCTGGGCAACGTGGCTAGACTTTGTCTCTATTAAAAAAAAAAAAAAGTTAATAAATAAATAAAATTTTATAAACAGACAAAAGGATTTCTCAGTTTTTCCTGAGTATATATCTGACTTTCCACCTATTTTACTTTTCTTACATATCTCTCAGGATGTCCAAGTCCTGGTACGTTTAAGTAGTAGGTCTATGTATTTAGAGAGGGACTAGGAAAAATCAAAATATAGAATACAGCCTAAGAAATGCCAGCTATAAAAGACATATCTCACAAATCTTCTTTTTAATCTCAGGGACCAAAAGAAATAAGAGGGAAGCACCTCAGTTTATTGTATTTCATTTTTTAAGTCTTAAGTCTTTTCTTAAGACTTACAATAATGACAGGGTATAGTTTACAAAAACATAAAAGTATGATTTCTGGTCGGAGAAGCTTAAAATTCTGAGAAACCCTGCTATACGCCATGAGTAATGTTAATAACATTTTTGTAATATTTTACAGTTTACGGTCTCTTTCCACACACACCATATCATTTTATCCTTACAATGACACCGTGAAATGGGTTGTTGCAGCATCCCAGTTTGTCATCATCACCTCAGGGTGCTTTACTTTCGCAAGATGGAAAAATCTGTGATTTGAAACCGTCTTGACCGCAGAAGTAAAAATGTGTCTTCTAATTCCTACTTCCTTACTGTAAACGATCTAATCTAGTATTAAGCTAGGTAACTTTTCCTAAGTGCCCTGGAAATGTGTCCTTTTCAGGCTGAGAGTCATCTAGCAACATTCTGGCTCATTTTATATTAGTTGTTAATAGGACAAGCTCAATTCAGGACTTACAAAGTCCACAGCAAATCTGTATATCTCCTTAACACTCTGTACCTTGGCCAATACACTGTGACAATTCAATAAATGCTGTACTATTTGAGGATGAGTTAGAAACACTGATGTAGGACAAAGTGTTGTGCCCTTCAAGGCTCCTTGGTATGTTTACACTGATATTAATAGATGGTCCTAGACTTCAGTCACAGACCTGAATAATTCAGGTCGTACTGAATACTGCACTTTTTAAAAAACTATAAAATATTCTGGGAAATTTTTTACATAAGTGACATATGCAAGTTATAGAAAAAGTTTAAAAGTCCACAGAAAATGAAGTTGTCTGAACTACAGTTGTGTAGAAATAATCAGATAGTCAATATAACAAATAAACTTGTTCTTAAACCGTTCCATTTGGATTTGCATCTAGAGGGAATGTTTTATAATTAACAACATATGGCAGATAAGTAGAAAATACTACTCATTTTTAAATATTTATTCCCTTTTGAGATTGATAGACTACTAATTGTATCTATAGACCAAAGTCAAAAAACCAATGAGTTTTATCTGTTGGGATTTTTGTTTCTTTTTTTTGTTTTGTTTGAGACCCGGTCTCACTTTATCGCCCAGGCTGGAATGCAGTGGTGCAATCATAGCTAACTGCGGCCTTGACCTCCTGAGCTTAGGTGATCCTCCCACCTCAGCCTCCCAAGTAGCTGGGACTACAGATTCACATTACCAAACCTGGCTAATTTTTACATATATATTTTGTAGAGTCGGAGTTTCATCATGTTGCTCAGGCAGGTCTCAAACTCCTGGGCTCAAGCAATCTGCCCGCCTCAGCCTCCCAAAGTGCTGAGATTACAGGCATGAGCCACTGCACCCAGCCTAGTTCTAAATGTTTTTAAATTAACATATCATACAATTGAATAGTATTTTATCAGTATTATGTGGCTGTATAGTATTGAAAAGTAGCTCCTTGAGAGTATAATGAACACTAATGGCATTTTATAAATTGGGCTTCCTATTATCCATAAAGATTATGTCTAACCTTGTAGCATGGCAGCATGAGCTACATACTGTACATTTGTTAATTATTCTGTATCAGACAGTATAAGAAGTAAAACAGCAGAGACATTAGATTATACTTTATGGCCACCAGAATTCTTTGGAAGTGTGTCCTAGAACCTCTTTCTGGCAGCCTAACCTTACTGGCATTTAGATGGAAAATGAAGAGAACCTAGAAACCCTGTACGTTGGCTAAAGGTAACTGAAGATGTCCATTTTATAGGTCTTTATTTGTTCTTTTGGTTCTGGTTTGTTTTTTGACCCAAATAAATATCAAAATGAATTTATTAAACATTTTTGGTGGCATATTGCCAAATCGGATGCTACTATATATAAAGAAATTGTGTGGAGTATGGTAACACCATCTGGCACGATGAATAAATTTTGGGATGCTTGTGGAAATTTCAAAGAAAAATGTAGGAAATTCTGTGCATAATTTTCTTAAACTTATTTTTATGAGATCTGGGATTATACAGGTTTTCAATAGACATTTGGATGATTTTTGTTAATACCCAGATAATCCTTTAGGAAAAATATAATGCCTGGCTTTTAACTTTTAAAAATGCATTGTTTTGGGGCTGAGTGCGGTGGCTAATGCCTGTAATTCCATCACTTTGGGAGGCCGAGGCGGGTGGATCATAAGGTCAGGAGTTCAAGGCCAGCTTGGCCAAGATGGGGAAACCCCGTCTCTACTAAAAATAGAAAAAATAGCCAGGCAGGGTGGCAGGTGCCTGTAATCCCAGTTACTCGGGAGGCTGAAGCAAGAGAATCACTTGAACCCAGGTGGCAGAGGTTGCAGTGAGCCGAGATCACACCACTGTGCTCCAGCCTGGGCAACAGAGTGAGACTCCATAAAAAAAATAATAATAAAATAAATAAAATTCATTGTTTTGTACAATAGGGGCTTCTAACAGTAGTTATTTAAAATGTGCTATGTAAAATAATTTTAAAGGATTCATGAGCATTGTAATGCAAGCATACCTCAGAGTTATTGAGGGTTTGGTTTCAGACCACTGCAGTAAAGCAAATTTTGCAATAAAGTGAGTCACACAAGTTTTTTGGTTTCCCAGCGCATATAAAAGTTATGTTGGCACTCTACTATAGTCTATTAAGTGTACAATAGAATTGTGTTCATAAAAAAGTATATACATTAATTTTAAAATACTTTTTCTTTTTTTAAAAAAAAAATTTCTTTTTTTTTTTTTTCTTCAGACAGAGTCTTACTCTGCTGCCCAGGCTAGAGTACAATGGTGTGATATTGGCTCACTGTAACTCTGCCTCCCAGGTTCAAGAGATTCTCCCGCTTCAGCCTCCTGAGTAGCTGGGACTACATACATGTGCCACCATGCCCAGTTAATTTTTGTATTTTTTCTTACACAATTTTTTGTATTAATTTTGTAATTTTTGTAATTTTTGAGACGGAGTCTCGCTCTGTCGCCCAGGCTGGAGTGCAGTGGCCAGATCTCAGCTCACTGCAAGCTCTGCCTCCCGGGTTTACACCATTCTCCTGCCTCAGCTTCCCGAGTAGCTGGGACTACAGGCGCCCGCCACCTCACCCGGCTAGTTTTTTGTATTTTTTAATGGAGATGGGATATCACCATGTTGGCCAGGCTGGTCTCGAACTCCTGACCTCAGATGATCCGCCCACTTGGACCTCCCAAAGTGCTAGGATTATAGGTGTGAGCCACCGCACTCAGCTCTTTTTGTCTTTTTTTTTTTTTTTTTTTTTTTTTGTTGAGACGGAGTCTCACTCTGTCGCCCAGGCTGGAGTGCAGTGGCCAGATCTCAGCTCACTGCAAGCTCCACCTCCCGGGTTTACGCCATTCTCCTGCCTCAGCCTCCCGAGTAGCTGGGACTACAGGCGCCCGCCACCACGCCCATCTTTAGTAGAGATGGGGTTTCACCGTGTTAGCCAGGATGGTCTCGATCTCCTGACCTCGTGATCCGCCCGTCTCGGCCTCCCAAAGTGCTGGGATTACAGGCTTGAGCCACCGCGCCCGGCCTCTTTTTGTCTTTAGAGATGGGCTTTCGCTCTGTTACCCAGGCTGGAGTGCTGTGGCATGGTCATAGCTCACTGCATCCTCAAACTCCTGGGCTCAAGCAATCCTCCCACTTCAGCCTCTAGACTGGCTTGGATTACAGGAGTGAGCCACCATGCCTAGCACAAAAAAAATACTTTGGTGCTGAAAAATGCTAATGAGTCTTCATCAAGTCATAATCTTTTTTGCTGCTGGACAGTCTTGCCTTGATGTTGATGGCTGCTTACTGATCAGAGTAGTAGTTGCTGAAGGTCCAGGTGGCTGTGACAATTCTTAAAATAAGACAACAATGAAATGTGTCACCTCAATAGGCTTCTTTTGATGAAAGATTCCTCTGCAGCATGTGATGCTGTTTGATAGCATTTTACCCACAGTGAAACTTCTTTCGAAATTGAAGTCACTCCCCTCAAGCCCTGTTGCTGCTTTATTAACTAAGTGGATGTAATATTCTAAATCCTTTGTTGTCATTTCAACAATGTTCACAGCATCTTCACTAACAATAGATTGCATCTCAAGAAAACACTTTCTTTGCTCCTCCAGAGGAAGTAACTCCTCCATTCAAATTTGATCGTGAGATTGCAGCAATTCAGTCCCATCTTCAGAGTTCACATCTCATTCTAGTTCTCTTCATATTTCCAGTACACCTGAAATTATTTCCTCTACTGAAGTCTTGAACCCCTCAAAGTCATCCACGAGGGTTGGAATCAACTTCTTCCAAACTCCTGTTCGTGTTGATGTTGTCACCTCCTCCCATGACTCATGAATGTTCTTAATGCCATCTAGAATGATGAAGCCTTTCTGGAAGGATTTCAATGTACTTACTTTGTGCAGATGTATCAGAAGAATCACTATCTATAGCACCTATAGCCGTACAAAATGTATTCTTTAAATAATAAGACTAAAAAGTCAAAATTACTTTTTGATCCATGGGCTGCAAAATGCATGTTGTGTCAGCAGGCATGCAAACAACACTCATCTCGGTGCATCTCCATCAGCACTCTTGGGTGACCAGGTACATTGTCAATGAGCAGTAATATTTTGAAAAAAATATTTTTTTGAGTGGTAGGTCTCAACAGTGGGTTTAAAATATTCAGTAATCCATGCCATAAACAGATGTGCTGTCTGTCATCGAGGCTTTGTTGTTCCATTAATAGAGTCCAAGCCGAGTAAAGTTAGCATAATTCTCTCTCTCTCTCTCTCTCTCTCTCTCTGTCTCTCTGAGACAGCCTCATTCTGGTGTGATCACAACTCACTGCAGCCTCAACCTCCTGGGCTCAAGTGATCCTCTTACCTCAGTCTCCCAAATAGCTGGGACTACAGGTGCATGCCACCACCCATGCCTGGCTAATTTTTGTTGTTTTTTTTTGGAGAGGCAGGGTTTCAACATGTTACCCAGGCTGGTCTCAAACTCCTGGGCTCAAGTGATTCTCCCACCTCAGCCTCCCAAATTGTTAGAATTACAGGCATGAGCCACCGCACCCAACCCCAGCATAATTCTTAAAGCCCTAGGGTTTTCAGAATGGTAACTAAGCACTGGCATCAACCTAAGTCACCAGCTGCTTTTGCCCCTAACAAGAGTGTCAGCCTGTTCTTTGAAGCTTTGAAGTCAGGTATTGACTTCACCTTTCTTGCCATGAAAGTCTTAGATGGCATCTTCTTCCAATAGAAGGCTGTTTCATCTATGCGAAAAATCTGTTGTTTGGTTTTTTGCATAGATGAAACAGCCTTCTATTGGAAGGCTTTGCATTGATTTTTGCATTGATCATCTTCATCGATGATCTTAGCTAGATGGTCTGGATAACTTACTGCAGCTTCTGTATCAGCCCTTGCTGTTTCATCTTGCAGTTTTGTGTTATGGAGATGGCTCCTTTCCTTAAACCTTATGGACCAACCTCTTAAAGCTTCAAAGTCTTCTTCTTCAGCTTCCTCACCTGTCTCAGCCTTTGTAGAATCCAGGAGAGTTAGTGCCTTGCTCTGGATTGGGCTTTGCCTTAAGGGAGTGCTACAGCTGGTTTGATCTTCTATCTAGATCACTCAGAGACTATCTTCACATCAGCAATCAGGCTGTTTCACTTTTTTTTATTTTTATTTTTTTTGAGACAGAGTCTCACTCTGTTGCCCAAGCTGGAGTGCAGTGGCATGATATTGGTTCACTGCTACCTCTGCCTCCCAGGTTCAAGCGATTCTCCTGCCTCAGCCTCCTGAGTAGCTGAGACCACAGGCACACACCACCATGCCTGGCTTTTTAATTTTTTTTTAATTTTTTATTTTTTTATTTTTAGTAGAGATAGGGTTTCACCATGATGGTCAGGCTGGTCTTGAACTCCTGACCCCAAGTGATCTGCCCACCTCAGCCTCTCAAAGTGCCAGGATTACAGGTGTGAGCCACTGTGCCCGGCCTGTTTCACTTTTTTTATCATTCGTGTGTTCACTGGAACTGGAGTAGGTAGCATTTTGAACGTGCTTTGAGAACTTTACCTTTGCGTTTACAACTTGGATAACTGTTTGGTGCAGGAAGACTAGCTTTAGGCCTACTTCAGCTTTCAACATGCCTTCCTTACTACGTTTAATTATTTCTGGGTTTTGATTTATGTATTTATTATTTTATTTTGTTTCGTTTTGTTTTTTGAGATGGAGTTTCACTCTTGTTGCCCAGGCTGGAGTGCAATGGTGCGATCTTGGCTCACTGCAACCTCTGCTTCCCTGGTTCAAGTGATTCTCCTGCCTCAGCCTCCCAAGTAGCTAGGATTACAGGCACGCTCCACCATACCCAGCTAATTTTTATATTTTTAGTAGAGATAGGGTTTTGCCATATTGGCCAGGCTGGTCTTGAACTCCTGACTTCAGGTGATCCACCCGCCTTGGCCTCCCAAAGTGCTGGGATTACAGGCATGAGCCACAGTGTCCAGCCCCTAGGTTTTGATTTTAAATGACAGATCTACAACTCTTCATTTCATTTGAACACTTAGAGGTTATGATAGGGTTCTTAACTGACCGAATTTGAATACTGTCGTGTCTCAGGGAATAGGGAAGCCAGAGGAAAGGGAGAGGAGACTGCAATGGTCATTGGGTTGGTGGAGCTGTCAGAACACACATAACTTCTATGATTAAGTTCACTGTCTTATACCGGGGTGGTTCATGATGTCCCCCCAAAATTACAATGATAGCATCAAAAATCACTGATCATAGATAACTGTAACAGATACAAGAATAGAAAGCTTGAAACATTGCAAGAATTACCAAACTGTGACGTAGGGACACGAAGTGAGCATATGCTGTTGGAAAAATGAGGCCGATAGGCTTGCTCCCCTCAGGGTTGCCACAAACCTTAATTTGTAAGAATATGCCATAAATTCAAAGTGCCACAAAGCAAAGCACAATAAAACAAGGCATGCCTGCGTTCCTTCCGACCCCATCTTAATGAGGTAGCTAACCAAAGTGCCTCGCAGTTTGAAGCTAAGGACACTGAAGTCAGTCCACAATATATATTTGATTCTTATGGAATCAAGAAAGAAAGTAGGGTACTACTAATTTTTGTGTTTTAAAGACTTTGTGTTTTAAAGACTTTGATAGAGATAGTAAAGTATCAAATAGCAAATATACATTGCTTATGACATCTAACTACTTACTTAGATAGGATTTTAAAAATTACTAAAACTCGGCCAGACACAGTGGCTCATGCCTGTAATCCCAGCATTTTGGGAGGCTGAGGCAGATGGATCACGAGGTCAGAAGTTTGAGACCAGTCTGGCCAACATGGTGAAACCCCGTCTCTACTAAAAATACAAAAATTAGCCAGGCGTGGTGGTGGGCACCTGTAATCCCAGCTACTTGGGAGGCTGAGGCAGGAGAATTGTTTGAACCCAGGAGGCAAAGGTTGCAGTGAGCCAAGACTGTACCACTGCACTCCAGCCTGCGCGACAGAGCAAGACTCCATCTCAAAAAAAAATAAGTAAATAAGTAAAATAAAATTACTAAAACTCACAAAATGTAAGCAAAATTGCACCCTCAATGTAAATTATATTATTTATTCCTTTATCTATAGACACCTGTTGATTTGTTCATCAACGCTGGAGGAGTTCAGCTGATTCAGATTTTCATTTGGTAGCCTAAAGGCACTGTTTTAGTTTGCAGACTGAGAATCCTCATTGTCACAATTTTAAGTGGCCTGATTTTATATAATGTTTATCTAGAAGTAATGTCAAGGTAAAATGAAACTAAAATCATTACTGACTATTCTCTGTTGTATTTAAAATTAAGTATCAGAGAAAAAAGTGTTTTTAAAATATGATTAAAATAAGATTAAGCTATTTGGAAGTTACCAACATATTAGTACATCTCACAACCCATACACATAAATCTTGTGTTCTACAAAGAAGTTTAGTTATTTTACATTCAAGTCTTTACATAACCAATAGCCATGGTTTTTTGAAGGGCAATGGGTAACTCTAAAATATGGAATTTATTGACTGATAGTGATTTTCAAGTGTCCTTCTAAATAAAATGCTTCATATGTTATGCTTGAAACCCATTTATTATTACAAATGTTACAACACCATTTGTTACAAATGTTGCATGAAAAAAAATTTCTAAGGATACCTGCTAGTTTTTTCTCTCATTCACATATGATTTGGGAAGGGATTTTAGTATTTAATACCTACCCTATATATCTTTAAGGTTAATATAGTATATATTTCAAGATAGCTATAAAATAGGATCTTGAAAGTTTTCACCATAAAGAAATGATAAATATTTGAGGTGCTTGACATGCTAACTACCCTGATTTGACCATTATACAACGTACACATGTCTTGAAACATCACACTGTTTCCCATAAACATGTACTATTACTATGTGCCAATTACAAATAAAATCTTTTTTAAAGTTTATGTAAATAGAAGAGTCAGATCATGCATGGTGGCTCACGCCTGTAACCCCAGCACTCTGGGAGGTTGAGGCTGAGAATCACTTGAGGTCCGGAGTTCAAGACCAGCCTGGTCAACATGGCAAAACCCATCTATACCAAAAATACAAAAATTAGCCGGGTGTGGTGGTGCGTGCCTGTAGTCTCAGCTACTCAGGACACTGAGGCAGAAGAATCTCTTGAACCCGGGAGGAGGAGGTTACAGTGAGCTGTATTGTGCCACTGCACTCCAGGCCAGGGAACAGAACTAGACTCCATCTCAAAAAAAAAAAAAAAAAAAAAAAAATTAGAAGATTAGATATGATGAGTATTTCTTAAAGTCAAGTGCTTTATTGAAACCAGTTTAGGCTGGAAAAAGTAGCAAATATCCAGATGACAGTACATCATATTAAATTACAAGCAACTATTTCATGTGAATTAGTAGATATGGTCAGATATTAACAAAGAAAAATAAGAGTCTCAGATAGTTTAAAGTGTATTTGATCTTCTTGTAATTTACACCTTAAACACCAAGTTAATGTAACAAAAAAGCAAAGTAATCAATTTCAAATTAAGGGAAAAAGTTAGGTTCATTTCATGGGAAATAATCGTCCCTGCCTCATATCTCAGAGTAAATGAGCTTCTCTTGTCATTTCAGCTCCACTTATGATCATCATTGCTTTCATTCAACCGAACAGTTAGATGATGGTTAAGACTCAAGACGGTTCAGCTGATGGGGTACTATTCGTTGTGACTGAGGCTCTAAATACTGGGAAGCATTATATACAATAAAAATTCAAGTGAATGTGAATTTGGAGCTCTGCTTTTCCATTGTGAAGACTTTGGTGGAGATATAGTAAAGTGTCAAATACCAAGAATATATGCTTGGAAGATTTTGTTTTCCTGTACTGTACTCCATAGAGGCAGATACATTGACACAATGCTGGCACTTGCTTCCATCACGCATTCTGGTTTCCTTTATCTGCTTCAGTTGTCCGTACATGTAATTTGACTACACTATAGCTATACAGGTTGGCCATAGTTGTGAGGGGATCAAAGCACAGGCTCCGAAGCCACACTGCCTGGGTTGGACTCCCAGCTCCCACGTTGCTAGTTCTGTCATGTCAAGCTAAGCAAATCACTTTCTACGCCTCAGTTTCCCCACCTGCAAAAAGTTGCTGTTAATAGTACCTACCCCATGCGGTGGTTGAGAAGATTAAGTGAATTAATTACACTTAAAACACTAAAAAGAGGGCTGGGTAAAAAATAGTGCCTGGTGCATATGTGCTCAAGAGCAATTAGCTATTGAGGTTTTGGTTATTATTATTGCTATTAAATTTCCAGGCATTGGCTCCTTTCTCAAGAACAAAGATATAGTATTTGATATGGAAGAAAACTGGGATGTAAGAACATGTGTCCTACCAAATGATAAAAGAAAATCTTTTTTTTTTTTTTTTTTTTGAGATGGAGTCTCACTATCTCCCTCAGGCTGGAGTGCAGTGACCCAATCTTGGCTCACTGCAACCTCCGCCTCCCAGGTTCAAGCCATTCTCCCGCCTCAGCCTCCTGAGTACCTGGGATTGCAGGTGTGCACCACCCCACACACAGCTTAATTTTTGTAATTGTAGTAGAGACAGGGTTTCACCATCTTGGTCAGGCTGGTCTCAAACTGCTGACCTCAAGTGATCCGCCTGCCTCGGCCTCCCAAAGTGCTGGGATTACAAGCACCAGCCACCACGCCCGGCCGATAAAAGAAAATGTTTTAAGACCAGAGATAAGAAAGCTCTGAAATTAGAGAACTGTTAACACCAATGTGAGGAAATATTAATAGAAATGCTTAGTCTAATGAAAGGGAAAGGGAGAAGAATTTTTTTTTTTTTTTATTGAGGGAAATGAAAACACTGTTGGATGCTTGTGAAGAGGAAATGGAGGCCATCTGGAGAAAACGATTCCATTCCACGGTGTGGAATGCATTTGAAGGACAGCTGAATAGCCCGGGCATGCATTATATAGGCCCTTGGCTATATAATGTCGTAGATTAACCAAGTGAACAGCAGGGGGCATAGTGGTGGTTAATGAGAGATGGTAAGAGTTGTCCAGCTTCAAGGATCGGTGTTTATGACATGGTTTCCCCTGTTAAAAAAAAATATACTGGCCAGGCGTGGTGGCTCAAGCTTGTAATCCTAGCACTTTGGGAGACCGAGGCGGGCGGATCACCTGAGGTCGGGAGTTCAAGACCAGCATGGCCAACATACTGACACCCCGTCTCTACAAAAATACAAAAATTAGCGGGGCATGATAGCGGGTGCCTGTAATCTCAGCTACCTGGGAGGCTGACGAGGGAGAATTGCTTGAACCCGGGAGACGGAGGTTGTAGTGAGCTAAGATTGCACCACTGCACTCCAGCCTGGGCGACAGAGCACGACTCCGTCTCAAAAAAACTCTCTCTCTCTCTCTCTATATATATATATAGTAGATAGATAGATACAGATATAAATGACATATTTTGATCTTTCTAATCATTTGAGTACATTAGGACCTTAAGATTCAACATTCTTCCATTTTATTTATTCTGGCTATATATTTCTTACACCCATTAACTTTTTTTTTTTTCTTTTGAGACAGAGTCACCCAGGCTAGAGTGCAGTGGCATGATCTTGGCTCACTGCAACCTTCACCTCCCGGGTTCAAGTGATTCTCCTGCCTCAGCCTCCTGAGCAGCTGGTACTACAGGTGCCTGCCACCACTGCCGGCTAATTTTTTGTATTTTTAGTAGAGACAGAGTTTTGCCATGTTGGCTAGGCTGGTCTTGAACTCCTGACCTCAAATGATCCACCTGCCTCGGCCTTCCAAAGTGCTGGGATTACAGGCATGAACCACCGTGCGCTACCCCATTATCTTTTTATTAATTTTTTCCTTGTAACCATTACTAGTGGCTGCTGCCTTTTTACTAGTTAACTTGTTAATTAACCAATTAGTTCAATTAAAAAATTTATGTTAGGCATTATATGTATTTATTTTTTAGAGATGGGGGTCTTGCTATGTAAGCCGGGCTGGTCTCACATGCCTAGGCTCAAGCAATCCTCCAGCCTCAGCCTCTGGAGTAACTGGAACTACAGGTATATGCCACTGCACCTAGCTGTTAAGCATATTTTTAAAATCATCAAAATATGTTTTCCCTAGTGGCCTGGTTACCTGATGAATAAATAACAGAGGGGTTTAGGCATGTATTAAAGATATTTTATTATTGTTTTAAAATGGAGAAATTCTTATTAAAGATTTATTCATTGAATTTGTGTTTAAAATAATTGTTTATTATCTATCCAGAATGATCCGCATGGATTGTTTGGGATTAGAGGTAAGAAGAACCAAAAAACAAAGAAAAATTAGATAATTTTGTATTAGCTGAAATATTTACCTTCTGTCATAATGAGTTAAAAAACATACCTAGAAAATAACTCTTCTTCCTTTATCAATATTAAGAGAAATCCAGATGTGAAAGCCATCCCGTAAAAATCTGCAGGATTTCAAAAAGACATTGATAGACTTATATTGAAGCTTTAATATATTCAAAAAGACTTTAAAGCCCAACCTACAGGTAGCATGGTCTATTGCTTTCTTTCCATAACATTTTTATCATATTCTTGGGTTATTATGGATTCTAAAGTTAAATTTTTGACTTGACTAAAAATGTATACATTTAACCCATTGTAACTTAAATATTTTAATTTTAATCTAACTAACTTTCAAATAGTACTTTTTTTTAGAAATTTATGATCAATGCTAGTTTTGAGTAAATCATAAGTGAAGAAAACTAATTTTTTGTTTTTTTTTGTTTGTTTGTTTTTTAGACAGAGTCTTGCCCTGTCACCCTGGCTGGTGTGCAGTAGCATGACCTCTGCTCGCTGCAACCTCCGCCTCCCTAGTTCAAGCGATTCTCCTGCCTCAGCCTCTCAAGTAGCTAGGATTACAGGTGCCTGCCACCACGCCTGGCTAATTTTTTGTATTTTTAGTAGAGACGGGATTTCACTATGTTAACCACGCTGTTCTCGAACTCCTGACCTCGTGATCTGTCCACCTTGTCCTCCCAAAGTGCTGGGATTACAGGCGTGAGCCACCGCGCCCAGCTGAAAATTAAGTATTTTTAAGATTTCATGTTCACAGTGACTGAAATTCTTTCAAAGAAAAAAAAAGTTTCTGCAGCAAAAGCTGAGCAAATATCTACTGGGGTGCCTTCCAGAAAATGAACTGAGCCTGTGTCTTAAAACAGCTCTTTACTTGCAGCAACTGGGATGGAATTGGAAACCATTATTCTAAGTGAAGTAACTCAGGAATGGAAAACCAAACGTTGTATGTTCTCACTCATAAGTGGGGGCTAAGCTATGAGGACACAAAGGCATAAGAATGATAAAATGGACTTCGGGGACTCGGGGGAAAGGGTGGGAGGTGGATGACGGATAAAAGACTGCATATTGGGTAGTGCACACTGCTCGGGTGATGGGTACATCCAAATCTCAGAAATCAGCACTGCAGAACTTATCCATGTAACCAAATACCACCTGTTCCCCTGAAAATCTATTGAAATAAAAGTAATAATACATAATAATAAGAACTGCACTTTACAAACGTCATGAGTGGAATGAAGAACTAAGCAGAAACCTTCATCCATGCTGGATGATAATTATATACAGTTTCCTCTTCAATCAATTTTGTATAATGCTTTGGAAGCAGGATAACAAGTAATATGAAATCATTTTTCAAGATGCTATATGTACACACTCTTAGTTCTATTTCTGTATTCATCAGAACAGACAATTTATGTGATGCATTTGTAATACTCTGGAACAAAGACCTATTTCCCTGAAGGTTGTGAGCATTCTTAAATATTACAAATGCAAAAAAATATATATATTATTTTCGTGTCGTCACATTTAGATAATGAAATGTGCTAGGTTGACAGCATCTCCACGGTGAGTCTCAGGAAGTATGCCCACGGTGTATGTGAATTTTATTCTGAGATTCCAATAGTGGATGTAGGCAGTTCCTAACGAGCATTGACAAACAGTAACTAACAGTGAGTGTTGGGGAAGATGGAGGGAAAGCAGGATCTGGACCTCAGCTTCTGAACATGAGTATCTTTCATTCTTGGAAAAACAGATATTCAGTTGATCGGTTTCTTATCTTTCGTCTGAGTTTCAGGATGGGAACATGAATCAGTGTGTGACTGCAATGAGCCACTTGATTTCTTCAAATGGAAGTAAGGAAAAGGGTCCAGTAAGGATGACATATTAATCCTTTTGGCACACGATAGCCATTTTGCTTAGTTTGTTTTACTTTGAGTGGATGTGTCGGGCTGAGGGTAGAATTGCCACACATTTGGACCCTCATGATTCTACGCAAGATGATTGCAAGCTGTTAAGCATGCAATAGCAACGGACGAGATTTCAAAGTTCAAAAGTAGCTGCGTTATCTTTGTTCCTTCTGTTTTGCCCTTTAATGTTTACATGGAGTTGTTTGCTCTGTAATTGTGCCAGTGGTGGTGTGCTGTAGAACACATGCAACATATGTAGAAGTAGTATTCATGTTAACATTTTCAGAGCTACCTGACTCATAAATACAGAAACCCATGTATTGCTAAGAAGCACAGATATTTTATAGCTCTCCTTCTTTTTCATAAAATCTAACCTGAATGAACAGAACACAGATCTTGGTTGATTACTCTCTCCACCAACTTCCTCTGAAGTTCTCCTCTCTCTGGGGGCACAGTTCTGCCTAAACTCGTCTCTGTCACATTCCAGACGCGTGGCAGAATGCTGCGTGTGTAAACACCCTACTCCTGCTTTGTACCATGTTATGTAATGACATGAGCATAAACTTGGAGTGTGCCTGAGCATAAACTAGGAGGAGGAAAGGGCAAGTGCTGATCTAAGCCTTCATAAAATTTCTACCAGAAAAAAACCTGGCCGGATGCAGTGGCTCATGCCTGTAATTGCAGCACGTTGGGAGGCTGAGGTGGGCCGATCACCTGAGCTCAGGGGTTCGAGACCAGCCTGACCAACATGGTGGAATCCCGTCTCTACTAAAAATACAAAAATTAGTCCAGTGTGGTGGCACATGCCTGTAATCCCAGCTACTGGGAAAGCTGGGGCAGGAGAACTCCTTGAACCCGAGAAACGGAGGTTGTAGTGAACCAAGATTGCATCACTGTACTCTAGCCTGGGTGACAGAGTGAGACCCCATCTCAAAGAAAAAAACAACAACAAAACCCAAAAACCTGCGGGTACCCTGTCAGTATTTAGGCACACACACCGAAAGACACTTACACTCACTTTACTAAAGCTTGTGATCACCTTATAAGATCACAGAGGAAGACCAAGACAGTAAAGGATCTGAATTTACAAACCTTTGTCTATTCATCTTGAATGCAGAAAATTAGTGCTAGGTTCAGTGGTTTTAATGATTTGCTTTAGGCCAGACACAGTGGCTCACGTCTGTAATCCCAGCACTTTGGGATGCTGAGGTAGGTGGATCACCTGAGGTCAGGAGTTCGAAGCCAGCCTGACCAACATGGTGAAACCCTGTCTTTACTAAAAATACAAAAATTAGCTGTGCATGGTGGCATGTGCCTGTAATCCCAGCTATTCCAGAGGCTGAGGCAGGAGAATTGCTTGAATCCAGGAGGTGGAGGTTACAGTGAGCTGAGATCTCACCACTGCACTCCAGCCTGGGCAACAAGAGTGAAACTCTGTCTCAAAAAAATAAATAATTTGCTTTATAACTAATAGTTAGTTGGCATGCCAATCTCAGATTCCAGAAGCTAACAGACTACCATGTTCAATTAAGTATATACAACTGTTGGAGTTGTCTTATTCAATGACTAAATTTAGTTGGAGAAAACAAAGGAGAGGGGAATAAAAACACGAGGACCTGGCCTGGTGCGGCGGCTCATGCCTGTAATCCCAGCATTTTGGGAGGCTGAGGCAGGTGGATCACCTGAGGTTAGGAGTTCAAGACCAGCCTGGCCAACATGGTGAAACCCCGTCTCTACTAAAAATACAAAAATCAGCCAGGTGTGGTGGTGTATGCCTGTAATCCCAGCTAGCTGGGAGGCTGAGGCAAGAGAATCATTTGAATCCAGGAACCAGAGATTGCAGTGAGCCAAGATCGCACCATTGCATTCCAGACTGAGCGACAGAGTAAGACTCTGTCTCAAAAAAAAAAAAAAGAAAAGAAAAGAAAAAAAAAAAGGAGTTTGGGCATCAGACTTGATGATATTCTTCCTGAGAGGTTTACCCACTTGTCACTGATAGGAAAAACTTTGATTGTAAAACCAATTTCAGATCACTCTATTCAGAAGCGTGGCAATCATGGCAATCATTTTGCTTAAATTTACCCTTAGCCCCCTTGTCTATATACTTTGAAAATCCAAGAAGCTATCAGAACCAATGATGTTGTAGCTGAACTGAGCCTTGGACAAAAGAAAAGACAGCTGATGCAAAACAAAACCACAATGAGATACCACCTCACACCTATTAGGATGGCCACTATAAAAAAAAAAAAACAGAAAATAATAATTGTTAGTGATGACGTAGACCAGTTGGATCTCGTGTCTACTGCTGATGAGAATGTAAAAGGGTGTAGCCACTATGGAAAAGAGTGTGGAGTTTCCTTCAAAAATTAAAAATAGAATTGCCATATGATTCAGCAATTCCACTTCTGGGTATATATTCAAAAGAATTGAAACCAGATGTCAAAGAGATAATTGCACGCCCATATTCATTGCCACATTACTCTGGAGAGCCAAGAAGTGGAAGCAACCTAAATGTCCATCTAGAGATGAATAGATAAAGAAAACGTATATACATGCAATTGGGATTTGATTCAGCCTTAGAAAGGAATGAAATCCTGTCACATGTCTCAACATGAATGAACTGTGAGGACACTAAGTGAAATAAACCAGTCACAAAAAGAACCAGTCACAAAAATACAGTATGATTTCACTTATATGAGATATCTAAAGTAGTTAAATTCATAGACATCAGAAGTATAATGGTTGTTTACAGAGACTAGGCGTAGGAAAAACAGGGAATTGTTCAATGAATATAGAGTTTCGGTTCTGCAAGACGAAAAACTTCTAGACGTGCATTGTACAACAGTGTGCATATAGTTAACACTACTGTACTATATACTAAAAAATGGCTAAGGTGGTAAATTTTATGTTATGTGATTTTTATGCAATAAAAAAGAAGGAAAGAAAGAAGAAAGTGAGTGAAGATCCCAGTAAAACTCTAGTTGTAATCTTTTTTTTTTTTTTTTTTTTTGAGATGGAGTCTCGCTCTGTCGCCCAGGCTGGAGTGCAGTGGTGCAATCTCAGCTCACTGCAACCTCCGCCTCCTAAGTTCAAGCAATTCTCCTGCCTCAGCCTCCCAAGTAGCTGGGACTGTAGGCGCATGCCACCACACCTGGCTAATTTTTGTATTTTTACTAGAGACGGGGTTTCACCATGTTAGCCAGGATGGTCTCGATTTCCTGACCTCGTGATCCACCCACCTCGGCCTCCCAAAGTGTTGAGATTACAGTCGTGAGCCAATGCACCCAGGCTTCCCTAGTTGTAATCTTAAGGCTGATTGGCTCTATAAATTCTTCCAAATGTATAATTGCTTAATCAATACTTTGCTACATTCATGACTAGATACCTTTTTTGGTAAATGGCCTCATCCTCATACCTTTTTGGAAGTATGCTGGGTAGAAATGATCAATGAATGAAGAATAAGCATCCTTGCAATTTCTCTCTTCAATTTGAATGATCTTTATCTCCATTCATTTAAGCAAACCTAGACTTCTCATTCTCTTTCCTAGTTCTAGGGCAGTTTCTGAGCCTCAGCGCTATTGACATTTTGTGCTAGATGATTCTTTGTTTTAGAGGACTGGGCTTTTCAGTCCTCTAGTCATGGTAACCAAAAATATCTTCAGATGTTGCTAAATGTCTCATTTCGGGCAAAGTCACCCCGATTGAGTATCCAGCCCAAAGGTGAAGAAGTTTTCTCAGATAGTCCTGGATTACCGTTGTTTTCCCAAGCATATGACATCCCTTTTCGTTATCAACAGTGTTGTAATTTGACAGTGAATTAAATGGTCACCCAATTTATCTCAGTAAATAGCAACTCCATGTTTCTAGTTGTTCATGCTAAAACTTAGAGACATTCTTCACCCCCTCACCTCTCAGTTTCCCATTTAGCTATTAGAAATCTGTTTTTGTTTGTTTTTGAGATGGAGTCTCACTCTGTCGCCCAGGTTGGAGTACAGTGGTGCGATCTTGGCTCACTGCAAGCTCCTCTTCCCGGGTTGACACCATTCTCCTGCCTCAGCCTCCTGAGTAGCTGGGACTACAAGTGCCCACCACCACGCCCAGCTAATTTTTTTGTATTTTTAGTAGAGACGGTGTTTCACCATGTTAGCCAGGATGGTCTCGATCTCCTGACCTCATGATCCGCCCATCTCGGCCTCCCGAAGTACTGAGATTACAGGCGTGAGCCACCGCACCTGGCCAGAAATCCTGTGAAAGTCACTTTCACACTATATAAACTACCCAGCACGTCTCTCCACATCCACACTGGTCCAAACAACCTCTTCTTGCCCAGAAGAATATATGTCCCTCTTCAGATGCTTCCTGAACCACTGCCAAAGTTATTATCTTGAATGAGTCATTTAGATTATGCACTCCTCTGCTCAAAACTCTCCAATGGCTTCCCATTCCACTCCGAATAAAAGCCAAAATCATTACTTTTTTTTTTTTGAGACAGAGTCTCACTCTGTCTCAAAGCGTGGTGGTGCACGCCTATAATCTCAGCTACTCAGGAGGCTGAGGCAGGAGAATCCCTTGAAACCAAGAGACAAAGGTTGCAGCGAGCTGAGATGGCACCACTGCACTCCAGCCTGGGCAACAGAGTGAGACTCTGTCTCAAAAAAAAATAAAGGCGAGTCCAGCCTTACAGGACTCGCCGTTGCAGCCACACTGGCCTCTTTGCTACTCCTTGAAAACCTGGCACTGTCCTCTTTCTTTTTATTTTATTTTATTTTTTTGAGATGAAGTCTCACACTGTCACCTGGGCTGGTGTGTAATGGGGTGATCTCAGCTCACTGCAGCTCCCAGGTTCAAGCAATTCTCCTGCCTTAGCCTCCCAAGTAGTTGGGACTATAGGCATGCACCACCACACCCGGCTAATTTTTGTATTTTTAGTAGATACGGGGTTTCACTGTGTTGGTCAGGCTGGTCTCGAGCTCCTGACCTCGTGATTTACCTGCCTCAGCCTCCCAAAGTGCTGGGATTAGTGGCACGAGCCACTGCACCCAGCCAGCACTGTCCTTTTTCAGGGCTTTCCTTTTTCAATTCCTTCAGCGTACAATCTTTCCCCCAAGATACTGTAAAACTTGAGCTCTCAATTTTCAAGTCTGTTTTCTAATGCCTCCTTCACAGTGAAGCTTTCTCTGGCCATCCTATTTCAAATTGCACTCTCTGCTCCCCTCCCTCATTTCCTTTTTACTGTATTACCCTTATTACTATCTGATACAGTAAAATTTTACTTGTTTATTTATTTACCTGCTTATTTATTGTGTGTCTCTCTGAATTAGTATGCAAACCCCACAAGGGTAAGGATTTTTCTTTATTTTGTTTACCGTCATACACTCAGCGCTTATAACAGTTCCTAGGAAACATGTAGTAGAAACTCACCAAATGATTACTGGATGCATGCAATAATGAATTTGTTGAATACTTACTATCTTCTAGAGATCAGGCTAGATCCTGAGTGTACAAAAGTGAGTGCAATATGGCATCTGCCTTCAAAAATTTACAGTCTATCTAAGGACGCAAGTGCATACATAAATAAGCACAGTAGCGTACGATGCAGGCCATAAAGAGAATGCATGGCTGTAGTACAGAGGATTGATTTGTGAGGCTCAAGGATTGCATTGCAGATTGACAGGAATTAGAGGAAGTGAAAGGATACTACTTCAGGGGCCCTTTCTTGTCACCCAGTCCCCATCGATTATCTGTGTAGCTGCTGCAATGCAAACGTACTATAAATGGCAATGTAAAGCTGTGTTCCAGTGGCTCATTATCTTACACACCTACACCTGCAGTAAGAATTCAAACTCTTCAGCATGGTATGTAAGACTTGTCATAATCTGACTTCCTGTCCAAATCTGTTTATTGCCATTCTCCTCCAAAGAGCCTTTCCCTCTAACTAGACTATTGGGAACAAAATGTATTCTTAACATTTTTAGCTTTTCTTTGTTCCTTGAATGTCGTCCCCCACAAAATGATCTGACATGTTTCAAGAGCCAAATAAAATAGAATCAGTTCTACTAAACGCTTGCTTTCTTTCTCCCTTCCTTCCTTCCTTCCTTCCTTCCTTCCTTCCTTCCTTCCTTCCTCCCTCCCTCCCTCCTTCCCTCCCTTCCTTCCTTTCTTTTTTTTATGAGGCAGGATCTCACTCTCTTGCCCAAGCTGGAGTGCAGTGGCACAATCTCGTCTCACTACAACCTCTGCCTCCCAGACTCAAGCGATTCTCCTGCCTTAGCCTCCTGAGTAGCTGGGATTACAGGTGCACGCCACTACCACCTGGCTAATTTTTATATTTTTAGTAGAGACAGGATTTCACCATGTTATCCAGGCTGGTCTGGAACTCCTAACCTCAAACGATCCACCCATCTCAGTCTCACAAAGTGCTGGGATTACAGGTGTGAGTCCTCGTGCTCAGCCTATATGCATAAGTTAAATGTGTACTAAACTATATAAAGTCGTATCACTTGTAACCACTAATTTCTATTATCCTGATGAAACCATGAGTTGAATGTTCCATTCAAGTATTTTTAAAGGTAAATACCACAATCAAATAGACCACAGTGATGGTTACAATCAAGATTCAAGACCAGGCATGGTGGCTCATGCCTATAATCTCAACACTTTGGGAGGCTGAGGTGGGCAGATCATTTGAGGCCAGTGGTTCAAGACCAGCCTGGCCAATATGAAACCCTGTCTCTACTGAAAATACAAAATTAGTCTGGCATGGTGGCACTTGCCTGTAATCCCTAATCCCAGCTATTCGGGAAGCTGAAGCAAGAGAATCGCTTGAACCCCAGAGGCGGAGTTTGCGGTGAACCGAGATGGCGCCATTGCACTCCAGCCTGAGCAAAAAGAGCTAATCTCAGTCTCAAAACAAAACAAAAATTACCTGGGCATGGTGGCGCATGCTGGTGGTCCTAGCTACTTGGGAGACTGAGGCACAAGAATTGCTTGAACACATAAGGCGGAGGTTGCAGTGAGCCAAGATCACCGCCACTGCACTCCAGCCTCGATGACAGAGCAAGACTCTGTCTAAAAAAAAAAAACAAAGAATTCAAGTGACCATAGTCAGGCCAGTTGAATTAGAAGCATACTTTATAGAATAGTATCTCTATACGACCTATTATCCCTTGAATATTTATTCAACAATTGAATAATTCAATACTCAATTGAGCAATCCTCCCACCTCAGACTCCCAGGTAGCTAGGACTAGAGGCGAATACCATCACGCCTGGCTAATTTTGTATTTTTTTGCAGAAATGGGAGATAAATTCTCACTATGTTGCCCAGGCTGGCCTTGAACTCCTGAGCTCAAGAAATCCACCCACCTCAGCCTTCCAAAATGCTGGGATTACAGGAATGAGCCACTGCACCTGGCCACTGTATTAATTTTATCACATTCTCAAGAACCCTATGACTCAGGAGACTGAACCAGGAAGATCGCTTGAGCCAGGAGTTCAAGACCAGCCTGGACAACATAGCAAGACCCTGTCTCTGAAAAACAGACTCCTATGAAATAAACTGTGTTTTCTTTACCCATGAAGCTGAAGCTTTAGGGAGGTTTAAGTACCTTCACGAGTCAACATGGAGGACTTAAGATCTGAACCCAGTTCTTTCCAAAGCCAGACCTCATTCTTTACTCTGCACTTTTGCTTCTGTGCTATGTGTCTAGATGATTTCATTTCACAGGCATTTATAGCTGAATTGAGGGCACTCTTTTTCACCACATATATATGTTTTTTGATGGTAATCTATATATCAGGAATCATGGTTAGTCACAGAAATTATCTAGTTCATTTATAATTGTTAACTTATTGAGTTTGATACATTGACTGATAACAATATTTGAGTTCAAGTTGCTAGCTTGAGCAGGTGTACAGCAGACTCGTGTTTAATTACATAACATGTTTTTGTGAAAACAGACCAGATGTAAGACCATTATCAGCAACTCATGAGGGAAGATTCCAAGAAGGAGCTGACAAGACTTAGACATTTCTCTGGGTAGCCAGGCGCAGTGGTTCAAGCCTGTAATCCCAGCACTTTGGGAGTTGGAGGCGGGCGGATCACGAGGTCAGGAGATCGAGACCATCCTGGCTAACATAGTGAAACTCCATCTCTATTAAAAATACAAAAAATTTAGCTGGGCGTGGTGGCAGGCACCTGTAGTCCCAGCTACTCGGGAGGCTGAGGCAGAAGAATGGCGTGAACCTGGGAGGCAGAGTTTGCAGTGAGCCGAGATCGCGCCACTGTACTCCAGCCTGGGCGACAGAGCGAGACTCCGTCTCAAAAAAGAAAAAGAAAAGAAAAAAAAGAAAACGAAATTTCCCTGGGTATTACGGACTTTAAGTGAAAATGCAAAGCGGTTAAGTTTCTTTTAACTGAATTCCTTAATTACACATAATTGTTACGCTTATTTACTTTTTACTTAAAAGTTAAGAACGATGATTTCTTGCAACTATACAAAAATACTAGTGAAAATGGAAAAACACTGGAAGATGATAGGCCAAAAAACTATGTATTTTTTTGCTCCAAGAATAGTACAAAAAATAGGATGAGTTTTTTCCATTTATTAAAAATTTCATATAATTTTAGTTTTTCTTTATCTTTCTTTCTTTCTTTCTTACTTTTTTTTTTTTTGAGACTGGGTCTCTCTCTGTCACTCAGGCTGGAGTGCTTCCACTTCCTCAGGCTCAAGTGATCCTCCCACCTCAGCCTCCCAAATAGCTGGGATTACAGGCATGCACCATCATGCCTGGCTAACTTTTGTATTTTTCACAGAGACAAGGTTTCATCATGTTGCTTAGGCTGGTCTCAAACTCCTGGGCTCAAGCAAGCCACCTGCCCGGGCCTCCCAAAGTGCTGGGATTGTAGGCTAAGCCACCACACCTGACAGTTTTCCATTTTTTAAAAGAAATAAATGTAAAATAAGTAGCACTGTTCTGAGATAATGTGATGTGTTTACTGCACAAAAGAGCATAGTGAATTATATTCTAATTTACAGTTTATGTGATATTATACAAGCCATTTTATTCTCTACATACAAGTAAAATATTTTTCCTATGTGTAAAGTGAATATTATAGTTAGAAATATGGAATCTAAGATGTATATTTGAAATTTTCTCCTCTAAATTCGGCCAGGTGCGGTGGTTCATACCTGTAATTCCAACACTTTGGGAGGCCAAGGCAGGCAGATCACCTGAGGTCAGGAGTTCAAGACCTGCTTGTCTAACGTGGTGAAACCCCATCTCTAATAAAAATACAAAAATTAGCCAGGTGTGGTGGCACACGCCTGTAGTCTCAGCTTCTCCAGAGACTGAGGCGAGAGAATTGCTTGAACACGGGAGGCAGAGGTTGCAGTGAGCCAAAATCATGCCACTACATGATCAAGAAATTGAAAAAAAAAAAAGTTTTTCTCTAGATTTTTCATTAATTTTAAAATAGGTGTTTTCCAGCTTGTTTTAGGGTAGAACTACAATTTGGATGTGTCTTGGGTGATACTAATGTCTAAAGCAAACTTGTTTTCAGTCCACCATCTTGTATTCTTTACTTTTTTTATTCCCTTAAAACAGCACCCTCTTCTTCCACTACAAACCCTATTCAACCCACTCTATTCCTTAGGTATCCAGTGCTTTCACCTTTTAGAAATCTCCCCATTCCTGACGGAAAAAAAAAAAAAAAAAAAACACACCTAGAAAAATAGACCAAAAATCCCGGAATGACCTCCGTAACAAAACTCTACGCATTATCCCCATGCCTTCTTCCTCCAGTAGGTTCCATTGAAGGAAACGACCTATTTTGGGTTGAGTTGTATCTTCAAAGAGGTATGTTCAAATCCTACTCAGTGTCTTTGAATGTGACCTTATTTGGAAACAGGATCTTTGTAGGTGCTATCAAGTTAAGATGAGATCATGAAGGAGAGGCTGGGCCTTAATCCAGTGATTAGTGTCCTTTTAAGAGAAGAGAAATCTGAGCACACAGAAGACATATGGAGAATGCCATGTAACAATGGTGGCAGAAATTCGAGTGATGCTGGAGTGATGCGTCTTCAAGCCAAGTGATGCTAAGGGTTGCTGGCATCACTAGAAGAGAGGCAAGGAGGGGTCCCCATAGAAGAGAGCATGACCCTGCAGACTCCTTAGCTCCAGAACTATGAGACAACAAATTTCTGTTATTTTAAGCAGTGCAGCTTGTGGAAACTTGTTACAATAGACCTAGGAAACTAATATACCACTCAAACCTACAAGGTCTGTGTGGAATCATCATTTATTTGGGTGAAGTGAGGAAAAGAATGTGGTATCTGATAACTCTGGTGGGTAACAAAAGGATCCCTAAATCACCGACAGGCACTCACTGAGAACATCAGCCAAGCTAGGAAAGATTCTGCTGTGTCCAGTTTATGACTATGTGCAAGAGGTCATGATAGAATATGGTCTAATAATGTCTAATGATACTTGAGAAATCCAGCCTGCATAAAGCTAGTCACCAGGCCAGGCATGGTGGCTCATGCCTGTAATCCCAGCACTTTGGGAGGCCAAGACAGGTGGATCATCTGAGGTCGGGAGTTCAAGACCATCCTGGCCAACATGGTGAAACCCTGTCTCTACTAAAAATACAAAAATTAGTCGGGCATGGTGGCACACATCTACAATCCCAGCTACTCAGGAGGCTGAGTTAGGAGGATTGCTTGAACCCAGGAGGAGGAGGTTGCAGTGAGCCAAGATCACATCACTGCACTCCAGCCTGGGTGACAGAGTGAGGTACACCAAAGATCCCTGCTTTGAACTCTTTCTGGTCAGAGGAATCAAGCAAAGGGCTCAGGAAAATCAGAGCTTCCAGAGAGAGAAGGGAGAATCCCAGAAAAGAGAAAATGAGAGATGGAGGATCCCAACATCTGTGTGAAAACTCTGCCAAGTCTCTGGCTCACCTTGGGACCATGCACGAACAGAACCAGCTGAAGGCAGCCTGAACTGAGAACTGAGGTGCCTCCCACACAGAGTCAGTGAGTTGAACCAAGTTAATTGCCAGCTAAAACATAAATATCAACACTTGGAGGAAAATAGCAGAATCCATAATGTCCAGAATACAATGCAAAATTACCCAGTAATAGCAAAACTAACAAAAAACATCCAAAGCTTACATAAGAAAAACTATAAAACCTTCCTGGAAGACACAAAGATAAACTTAAATAAATATACATACTCATGTTCTTGGACAGGAATACTCAATATCATAAAGAAATTTTCCCTTCATTAACTTATCAATTCAATGCAATCTCATTAAAAATTCTATTATGTTTTCTTCTGGAACTAGACATGTGGTGTATAAAATGCATTTGGCAGAATTAAACAACCAAGAAGACAAAAAGAGCGAGGGGTGGAGATGGCAGTGCCAAATATTTAAATATACTCCAAAGCAGTAATTCTCAACCAGGGACTATTTTGCCCCCCAGTGTTTGCAGACATTCAGCAGTGTTTGGAGACATTTTTCATTGTCATAGCCAGGAGTGGGAGTAAGGGTAGAGACAGGGGGCACTACTGGATTTTAGTAGGTAGAGGCCAAAGATTACATAGACCAGCCCTCAATAACAAAGAATTATCTGGTCCAAAATGTCAATGGTGTTGCGGTTGAGAATCTGGCACTAAATCTTCTCTAATTAAGCCATCTTGGTATTGGTGCATGAGTAGACGGGCCAGTGGAACAGAATAGATAATCCAGAATTAGATCCACTTGTATTTTTAATTTAGTATACAATAAAGGCACATTGTGCCAGGTGCAGTGGCTCACACGTGTAATCCCAGCACTTTGGGAGGCCAAGACAGGTGGATCACCTGAGGTCAGAAGTTCAAGGCCAGCCTGACCAATATGGTGAAACCCCCTCTCTACTAAAAATACAAATTATTTTTAAATTTTAAAAATTAGCCTGGCGTGGTGGCGGGCGCCTGTACTCCCAGTTACTTGGGAGGCTGAGACAGGAGAATTGCTTGAACCTGAGGCTGCAGTGAGCTGAAATCATGCCACAGCACTCCAGCCTGGGTGACAGAGCAAGACTCCATTTCAGAGAAAAAAAAAAAAAAAAAAGGCACATTGCAAATGTGTGGGGGAAAGATCAACTTTTAAGTACCAATTACAGTGATATGTGGATAGCTACATAAAAAACGTTAAAAGTTGGACCCATTCTTCAGACATACTTTAGAATAAATAAAAAATAGATCAGCTATTTAAATGCAAAAAAGAAATATAATATACATACAGAAATTTTTGTTCAACATATAGAGCCAACTTTATAAAGCATAATGAACACCTACTATCCACATTATTGCTCTCACTACAGAAGCCTCTCCCCTGTGGTACGTTTCTAATTACAACCCTTTCCCTCACTCCATAGGTATTCATTATCCTAATGTTCTGACCTTTATTTTCTTTCTTTCTTTCTTTCTTTCTTTCTTTCTTTCTTTCTTTCTTTCTTTCTTTCTTTCTTTCTTTCTTTTTTTTTTTTTTTTTTTTTTTGTGATGGGGTCTCACTCTGTTGCCCAGGCTGGAGTGCAATGGCACTATCTCGGCTCACTGCAACCTCTACCTCCAGGACTCAAGCCATCGTCCCACCTCAGCCCCCAGAGTGGCTGGGATTGTAGGCATGTGCCACCACTCTCAGGTAATTTTTGTAGTTTTAGTCAAGATGGAGTTTCGCCATGTTGCCCAGGCTGATCTCAAACTCCTGTACTCAAGCGATCCACCCGCCTCAGCCTCCCAAAGTTCTGGGATTACAGACATGAGCCACCATGCCCAGTCTATGATATTCTGACTTCTACAAAAATCGCTCTCTTGGATTTCTTTATGTCTCTAAGAATCTGAACACAACTGTTGAGTTTTGCCCTTTATCATATTTTATATAAATGAAAGTATGCTATATCTCTTTTTATGTATCTTGCTTTTGTGTCTTTTAATCAAGATTATGTTGCATAATACTTCTGTGTTGGCATGTGTGACTATAGTTCATTTGGGGTTTTTTTATTTTGTTTTGTTTTTGAGACAGAGTCTCCTTCTGTGGCCTAAGCTGGAGTGTAGTGGTGCAATCTTGGCTCACTGCAACCTCTGCCTCCCCAGTTCAAGCGATTCTTCTGCTTTAGCCTCCTGAGTAGCTGGGATTACAGCTGTCCACCACCATACCTGGCTAACTTTTGTATTTTTAGTGGAGACAGCATTTCACCACGTTAACCAAGCTGGTCTTAAACTCCTACGTCAGGTGATTCACCCGGCTAGGCCTTCCAGAATTCTGGGATTACAGGCATGAGCCACCATGCCCGGCCTAGTTTGTTTTTTTAATAATATTCTTTTTATGGATTTACCCCAATTTGTTTATCCAGTCTACTATTGATAAGTAGTTGGGTTGTGTCCAGATTTTGGCTCTTATAAATAATTCCACTATGAGCATCGTTGTATATGTGTATGGTATTATGTTCATGCCTTGTTCCAAATTATATAGGAGCATCTTGGGTACATGTATGTCTATGTAAATTCTTGAAAAGAATATGCATTCCACTGTGGTTGCTAGCCATGGTCTATAAATATCCATTAGCTCAAGTTTTGTTAATCCTGTTGTTTAAATCTTCTGTATCTCTCTGTTCTGACATTTTAATGTGTTTGTTCCATCAATTACTGAAATGGTTGTTTTCGTTTTGTTTTTACAATGAAATTTACAGATTTTTTTTCTTCTTCTTGTGGTTCTTTTTTTTTTTTTTCTTTATATATATTTTGTTTGTTTGTTTGTTTTTTGAGACAGAGTTTCGCTCTTGTTGCCCAGGCTGGAGTGCAATGGTGCGATCTCGGCTCTCCACAACCTCCACCTCCTGGGTTCAAGCGATTCTCCTGCCTTAGCCTCCTGTGTAGCTGGGATTACAGGTATGCGCCACCACGCCCGGTTAATTTTGTATTTTTAGGAGAGATGGGATTTCTCCATTGTGGTCAGGCTCTTCTCGAACTCCCGACCTCAGATGATCTGCTCACCTTGGCTGTAATCCCAGCCTCCCAAAGTGCTGGGATTATAGGCGTAAGCCACCATACCCAGCTCTTTTTGTTTTTAGGCTGCATTATTAGGTGCACATAAAATATAGAATGATTACCTTCCTTTTAAATTGAGTTTATCCTAATGAGCCAGCCCACTTTATCCCTGGTGTACTAATCCTTTCTGTCTTAAAGTCAACTTTCCCTGATATCGATATGGCTACCCCAGCTTCATTGTGATTAAAACAATCTGATACATATGATCATACTTATCTTCTAATTTGCCTTCTTGGGATTTATCAAGCCACTCAAGTCTGTGGATTGGTACCTTCACCAATTTTGGAACTTTTTCTGTCATTATCTCTTCAAATATTCCTCTATTTCTTTTCCCTTTTCCTTCTATAATTGATCAAATGTGTTAGCCTTCTCCACGTCTCTTAAACTCTCTTCTGTATTTTGCATATTTTTTCTTCTGAGCTGAAATTCTGAGTAATTACTTCAATCTTCCCATTAACTAATTCCACTACCTTGTCGTATCTGTTTCCTAACATATCTGTTGAGTTTTCATTTTAGCTATTAACATTTTTCATTTTGAGACAGTCTGGATCTGTTTGGTTATTTTTCAAATCTGCAAGGTCAGTCTTGTAGGTTCACGCTGCCTACAAATACGCCCAAGCTTTTGTCATTTATTCCTTTAAGCACATTGAGGATATTTGTTTTATAATCTGTATGTGGTCATTTGTGGGACTGTTTCTGCTGGTTTGAGTTCATGTTGCCTTGTTACCTGTATCTGGGTTATCATCATTGATGGAGCGCTGACCATTGTCCTTGAAAAACTCTGTGAGGATTCTTCAGTGCTTATGATGATGGCAGCCTCTTCCTGAGAGATCTGTTATTCGTATCTGCAAGTACTTGAGTGAATTACCAATTGGGGACCATCTCAAACCAACTTCAAGGCTTGGGAGTCCCCATCCCATCTCAGCTGGTCATACCTAGCATGCAGATCTGCTGGTTTGCAACCTTATCATGTCAAGCATCATAATTTTGGCCAGGTGCAGTGGCTCACACCTGTAATCCCAATAATTTGGGAGGCAAGGAGGGCAGATTACGAGGTCGAGAGATCGAGACCATCCTGGCCAACATGGCTCTGTCTCTACTAAACCTGTCTCTGTCTCTACTAAACCCTGTCTCTACTAAAAATACAAAAATTAGCAGGGCGTGGTGGTATGCACCTGTAGTCCCAGCTACTTGGAAGGCTGAGGCAGGAGAATCGCTTGAAAACGGGAGGCGGAGGTTGCAGTGAGCTGAGATTGTGCCACTGCACTCCAGCCTGGAGACAAAGTGAGACTCCATCTCAGAAACAAACAAAAAAAATTTATCTCATTTTTTTAAACCCATTTTCTTCTCTTCCATACCAAGGGAACATTTATACCAATGCAACTCTGTGGCTGGGATGCTGGATAGGTCAGTTGTAGTTTAATTTACCCTGAGAGTGTATCCTTTGGGAATCCTGGCTATTATATGGAGAAAGAGAGAGTTCTAAGATGCCCTACTTTAGATGTGCTTTGGCCTTGACTTCTGCCTCCCCATTCCCTTACTTAGGGCCATCTCTGACATAAAGCTAGGCTAAATTTTTTAAAATAAAAAAATAGATAAAAAATCAAATAAGAGAATCAACTTTTCTTTTTTCTTCTGCCACTTACAATTAACTACTATTTATTGGCTGGGCACTGTGGCTCACGCCTGTAATCCCAGCACTTTGGGAGGCTGACGTGGGCAGATCACTTGAGCCCAGGAGTTTGAGACCAGCCTGACCAACATGGCAAAACCCTCTACAAAAAAAAAAAGAAAAAAAATTAGCTGGGCATGGTGGAGAGGGCCTGTAGTCCCAACTACTTAGGAGGCTGAGGTGAGAGGATCACCTGAGCCCCAGGAGGTCGACGCTGCAGTGAGCCATGATGATACCACTGCACTCCAGCCTGAGAGCCAGAGTGAGACCCTGTCTCAAACAAACAAACAAAAACAGCAAAAATAAACCCCCAAAAGCCCCGCTACTATTTATTTGCTTATTTTTGTTTATTTATTTATTTAGAGATGGGGTATCACTCTGTCTTCTAGGCTGGAGTACAGTGGTAAAATCATAGATCATTGCAGCCTTGACCACATGCCACAACATCTGGCTAATTTTTTTTTAGCCTGCCTGCCTTTCCTTCCTTCCTTCCTTCCTTCCTTCCTTCCTTCCTTCCTTCCTTCCTTCCTTGTTTTTCTTTCTTTCTTTCTCTCGAGACAGTTTCTTTTTTTTTTTGTTAGAATTGGGCTGGGGCAGGAGACTGGCTCTGTCACCCAGGCTAGAGTGCAGGGGCCGGATCTCAGCTCACCGCAACCTCTGCCTCCTGGGTTCACGCCATTCTCCTGCCTCAGCCTCCCGAGTGGCTGGGACCACAGGCGCCCACCACCTCGCCCGGCTAATTTTTTTGTATTTTTAGTAGAGACGGGGTTTCACCGTGTTAGCCAGGAGGGTCTCGATCTCCTGACCTCGTGATCCGCCCGTCTCGGCCTCCCAAAGTGCTGGGATTACAGGCTTGAGCCACCGCGCCCGGCCTCGAGACAGTTTCTTGCTATGCTGCCCAGGCTGGTCTTGAACTCCTGGCCCCAAGAGATCCTCCCACCCAGCTTCCCAAGTAGCCAGTATTACAGATGCAAACCACCTCACCTGGCTAATTAACTACTATTTATGTCTTCTCATATTTGTTTTGCTACATTATTTCTTAAATTGTACATGCTCTTTTGAAATAAGTTAGAAAAGGAAGAAATATAAAAATATGAACAATTAAATACTTGTGTTGTCAACTTTAAACATCATTCTAGACACCACGAATGCACATGCAACTCTTTGTGCATATGTGTTGGTAAAAGATCAATGATGGATGGAGAGATAAAAAGAGAAAGATCAAAATGCTTTTGTAAAAATGATAACTATAAATGCTATAACTATAAAAATGGGCCGGGTGCAGTCACTCACGCCTGTAATCATAGCACTTTGGGAGGCCGAGGCGGGTGGATCACTTTAGTTCAGGAGTTTGAAACCAGCCTGGCCAACATGGTGAAACCCAGTCTCTACTAAAAATACAAAAAAAGTAGCCGGGCGTAGTGGCACATGTCTGTAATCCCAGCTA
This sequence comes from Piliocolobus tephrosceles, assembly GCF_002776525.5. NCBI lineage: Eukaryota > Metazoa > Chordata > Mammalia > Primates > Cercopithecidae > Piliocolobus > Piliocolobus tephrosceles. Next base: position 62,977,153 of record NC_045449.1, on the reverse strand, counting down.
CTTGGGAGGCTGAGGCAGAATTGCTTGAACCCAGGAGGTAGAGACTGCAGTGAGCCGAGATCGTGCCACTGCAATCCAGCCTGGGTGACAGAGCAAGACTGTCTCAAAAAAAGAAAAAATAAAAAACTATAAAAATGTAACTAAAATGTTAAATTTTCTTGAATTTAGTATAACAAAAATAAAAGGAAGTGAAATTGTTGAATTTCATGTGTCTTTTCACCACAGATGAACTCATTTCCTAAAATATGTCTGTAGGTTAATTTTTTTTTAAGGAACGAGTGTAAACAATAGAAACATTAAGATATTGGAGTCATTATGTTTTTTAGAAAACATAATATGCTTCGATCTTAAACAGTATGTATAGTCTGTCTTCTGTGAAAGAGTAAAATATTCTTTCTCTCCTCTTCCCTGTTATGAGTTATATCATTTTTACATCATCCAGGTTATTGCATTCACATTAAATTCCTTGACTACAATTGTCATGGCTGTTTTTGCTGTATATTCAGATGAACTCAAAGTTATCACAGTATTTTCAATTCTTGCTTCTTGTTTTTGAATTCTTTTTTGAGACATGAATGTTTGTTGTCAAGCATTCAGAAGGGCTAATTCCCTAAGTCATTTCATGTTTGAAACTAGGATCTTGTAAGTGGAATGACAGTAACTGCAATTGAATATTCCTGGCAACACCTTCATTCCATAAAAGCTTTGTAGGCTAATAATTCTCAAACTTCGATGTGCAAAGGGAATTTTTTGGGGACTTGCTGAAAATGTAGATTCAGTAGGTCTGGCATTGGGCCTGAGATTCTACATTTTTAACAAGCTTCCAGGTGATGTTCACACTACCAATCTGCAGACTCCACGTTGAGTGGCTTGTTTGTGGACTTTGCTTTGTCATCTTTGGATTTCAAAGGCTGTTGTAGAGAAGTCTAACACCAACTTCTTTTCTCTCCTCTTGAAGGTGATTTGCTTTTTCTACCTGGATGCCTAGAGAATTCTTCCATCATTGAGATTCAGTCATCATACTGAATTTGAGCATTCTTTATCAGACTTTCCTAGGAAGTGTGTTCTTGTAAATTGAGAGATGAAGTTTTTTCTAGATGTATAGGATATTCTCTGGAAGCCTATTTTTAAATACATCTTTGGTACCATCTGATGGGGTCTCTATTCCAGGGAAAGAAATTATTTTTATTGGATTATTTTAGTCTGTGTCCTGGATCTCTCTTTAAAAAAAAATTTTTTTTTTTGTAGAGACTGGGTCTCACTATGTTGCCCAGGCTATTCTCAAACTCCTGGCCTCAAGCAATCCTCTGGCCTCGGCCTTCCAAAGTGTTGGGATTACAGGTGTGAGCCACAGTGCCCAGCCATGTGTCCTGAATCTTCTTAGCTTCATGTATTGTTTTATTCTCTATATTCTTTACCTTCATTTACATTGATTATCTAAAGCCTTTCCTCTATGTCAGTAATTCAATTCTCAATAGTACATATATTTTTAATTGTTATTTCAGATTTTTTAAATTTAGTGGTGTAATTATGTTGCTTTGAATCTTGTAATATTTTTCCTTGGATGAATATTATCCCTTTTGATGTTGTTGTTGATCTATGATTTCCTTCAAGGTGGCTGTTTGCCTCTTTCATGCTACATTCCCTCTTCGCCCATAGGATACCTATATCGTTACAAAGCTGTTGTTTTTGCTAAGATTTGCCTGGCTCTACCTGGACCTTGTGTTTGTCCTGATATAGTACAGGTGACTTCTTGTCTCTTTGTCTACAGTGCATGTCATCTGTTTATTCACCTTTTGCGTCATTCCACTCTATTTGTGTGGCCCTGGGTTTTGTATCCATTGGAGACTGAGCCTCCTTGTTCATTCCTCTATCTCGCCCCTGCTCCTTCAACAATAGTTTTTACTAATCTTCAGTTCAAAGAGAAAAAAAGCAAATGAACCAACTCAATTGGATGGTCCCCAGATTTGAGGGAGGATTCTTTCCAATGATGCCTTGTGGCAGTAGGAGGTTGGGGTGAGGGAGGCATAGGAGCAAGGTTTAGAGACAGGTACTTCTCTGTTTCTCTTTATAGACTTCTCCATCTCTTTCTCCGTTGACCCCTTTCACTTTTGGATCACAATTGCTGATGCCTTTTTTCCCCCCTGGTGATCCTTCAGAAATGTAAGGCAGGTGAGATCATCGCCCCATGGTTTCAAATTCTCCAGTAGCTCCCTGTTTCATTGAGAATGAAAATCAAAGACTTCTGATGGGCTCACTGGGCCTACGAGGATCTGCCTCCATCCTCACACCATTAGTTTTCTGCCTTTGTCCACTTTTCTTGACCTTGCTTATTCTTCTGAGGCCAACTGACCTCCTATTCTTCAAGCAGGGGCGTTTACTTGCCTGAGGGTTTTCTACCTGAAACATTCTCTCCTCCCCCTACCCCACCCCACAAGCTCAGGGCTTGCTCCTTCTCCTCCTTTAAGTCTTTGTTCAAACATCACCTCAAAGTGACCTCTGACCAAGCTATTTAAAACTGCAGCCCTCAGCCCTTTCCCTGCTTGATGTTTTCATTTTTCTAAACAGCACCCACCACTTTTTTTTTTTTTTTTATACTTTAAGTTCTAGGGTACATGTGCATAACGTGCAGGTTTGTTACATATGTATACTTGTGCCATGTTGGTGTGCCGCACCCATCAACTCGTCAGCACCCATCAACTCGTCATTTACATCAGGTATAACTCCCAATGCCATCCCTCCCCCCTCCCCCCCCCCATGATAGGCCCCGATGTGTGATGTTCCCCTTCCAGAGTCCAAGTGATCTCATTGTTCAATTCCCACATATGAGTGAGAGCATGCGGTGTTTGGTTTTCTGTTCTTGCGATAGTTTGCTGAGAATGATGGTTTCCAGCTGCATCCATGTCCCTACAAAGGACACAACTCATCCTTTTTTAGGCCTGCATAGTATTCCATGGTGTATATGTGCCACATTTTCTTAATCCAGTCTGTCACTGATGGACATTTGGGTTGACTCCAAGTCTTTGCTATTGTGAATAGTGCTGCAATAAACATACGTGTGCATGTGTCTTTATAGCAGCATGATTTATAATCCTTTGGGTATATACCCAGTAATGGAATGGCTGGGTCATATGGTATAGACATTTCTCAAAAGAAGACATGCATACAGCCAACAGGCACATGAAAAAATGCTGGTCATCACTGGCCATCAGAGAAATGCAAATCAAAACCACAATGAGATACCATCTCACACCAGTTAGAATGGCAATCATTAAAAAGTCAGGAAACAAGAAACAACAGGTACTAGAGAGGATGTGGAGAAATAGGAACACTTTTACACTGTTGGTGGGATTGTAAACTGGTTCAACCATTGTGGAAAACAGTATGGCAATTCCTCAAGGATCTAGAGCACCTACCACTTTCTAATACAACATGTCATTTACTTCATTTCATTCCCTGTTCCCCTCTCCTGCTCTGATCCTCATTCCCTCCCAAGGTGAGCTTCCCCAGGACAGAGAATTTCCTGGCTGTAATAGTACCTGGCACCTAGTCAGCATTTAATAAATGTTGATTGCATTTCTTTATTTGTTTTGAGGACTAAACTCAAAAGATTTTTGGGGCAAAAAATAAAAACAAAATTTTATCTTGCCCAAGTTCTTTTCTAAGGAGTCTGGGGAGTCATGCCCTAAAAAGTCATAAATTCAGATGGATTTTAGTTAACCCTATATATCATGATTTACTTTCCAACCTGACTCTGGCATAACATTACAAGACAAAGAAAAAAATCAAAATATTTTACCCCAAAACATGTTTCTTTGCCATATTTTGAAACGGCCCTGGCCGGGCGCAGTGGCTCACGTCTGTAATCCCAGTACTTTGGGAGGCTGAGACAGGTGGATCACGAGGTCAGGAGTTCGAGACCAGCCTGGCCAATATGGTGAAACCCCATCTCTACTAAAAATACAAAAATTAGCCGGGTGTGGTGGGGTGCGCCCGTAGTCCCAGCTACTCCAGAGGCTGAGGCAGGAGAATTGCAGAAGAATTGCTTGAACCTGGGAGGCGGAGTTTGCAGTGGGCCGAGATAGTGCCACTGCACTCCAGCCTGGGCGACACAGTGAGACTCCATCTCAAAAACAAAAAAAAAGAGAAAGAGAAGAAAGAAGGAAGAAGGAAGGAAGGAAGGAAGGAAGGAAGGAAGGAAGGAAGGAAGGAAGGAAGGAAGGA
>NC_045449.1:62968793-62972919 GCF_002776525.5 Piliocolobus tephrosceles | reverse complement strand
AGAAGAGAAGAGAAGAGAAGAGAAGAGAAGAGAAGAGAAGAGAAGAGGAAAGGAAAGAAAAGAGCCCCGCAAAGCTGTTCTTTGTGGGGGAAAATTTGTATCTGTAAAGAATCTCTATTAACATAGCTAGATCTTTTTCTTCCAGATCCTCCCAGTCCTAAGGAGATTAACTAAGATCCTAGTAGGAAACATTTGTCATCTATTGTCTCTAAGGGCAGCCACTATAAAACTTCAAAAGAACTTTGGTCTCCACAATCTTTATCTTAACTTGAACATTCCCTTTCTGTCTATCCCAGGTGTTTAGACAAACGCAACCAATTGTCAGCCAGAAAATGTTTAAATTCACCTGTTGCCTGGAAGCCCCCCACTGCTGTGAGTGGTTCCACCTTCTGGACCAAACCAATGTATTTTCTTTTTTTGTTCGTTTTGTTTGTTTGTTTGTTTTGTTTTGAGACGGAGTTTCGCTCTTGTTGCCCAGGCTGGAGTGCAATGGCGCGATCTCGGCTCACTGCAACCTCTGCCTCCCGGGTTCAAGCAATTTTCCTGCCTCAGCCTCCTGAGTAGCTGGGATTACAGGCATGAGCCACCACGTCCAGCTAATTTTTTGTACTTTTAGTACAGACGGGGTTTCTCCATGTTGGTCAGGCTGGTCTCAAACTCCCGACCTCAGGTGATCCGCCCGCCTCAGCCTCCCAACGTGCTGGGATTACAGGCACAAGCCACCACACCCTGCCCAGTGTATTTCTTAAATGTGTTTGATTGATGTCTCAAGCTTCTCTAAAATGTATAAAACCAAGCTGCGCCCTGACATCTTGGGCGCATGTTCTTAGGCCCTCTTGAGGGCTGTCATGGGCCATGGTCACTCAAATTTGGCTCAAAATAAATCTCTTCAGATATTTTACAGAGTTCAACTCTTTTTGTCGGCAGTTTGCATGTTTATTTTGCTCATCCTAACATTGAGGAGAGACATTCTTTGAGGACATTTCTATTCACCCTTCTCATTTCATCTCACAACCTATTTAATCAATTTCAATGAAGCCCAGTCTTGTTCCTAGAAAACCTGTTTGAGTGTGTAATAAGCTTGTAATCAGGAAGCCTTCCTGTTTATCCAAACCCTATTTTGAAAGCTAGCCGGCTCAGATTTCTTTGTTCAATGCAATAATATAGGAATACATACAGAAAGAAAATATTCTTCACTTATCTGCACTGCAAGGTCTGTTTATTTTTGTGATAAGTTAGGCTTGGAGACTTTTAAAAAACATGACAGTTGGACATTTATTTTTATATCTATTTATTTATTTATTTTGAGACAGGGTCTGACTCCGTCTTCCAGGCTAGAATGCAGTGGCACAATCACGGCTCACTGCAGCCTCAACCTCCAGGGTTCAAGTGATCCTTCCACCTCAGCCTCCCGAGTAGCTGGGACTACAGGTGCGTGCCACCATGCCCAGCTGATTTTTATTTATTTATTTTTTTTGGTGTGTTTTGCCACGTTGCCTAGTCTAGTCTCAAACTCCTGAACTCAAGCAATTTGCCTTCCCAGGCCTTCCAAAGTGCTGGGATTACAGGTGTGAGTCATTGCACCCAGACTGGAAGTTAATTTTTACTCCCTTACTTTGACTCTTATTTGTCCTTTCCCCTTATAGTTTCCCCCATGGTGACAAAAGCCATATTATTAATTAATCTGCAACAAGTGAATGATCTCTGTTGGTGACAGAACTGTGAACAGTAGGAAGACGGTTCCCTTCAAACTCCACTGCATATGTTTCCAGGAGTTTTTCCTGAGCCGCTGCACCCCTAGGCACTTCGGGTAGTAATAAATCTCTGCTAGTCCCCTCGCGGATTTCAAAAGCATTTAATATGAAATCAAAACACGGTTTTAAGTGAGATGTCAATACTTGAACATTTATAACACAATTTATGTATTTTAATGAAATATAAGTCTGTCTCTCAAGTCTACTGTGGCCTTCACTATTTTTAAACCATCTCAGCTAAATCCTTTATGTTATTGTAGTTTTAATTCTTACCAGTGAGCTGTGAAGATGATATTTGCTAACCAGAATGAAAGCTCGTTTGGTCAATAGATTAAATACGAATAGTAATTCTATCATTATGTCTCAGGCACTGTGCTATAAGTGATTATTATGTGTCATCTTATTTCATCCTTACAGTAATCTGATTTAGGTAAATTGAAGGATCATTTCTGGCTGGGTGCAGTGGTTCATACCTGTAATCCCAGCACTTTGGGAGGCCGAGGCAGGGGGATCCTTTGAGCCAAGGAGTTCGAGACCAGCCTGGGAAACATGGCTAGAACTTTGCCTCTACAAAAAAACACAAACATTAGCCAGATGTGGTGGCATGTGTCTGTGGATCCCAGCTACTCTGGATGCTGAGGTGGGAGGATTGCTTGAGCCCAGGAGGTGGAAGTTGCAGTGAGCCATGATCGCGCCACTGCATTCCAGCCTGGGTGACAACAGAGCAATACCTTGTCTCAAAAAAAAAAGGATAATTTTTTTCTTTTCCTCTCAGATTATGTGTATATAAAGGATAACTTTTAAAAAGTTAAAATCATGACTCAAATACAAACATTAAATGAACATGTGTAAGGTTTTATTTAACTTATTAATTAATGAGGCAATCAATAAGATGTTAGAACCGAGTCAAAGGAGAATTCAGACTACACATGCATAGTAATTACGAATGCTGGAATGAATTTGCAAATAAATGTAAAACAAGTTAATATCCAAAGGTAATGTTCAACTGCATATCAGTGAACACAATTTGCATTTCTGTGGATAAGAATCATTTGTATTACTATCAGCATTTTATATCTCATGGAGTTGTAAAATAGCTCAAAGACAATGAAAGGTGGAGATAGCCCAAAGGTGGTTCTAGACAGGACACTCAGTACTCTTTGTGTATTTCAAAGTAAGAAAGGAGTTCAGCAGGACGGGTTTCACAAAGTACAGGTCACAAAGCCCCTGCTGATAAAACAGGATGCGGTAAAGAAGGCAGCCAAAACCTAGATGGCAATGAAAGCAACCTCTAGTCCTCCTCACTGCTCATTATATGCTAATTATAATACATTAGCCTACTAAAGGAAACTTCCACCAGCCCCATGACAGCTTACAAATGCCATGACAACATCCAGAAGTTACCCTGCATGGTCTGAAAGGGGGAGGAACCCTCAGTTCTAGGAATTCCCCACCCCTTTCCTGGAAAACTCATGAAAAATCCACCCCTAATTTAGTGTATGATCAGAAATAATCATAAAAAGAGCCAACCAGCAGCCTTCAGGGTTGCTCCGCCTATAGATTAGTCACCTTTTATTCCTTTACTTTCCTAATAAACTTGCTTTCACTTTATCTCATAAGCTCACTTTTGAATTCCTTTCTGTGCAAAGTCAAGAACCCACGCAGCCTCCCAGGCTGAACCCCAATGCTGGGGTTCACCATATGACAAAAGAAGTCTTTCACTGTTACTCCAGCTTTATAGATTTTAGAACTCAATACACAGCCTGGCCACAATGGCAAGACCTCATCTCTACAAAAAATAAAAAAAATTAGCTGGAAGGCCAGGCACGGTGGCTCACACCTGTAATCCCAGCACTTTGGGAGGCCGAGGCAGACGGATCACCTGAGGTAGGGAGTTCGAGACCAGCCTGGCCAACATGGAGAAACCCTGTCTCTACTAAAAATACAAAATTAGCCAGACGTGGTAGCAGGAGCCTGTAATCCCAGCTACTTGGGAGGCTGAGGCAGGAGAATTGCTTGAACCCAGAAGGTGGAGGTTGTGGTGAGCTGAGATTACACCACTGGACTCCAGCCTGGGCAACAAGAGCGAAACTCCATTACCCCAATGCCCCACCCCCCCAAAAACATTAGCTGGGCATGGTGGCATATGCCTGTGGTCCCAGCTACTCAGGATGCTGTGGTGGGAGAATGTCTTGATCCCTGGAGGTGAAGACTACACTGAACCATGATTACACCATTGCATTTCAATCTTGGCAACAGAGCAAGACCCTGTCTTTTTATAAAGAGAGAAAGAGAGAAAGAAAGAGAGAGAGAAAGGAAGAACCAAAGGAAGGAAGGAAGGAAGGAAGGAAGGAAGGAAGGAAGGAAGGAAG
>NC_045449.1:62955896-62968783 GCF_002776525.5 Piliocolobus tephrosceles | reverse complement strand
AAGGAAGGAAGGAAGGAAGGAAGGAAGGAAGGAAGGAAGGAAGGAAGGAAGGAAGGAAGGAAGGAAGGAGAAAGCAAGAAAGGAAGAAAGAGAAAGAGAAAGAGAGAGGAGGGAGGGAGGGAGAGAAAGAAAGAAACTCCATACGTAAAAATAAAATATCAATTTAATATAAACAAGATCTTTAATTTTTGGAAAACAAATGATAATCTTTAAATAAAGCAAATAGGCCGGGCATGGAGAGGCCGAGGCAGGTTATCACTTGAGTCCAGGAGTCTGAGACCAGCCCGGCCAACATGAAGAAACCTCGTCTCTACAAAAAATGCAAAAATTCGCTGGGTGTGGTGGCACATGCCTATAATCCCAGTTACTTGGGAGGCTGGCTGAGGCATGAGGATCACTTGAACCAGTGAGGCGGAGGTTGCAGTGAGCTGAGGTCATGCCACTGCACTTCAGCCTGGATGACAGAGCGAGACTCCGTCTCAAAAACATAAAATCAAATAAATAATAAAAAAATAAAATAATCACAGAAATTAGATCTCAACCAAATATTATAAATCGATCTTCACAATTTATAGATGAAGATCGGTCCTCACATTTTATAGATGAAAGCATCCAAGGTTAAATAATTTGCCCCAAATCAGAAAGCTGGCTGCTGGCAGGGCTAAGAGAAGAACAGGGAAACTCAGGCTTTCTAGAGAATTATCAAAATAAACAGAAACAATAAATTAAAAACATTGTGTATTAAAATTACCTTTAAATATTTTACACTTAATGAATTACCCATCTAAGACAAGAATAAACTGAAGCAAATATCCGTTAGGAAAATTCCTAAGGTCATACGGCAGGATAAAACCGGAGATTGTTTTGGTATCAGAAAACCTATTTTTGACCGGGCATGGTTGCTCATGGCTATAATCCCAGCACTTTGGGAGGTCGAGGTTGGAGGTTCACTTGAGGTCAGGAGTTCAAGACCAGCCTGGCCAACATGGTGCAACCTCATCTCTACTAAAAATACAAAAATTAGCTGGGTGTGGTGGCACGTGCCTGTAATCCCAGCTACTCAGGAGGCTGAGGCGGGAGAATCGCTTGAACCTGGGAGGCGGAGGTTGCAGTGAGTCAAGATTGCGCCAGTGCACTCCAGCCTGGGTGATCGAAGCCTGGGTGATCAAAAAAATAAAAAAAAGAAAAGAAAAGAGAAAGCCTATTTTTTTCTATCAGGGCAAATGTGATAAACTCATATTGCTTAACTACATAATAATCATTTTTACATTTGTACAATTATAATCATTTTTAAATTACAAATATGCTCTCTATTAGGTTTTACTGACAAACTCAGTGTTTCTTTGATTCAATTGCAGCATAAGCAAGGAAGCTTTTCCTGAGAAGATATACTCATTCACAGACATTTTCTTTTTAATTAAGTCAAAGTATTCCCTTGCCTTATAGATAACATTATCAAAGAGATTGTTACTTCAATTACAGATGTGAAGGCTGATTTAGTAAATTAAGGATGTGCCTGACTTTTTTTTTTTTTTTTTTTTTTTCCGAGATGGAGTTTTGCTCTTTTTGCCCAGACTGGAATGAAACGGCACAAACTCTGCTCACTGCAACCTCCGCCTCCCGGGCTCAAGTGATTCTCCTGCCTCAGCCTCCTGAGAAGCGGGGGATTACAGGCGTGCACTACCATGCCCAGCTAATTTTGTATTTTTAGTAGGGTCAGGGTTTCTCCATGTTGGTCAGGCTGGTCTAGAACTCCCGACCTCAGGTGATCCGCCCGCCTCAGCCTCCCAAAGTGTTGGGATTTCAGGCATGAGCCACCACACCTGGCCAGTGTGCCTGACATTTAATCCAACAGATAGCTAAACTGAGTTCTACAATATGGCCGGGCGCGGTGGCTCAAGCCTGTAATCCCAGCACTTTGGGAGGCCGAGACGGGCGGATCACGAGGTCAGGAGATCGAGACCATCCTGGCTAACACGGTGAAACCCCCTCTCTACTAAAAATACAAAAACTAGCTGGGCGAGGTGGCGGGCGCCTGTAGTCTCAGCTACTCTGGAGGCTGAGGCAGGAGAATGGCGTAAACCCGGGGAGGCGGAGCTTGCAGTGAGCTGAGATCCGGCCACTGCACTCCAGTCCGAGCGACAGAGCAAGACTCCACCTCAAAAAAAAAAAAAAAAAAAAGAAAATTAAGTCATTTAGTGGAGTGTGGTGAGGCATGCCTGTAATCCTAGCTACTCAGGAGACTGAGGCATGAGAATCGCTTGAGCCTGGGAGGCGGAGATTGCAGTGAGCCAAAATCATGCCACTGCACTCCAGTCTGGGTGACAGAGCAAGACTCTGTCTCAATGAAAAATAAAAAATAATAATAAATCATGTTCAGATTTGATTTATGTGAAAAAAATTTTTATTAGAGTTGAGTCATTTTTCTCAGGTATTTGGGCTGCTGAAACACAAATAGAGGCAATCAATACAACTGCATTTAACATTCAGACACTTTAGCAAGTGTGCAAATATTGGAGACTCATGGATCTGCTTGTTCAGATTAGCATTACCAATATAACAATACAGTAAATACCAATAATAATAATATATACAATAAACATATACTATATAATATACAATAATATATATAGTATGTGGTATACAATAATTATATATAGTAATATATACATAAATAATATATAATACCAATATTACCAATATAATAATAATATATACAATTAATAATAATATATACAATAAATAACAATATTACCAATATAATAATACAATAAATAGATACCATAACTTATCATTGTGGAAAATATGCAAAGGCTCCTGAGCCATAGAGCTCTGTTCTTTGGACTTATCCGATCTATGTCCCTATAGTTATAACCCTCAAGTTAGAGTGAAATAATCGCTCTAACTTGGAGGAAGCATTTCTTCTTCAATTAGTCAATGAACCATCAGCAGTAGTTTTGGAGAAAGATTGTTTAACTATTCTATGACCTAAAGACCAGCACACATCTGTTGTACAAAGAAAAGGAGTGTTGCAACCTTCCTTTGGAATAGAGATTGCCTGCTTTTGTGCTAATACATGTTTGGCTTAAAAATTATTTCTGTTGGCAAGGGCATAGGCTTTTCCAACATAGTGAGATTTTCTTTCCAGGTACATCTTACATTTGGAGAAAACACACACGTAGGAAGGACTGCTGTGAAGGCTTTTCACTGTACTTGTGATTTTGATTGACCTCTCTAGTACCAAACTGAATTTTAGACACCACAATTTGAATTTTGTATTGAAAACTTTGGGTCTGTAGGAAAAGAAAAACTGTCATTAAAATTGCAAAGTGGGCCAGGCATGGTGGCTCTCACCTGTAATCCCAGCACTATTTTGGGGAGAGGGGAGCCAAGGCGGGCAGATCGTTTGAGTTCAGGGGTTCAAGACTAGCTTGGGCAACATGGTGAGAACTTGTGTCCATCAAAAATTAACAAAACCTTAGCCAGGTGTGGTGGTGCATGCCTGTAGTCTCAACTACTTGGGAGGCTGAGATAGGAGCTTGAATCTAAGAGGTGGAAGCTACAGTGAGGTGATATGGTGCCACTGTATTCCAGCCTGGGCAACAGAGTGAGACTGTCTCATTTCATCTTATCTCATTTCATAAAATAAAATAAAATTCCGAAGTGGACCTTGAGAATATCGAGTGTCTTAGTCTGCTCAGGCTGCTATAACAAAATACCATAGGCTACAGGGCTTCAACAATAGACATTTATTAATATTTCTTCTGAAGGCTGGAAAGTACAAGATCGAGATGCTGGCAGATTCTGTGCCTAGTGAGGGCCACTTTCTTGTTCATAGACAGCCATCTTCTCCTTGTGCCCTCACACGGCAGAAGGAAAGAACTCTGATCATTTCGGAGTTCTCTTAAAAGCATTAATCACATTCACGAAGACTCCACCATCATAATGTAATTACCTTTTAAAGGCCCTGCCTCTGTATACCATCACACTGGGGGGTTAGGGTTGCAGCATATGAATTAGAAACTAGGGAACACAAACATTTTGTCTATGGTATAACCCACATCCAACTCATGAGCAAATCCCTAGGCTCCACCTTCAACATTTATTCAGAAGTTAACTTTGATCACCACCTCCACAGCCACCATCTTAGTCCAGGACATCATCATCTCTTACTTGGGTTATTGCAGAAGCTTAACTTGTCTTCCTGACTGTGCCATTTCTAAGGCGGTCTGTTCTCAATCCGGCAGGTGAGAGTGAGTGATCCTTTTCAAGTAGAAGTTGGATCACCTTACATCTCTGCTCAAATATTCTCCAATGGCTCCCATCTCACTCTGAGTAAAAGCCAAAGTTCTGGCTGAGCACGGTGGCTCATGCCTGTAATCCCAGTACTTTGGGAGGCCGAGATGGGTGAATTACCTGAGGCCAGGAGTTTGAGACCAGCCTAGCCAAAATGGCCAAACCCTGCCTTTACTAAAACTACAAAAATTAGCTGGGTGTGGTGGTGCACGCCTGTAATCCCAGCTTCTTGGGAGGCTGAGGCAGGAGAATCCCTTGAAGGTTGCAGTCAGCCGAGATGGCACCACTGCACTCCAGCCTGGGTGACACAGCGAGACAACATTTTAGCTTCCATATGTGGATGAAAACATGAAAAATTTGTCTTTCTGTGTCTGACTTACTTCACTTAACATAATGACCTCCAGTTCCATCCATGTTGGAGGCAAATGACATAATTTTATATTTTTATGGTTGAAAAGTATTACATTGTGTGTATATATTACATTTTATTTATTCATTCATCCAATGATGATCACTTAGTCGATTCCATATCTTTGCTTTTGTGAATACTGCTGCAATAAACATGAATGCAGGTATCCCTCCGATATACTGATTTCTTTTCCTAAATGTCCAGCAGTGGGATTGCCAGGTCCTATGGTTGTTCAGGTTTTTATTTTTTTGAGAAACCTCAATACTGTTTTCCACAGTGGCTGTACTAATTTACATTTTCGCTAACAGTGTATAAGAGTTTGCTCTTCTCTGCATCCTCACCAATATCTGTTATTTTTTAGTCTCTTTAGTAATAGCCATCCTATGGCCGGGGTGCGGTGGCTCAGGCCTGTAATCCCAGCACTTTGGGAGGCCGACGCAGATGGATCACCTGAGGTCAGGAGTTCGAGACCAGACTGACCAACATGGAGATACCCCGTCTCTACTAAAAATACAAAAATTAGCTGGGTGTGGTGGCGCATGCTGGTAATCCCAGCTACTTGGGAGGCTGAGGCAGGAGAATCACTTGAACCCAGGAGGTGGAGGTTGCAGTGAGATAAGATTGTGCCATTGCACTCCAGCCTGGGCAACAAGAGTGAAACTCCATCTCAAAAAAAAAAAAATTAATTAATTTTAAAAAAGCCGTTCTAACTGAGGAAAGATATGTCATTGTGGGTTTGATTTGCATTTCCCTGATGATTAGTAATGTTGCACTTTTTCAAAAAATTTGCCAGTTAACTATTTGAATGTGTTCTTTTGAGAAATGTCTGTTGATGTCCTTTGCCCAATTTTTGATGGGATTACTGGCTGTTTTACTGTTGAGTTGTTTCAGTTCCTTGTATAGTCTGGATATTCGTCCCTCGTAGGATGAATAGTTTGCAAACATTTTCTCCCATTCAACAGGTTATCTTTTCACTCTGTTGATTGTTTTATTTGCTGTACAGAAACTTTTCAGCTTAGTAGAGTCCCATTTGTCTATTTTTGTTTTTGTTGTCTATGCTTCTGAAGTCTTAGCCGTGAAATCTTTGCCTACAATGTCACATTTTAACTGAGGTATCCTTAGCTCTATCTCATCTAAAATTTAGATTCCCACTCTCCCAGTGCCATATCTCTTGTTTCAGTTTGCCAGGACTTAGACTTCTACGAGTCCATGAACGTGGGCTGGCTCTGCGAACACCGCTGTGAAGGCTACATTTTTTGCAGACCACCTAGGCACAGGTAGGTTGATCTGCCTGGTTTGTACTGCAAGAGCAAAATAACACAGACTGAGTAATTCATAAATAATAGATTTTTTTTTTTTTCCTCACACTTCTGGAGGTGAGCAAGTCCAAGATCAAAGCACTGGCAGCTTCTGTGAGGGTCTATTCCAGCAAGGCATCTTCTTGCAACAACATCCTCACATGACAGAGGGGGGAAGGGCAACAGGACATGAATGCTGTGCCCTCACCTGGTGAAAAGAGGAAGAGCAAAAGGGGCTCAGCTAGTTCCTTCCAGCCCTTTTCTAAGGTCACAATCCATTCATGAGTTAACCACTTCCCAAAAGGCCCTGCTTCTCACCACTACCACAATGGGGATTAAGTTTCAACACATGAATTTGGGGAGACATTGAAACCACAGCATCTCTCTTGCCAACTTAATTATCTTTCTTCTTCACATGGGGTAGCATTTCATATGCTTTACTTTTTATCTTGTTTTTTTTTCCCTCCTCCATTGAAACTCTGTGTGTGTGTGTGTGTGTGTGTGTGTGTGTGTTATTTGTGTATGCATGTTTTGTTCATTGCTCTATCTTTAGCACCTAGTACGGTGCTTTGCACATAGGAGGCACTTAATAAATACTTGTTAGATAAATGAATAAATTGAGTTGAAATGAATCAGGATACTGCTGGCAGACCTTAAGTTCCCTATTGATGAACAGTGTGGACAGTACAGAGGGAATGGTGTCCCGCAGTATGAAGCTATGATATTCTAAACAGAGATACTTGACTCAGAAACAGAGCAGCCACATTTGCCCAGACTTAGACTTCTATGAATCTATGAACGTGGGCTGGCTCTGCGAACACCGCTGTGAAGGCTTCATTTTTTGCAGACCACCTACGCATAGGTACGATGGTCTGCCTGGTCATTTATGATACCTGCAAGCAATGTAGTTGGTAGTTCTATGTGGCTTAGATGTTCCGAACTATCCAGGGATCATGAATTTCCAATCAAGCCAGGGCCATCACCAGCATCCTGAAGAACACAAAGACGGTTCACCCAAGAGCACTGGTTCTTTTCGCTTGCAACCATGGGTTGAATATGGGCCTTAGTGGCACTCATTTCACTGTAGATGCTAACAGCAAATGTGGCCAGGTGGCTAGTCTCTTCCAACCAAACACACTAGGCAATCAGTTCAGCTGGCTATCAGCTTTGGGAGTTCATAGTATCTGGCTCCAACACATCCTAACAAACCCTCCTATAAGTACCCACAGAGGGCAGTGCTTTTCTAGGCTATGTCAAAATATTACTCTAGTGTGGCTGCTGAGTTCTTATTCCTGAATGAACCATTGAGTAATCTGTGTTCTCAGCTTAGGATGTGCTTTCGTACAGTCAGCACAGGTGGGCCAGGAAGCCTGTCTGGTTTTCACTAAACTAGACCCTGTTAGTTTTACAGCATAGTTCACCTTCACAGCGGAGGATGGCACAACCAAGTATACAATGTAATTTCTATGCAAAGGTGGGAAAATTAACCTCAGGTTTTATTTAGAAACTATTTTATTGTGCTATGATACAAAATAATGACTTACTATGCTAAAAATTCTAGAAAAAAAATGTCAGCAGGGAAAGTTGTGTATTTATAATATTTATTCAAAACAACTATTTATATAGCAGTCTTGTTTACAGAACCAAGAAGAAAGTCAAAGGGTGGATTTCTCTAAAAGTTTTACATTTGTTATATGAACTTAATACATCATGGGGTAAGCTAGTAATGACATCTAATGGCAATTAATACGTATTTTATTTTATATACATGAAACATCATGTTTATTGAAATTGTTATGCAATTTGAATTAAACTGGTTTGGCTCTTATGCATTATCATCTAAATTTGCAAGTATGTTTTTAAAATGAGTTTGGTTAGCCCTTTTATGTTTGCTTTTTGTTTGTTTTCTAGTGGAGAGCTTTATTGGCTTGTCATGAATTTTGAGCAGAAAGTTAACAGGTATCTAGTCAGTAAAAAGGTATTTGTTTATTCCAATGTTTATCCAATCAAGTGTATCTTCTAATAAGTTAGAAGATCAAAAAAAATGGCAACTTCTAGCTTTTTATTCAAGTCTTTGTATTCCTGCTGCTACTACTCTTATTGACTCTAAAATGACATTTTTCTTTGAGTCTGTTTTGGGTTTTTCTTTATTTTTTAGTTTAACTGTATTACTGTTATTTTTCAGACTCGCTCTGTTGCTCAGGCTGGAGTGCAGTGGTGTGATCTTGGCTCACTGCAACCTCTGTCTCCCAGACTCAAGCAATCCTCCCATGCACAAGCAATCCTCCCACCTCAGCCTCCCGAATAGCTGGAACCACAGGTGTATGCCACTGTGCTCAGCTAATCTTTTTTTTTTTTTTTTTTTGTAGAGATGGGTTTTTGCCATGTTAGCCAGGCTGGTCTTGAACTCCCAAGTTCAAGCAATCAGCCCACCTCAGCCTCCCAAAGTGCTGGAATGACAGGTATGAGCCACCATGCCTGGCCTTCAAGTCTGCTTTGAATGCACTGTTATCACATCCAGTGCTCACAACTGAATAACAACACCATAATAATCTGCATTTTGCAGATATTGAACAGTTATGTACCCTCAGTCACATTGCCAGAAGTGGGTAGAATTAGAATGAAAACTCAGGAGTTTGTTTCCACACCAGATACTCTTAACCATTTAATTAAAACTTGACAAAACTTAAATGGAGATATACATATATATTTTACTGCGCATTTCTTATTAAAACCACTTTATTATGTTCACAGAAAAAATATTCTCCCAACTGAAAACCTTTGGTAAGGTATAAGATCTCCCCAGTGAAGAAAACTTCCATCCGTTTTACTGTGTGTGTGTGTGTGTGTGTGTGTGTGTGTGTGTGTGTGTGTGTGCGCGCGACAGAGAGGTTTTTTTGAGTCTGTTGCTCTGTTGCCCAGGCTGGAGTGCAGTGACACAATCATAGCTCACTGCAACTGGAACTCCTGGGCTCAAGGGATCCTCCTGTCTCAGCTTCCCAAAATGCTGAGATTACAGGTGTGAGCCACCAGGCCTGGGCTAGTTGTGCTTTGTTTGTTTTTAAAAAAACTTAATTAGAATCTCAAGATGAGAAATTCGTAATGAAATAGTTCACCCTGAATGTATTCTTACCTCCCAAGCAGGAAGGATTCTCTTCCTCTTCAGAAGGCCTGCATCATTCTATCAGTATCACTTTTCTAGAATTTCCTTCTTGCAACACATTATTTCTGTAAATGTCTTTTTTCCTCTTCCAGGTAATAATAACTCTGGGGGCAGAAGTTCTGCATTCTATGTCTGTATACCTTTTATCCACTAGAAGCATATACTCCATACTCATTTTGTATGCTTAATAGTAATATCATGGCCAGGTGTGGTGGCTCATGCCTGTAATCCCGGCACTTTGTGAGGCCAAGAAGGGTGGATCACCTGAGGTCAGGAGTTTGAGACCAGCCTGGCCAACATGGCAAAACCCCATCTCTACTAAAAATACAAAAATTAGCCAGGCATGGTGGCGCATGCCTGTAATCCCAGTTACTCCAGAGGCTAAGGCAGGAGAACCTGGGAGGCCGAGGTTCCAGTGAGCCAAGATCATGCCATTGCACTCTAGCCTGGGCAACAAAGCGAGACTCTGTCTTGGAAAAAAAAAAAAAAAGGAGTATCATATATGACCTTTGCCACAATCTCTTTCTATGCACATACAAATACACTCCCTGCCTAACTCAATTCATTGTATTTTGGGGGTGGAATTGATGAATAACACAAGAAAAGGAAAAAAGAAAGAAATGTTTGGGAAGGAAATAACTAATACAGGAGGTCTATCATGGGTTGCACCCATTTGAGGAATAAAGGAATTAAAACTCCCAAAAGAGGACAAATATTAACAAATATGTATGAACAGATGGAGAAAACAAATCCTCATTTGCAACCTGGAACTAATTGTTTAGTATGATTTTTGATACATACAAGAAGGAGTACTAGGCTGGGTATGGTGGCTCACGCCACGCCCGTAATCCCAGCACTTCGGGGGGCCAAGTGGGAGGACTGCTTGAGACCAAGAATTCAAGAACAGCCTGAGTAACATAATGAGACCCTCATCTCTACAAAAAAGCAAAAATTAGCCAGCCATGGTGGCTCACACCTGTGATACCAGCTACTCAGAAGGCTGAGGTGGGAGGATCAACTGAGCCTAGGAGGTCAAGGCTGCAGTGAGCTGTTATCACACCACTGCTCTCCAACCTGGGCGACAGAGCAAGGAAAAAGTAAAAAAGGAATGATCTGATACCTAAGACAGGTTAAAGTGATGGGGTATTGATAACCATAAATGTTGGCTCCAAGCCTGTAGAACTGATCATTTAAAAGCATAAAACCAGCCTGGGCAACAGGATGAAACCGCCTCTATAAAAAATACAAAAATTAGCCAGGCTTGGAGGCATGTGCCTGTAGTCCCAGCTACTCAGTAGACTAAGGTGGAAGGATCGCCTGAGCCCAGGAGGTTGAGGCTGCAGTGAGCCATGATCATACCACTGTACTCCAGCCTGGGTGACACAGTGAGACTCTATCTCAAAAAACAGATAACAAAAATAAAAAATAAAAAGCATAGGACATGGGGAAATTTTCCGCTATGTTGATTTACTATTCCAGTTTTATGTTGGCACAATACATCAAGGTGGACTTTTTTTTTTTGGTTAAAGCTTTTATCTTGAAGACATAACCTCTGGATTTGAAGGTCATGGTATATCCCATGCTGTTCTTCAGTGTGATAACTTAGGAACAAATATGATTTGAACTCATTTGGGTTTAGAGAGGATGTCAAAAATTGAGAGCCGTTTACTTTAAAAAATGTAGAGAATTTCTGAAAGTGGCGTCAGTATGTCCATATTCAAGTGGAGATAAAATGAACCAAAATAAAAGAACTGTGGGCAGACAGGATAACTGTGGATTATGCATCAATTCTTTTGAAAAGTGCTATCTTGAAGATAAATCTTGACTCAATCTTTAGAGAAACTAAGATAACCTTGATGAGCAGTGAAGGAATCACAAGATGTGAAATTCCTTGAAGAAAAATTTATTGACTTTAAATAATTTTGTCTAGTATTACATATAATTTTTAAAACTCTTTACACTGTATAAAGTCAGCATGTATTTTTGGCTCAAAGTTTCTCTACTGTTTTCTGTAGAGGGAATAAAAATTAAATTTAACAGTTTCATTTGTGGTATGCCTTAGGCTTCAAACACTGAAGGCCCTCTCCCCATCTGCCTGCTCCCCTTATAAATTTTTTTCCCTTGCTCTATTTTGGGTACAAGTTTCTTGCTTTGCTTTTTCTTCCTTTTGTTGTTTCACTTCAGCTAATTAATTGTATAATCTGTAAGAAATTTATACAGAATTAAAGATAAATACTGCAGGAAAGTAAATTACTAAAATAAAGGAAACCCTATAAAGAAAGAAGGCAAGTATTAACATTCTCATACTCAAATACTTACCAGTTAGATTGACCTTATTTAACTGCAAGCCCCCAATGATTACAGCATCAATTAGATGATAAGGGAATAAAGAATACATAACTCTTATCAATGAAGAATTCCTAGTTTATCAAGAGACATGTGGTTCAAAGGAAAATCTAAAATGCTAGTGATACATAGGCAATCAGGAATGCTGAAATACATTTAAAAATAGCTGCAAAACTGGTGAAAGTTGTCAATATCCATAGAACAATAATCAGTTGCTTTCTGCCAGCACACAATTCATCTGCATTTCTATGGTCAGAAATCATGTGCATTATTCTTAGTTCTCTACAATTTACAGAGTCATAAAATACCTCATAGATAATGACAGGTAGAGATAACCCAGAAAGATGTGCATGCCACAATACCTGGTACCCTTTTATGCCCATTTCAAAGTCTACTAATATAATACTATAGTATAATACTAATGTAATATAATGATATCAATACACTTGAGCTTGTTGGTTTCTGTACCACTTTGTACTTGTAGGACTTACTGAATATCTCAAATAACTTTTGTCTGTGTGGGTTATAACTATCAACACTTAATGTTTGGGTAATTGAAAAAAAGAAAATTTTAAATATTGATTGATTTGAAAATAGCAACGATGAACATGTTGCATATTAACATTCTATCTTGGCATTTGCAGGAGGAAAAATACTTAATTATTTCCTAAACTCCTCCTAGTTCTTAGCTAGGACTTCTATAATGAAAGATAGATTAACAAGAGAAAAATTAAGTTATTGATGAATATTGCACACATCATGCAGAGAAATCTCAATGAAAAGTAATTCAAAGCAGTGGCTTAGAAACTGTGGGAAGGTAAAATATATGGGAGGAAACTAGAGCAGTAAGGTTTGTTTGCAGATCCCTCTGGTGCCATGTCTGGGCTTCTAAGAGTCTAGGATTGTCTTCAGTAAAGAAAAATTAAGGGAGAAAAGGGGTTGGATAGAGATAGCTTTGCTTCTGTTTGCTGCTTTGTAATTGCTGTCAGCCTGAAAATAATTTTTATGTCAAAGCAGCAAATTTTGGGGTGGCATATTCTGGTTTCCTTCAGTATTATTATATTTGTATTACTTGGATTTTACAGATACCCTGAAAGAGAATCACTGCCTTAAAATGTTAGTTGTTTCCAGAATATCAAAAAGCATAATTAAGTACTGTCTTAGTTCATGCTGCTACAACACAATATCATAAACTGAGTGGCTTATAAACAATCAGCATGTATTTTTTACAGTTCTGGAGGCTGGAAAGTCCACAATCAAGATACTGGCAGATTTCAGTGTCTGATCAGGGCTGGTTTGCTGTATTACAGACAGCTGTCCTTTCACTGTGTCCTCATATGGTGGAAGAGCAGAAGAGGAAGGGATCTCCGGAGTC
>NC_045449.1:62846268-62955796 GCF_002776525.5 Piliocolobus tephrosceles | reverse complement strand
TTCCTTCCTTCCTTCCTTCCTTCCTTCCCTCCCTCCCTCTCTCCCTCGCTCCCTCTCTCTCTCTCTTTCTCTCTTTCTTTCTTTCTTCTTTTTTTTTCAGTCTCCCTCTGTCACCGAAGCTGGAGTGTGCTGGCATGATCTCAGCTCACTGCAACCTCTGCCTCCCGGGTTTAAGCGATTCTCCTGCTTCAACCTCCAAAGCAGCTGGGACTCCAAGCACGCCATCACATCTGCTTAATTTTTGTCATTTTAGTAGGGATGGGGTTTTGCCATGTTGGCCAGGCTGGTATCAGAACTCCTGGGCTCAAGTGATCCACCTGCCTCAGTCTCCCAAAGTGCTGGGATTATAGGTGTGAGCTACTGCCCCCAGCCTGGAGTTTCTTTTATAAGGACTCCAGCCTCTTGACCAAATCACTTTCCAACGACCTCACTTTGTAATAACATCACATTTGGGCAATAGATTTTAACATATGAATTTTGGCAGAACACAAATATTCAGTCTACATCACAAAGGATTGCTACTTTAAGACAATACAGGTTTTTTTTTTTTTTTTGAAAAAGGCAAGCACAGTTTTATTTTTCTGTCACTATTACACTTGATGGAATGTCATCCTCTTTTTTATACTGTTCAATAAAAGTAATCAGTTTTATTTTTAAGACAGGGTCCTGCTCTGTTGCCCAGGCTGGAGTGAAAAGTGACTAATTTCTCTTTCACAGGGAAAACTAGGGAATGGATAACTAAGAACAGTCTCACAGACAAGCATTTTTCAGCAGACTGGCAGCACTCATGAATACAAGTAAAACAACTTGCTGCAACCACATATATCTCTTTTACATCTTCTTAAAGTGGCCAAAAAAAAAAAAAAAATTAAAAGAGGCATTAAAAAGAGGCCATGAATAGACCCAGAGATATGCCTCTCAATAGCATATACAAATAAAAATCAAACATATATAAAGACTACCTCACTGATTACCTCAAATTAATATGAATCTGAGCCTGGATGGGAATTGTAAGCTAGAAGGATGATGATTGAGACACAAACATCAAAGACAGCCTCAAGGCTTTGAATTTGGGTGAGTTGGAAGAGGAAGGAATTTAGAAGAAGAGGGATGGGGGTGGTGCCATTGTGATCACACTCATCGTGAGGGAGTTGCATATGATCACAGCAGGATAGATACATTTCCAGGAAGGTGATGTCTGGGACATCATGAGTTTGAGATGTCAAAACAATTGGGGAAAATGGCCAGCAAGCATTTGGCGGTGTATCAGTAGAATTTGGAAAATATGCCAAGTCATTTGTTTGGACTGCTCTTACGGGTTACAGATTTGAGTATTGAGGTGATACTTGAGGCCATGCAAATAGAAGAAAGCCAAGAGAAAATAAAGAGAAAAAGAAAGTGACTTAGAACTTCGTTGTTATTCAGACTGCGTGTAAGTATTGCTTAATTTATTCTAAAATAGTGTTGCTTATAACTATCTTGAAAGTGCAAAAACGGCCAGGCACAGAGGCTCACGCCTATGATCCCAACACACTGGGAGGCTGAGCAGGGCAGATCACTTGAGCCCAGGAGTTTGAGACCAGCCTGGCCAACATAGTGAAGCCCCATCTCTACTAAAAATATAAAAATTAGCCAGGCATGGTGGAGCATGCCTGTAGTTCCAGTTACTCGGGAGGCTGAGGCAGAAGAATCACTTGAAGCTGAAAGGTGGAGGTTGCAATGAGCCGGGATTGTGCCACGGCACTCCAGCCTGGGCAACAGAGGGAGACTCTGTCTCAAAAAATAAAAATAAAAAAGAAAGAAAGAAAATGCAAAAGCCAAAAAAGATTATCACACTAGCATGATTAGGCTTGAGGCCACTGACACAGTGTCAAGCATTATATTTAAGTATTCATCAATCTTGATGAGAATTATGCCAGCTTCACCTCCCTTCTATTTTGAACTTATTTATTTATTTATTTTTTTAGACGGAGTATCATTCTGTCGCCCAGGCTGGAGTGCAGTGGCACTATCTTGGCTCACTGCAACCTCCACCTCCCAGGTTCAAGTGATTCTCCTGCCTCAGTCTCCCAAGTAGCTAGAAGTACAGGTGCCCACCACCACGCCTGGCTAATTTTTGTATTTTTAGAAGAGACGGGGTTTCACCATATTGGCCAAGCTGGTCTTGAACTCCTGACCTCGTGATCCGCCCGCCTTGGCCTCCCAAAGTGCTGGGATTACAGGTATGAGCCACTGCGCCCGGCCCTATTTTGAACTTTTTTATGCATTGGTTTTCTCTTAGTTTGTAACTTGCTTGATTTTCTTTTTATTAGCTCATTAATCTCTTGTTTGCCTGAGTTGGATTTGTAACACTGTTTGGTTTACCTTGATGCCAATCTGGAAATCTATTGGGATTCTGCTGTTGTAACTAACTCATAGTTTTATTCAGGTGGTGATAGGCTCATTTGCCTAGGTCCCCAGAGTACATTACCTGGTGTTCACCCACCAATGAATTATTCTAATACAACATATATCTTGGTCACCACTTTTCTTTCAAAATGTTTCAGGGAACTTATTACATGTTGTGAAAACCAATTGTATTTCTATCTTTTGAAGTATGCCCATCAGTGTTTAGGACAATGTCTAGCACATAGTTAGTGCTCAACAAATAGAGGTTGAATAAATGAGTGTGGTCTTGAATACACAGATAAATTTTGAGTTATTTACTGAGGTTGTTCCCATCTTCTGTAAATTATATTATGAAATTTGCACTACTCAGTATACTTAACATAGAGATGGAATAGTCAAATTGGTGGCATTTGTACTCTAAAATAAGCTTTTGAAAAACACAAACAAGAAAATATTTTTGAGGGGCTGGGTATGGTGGCTCATGCCTGTAATCCCAGCTCTTTGGGAGGCCAAGGAGGGAGGATCACTTGAGTCCAGGAGTTTGAGACCAGTCTGGGCAACATAGTGAGAACTCATCTTCACACACACACACACACGCACACACACACTTAGCGGAGCATGATGATGCACACCTGTTGTCCCACTTACTCAGAGGGCTGAGGTGGGAGTGTTGGCAGTGGCAAATCCATACAGGTCTGCAGCTACCTCAATTCTTGCTTCCTCAGAAGAAAGAATTTGACCAAGGGGCATAAGGCAGAGTGAGAGACTGAGGCAAGTTTTAGAGCAGGAATGAAAGTTTATTAAAAAGTTTTAGATCAGGAATGAAAGGAAGTAAAACACACTGGAAGACGGCCAAGCAGGCAACCTGAGAGATTCAAGTGTGCAGTCTGGCCTTTGACGTGGGATCTTATACATTGGCATGCTTCCAGGGTCGCATTATTTCTCCCCTGATTCTTCCTTTGGGGTGGGCTCTCTGCGTGCACAGTGGCCTGCTAGCACTTGGTGGGGCTGCCCTTGAAGTGTGTTTACTGAAGTTGTACACATGCTCACTTGAGGCGTTCTTCCCTTACCAGTCAAGCGTTTCCAGAGAAAGGTCATATACCAGTTAAACTCTGCTATTTTGCCTCTTAGTGCACATGCTTGAGCCCAGTTGCTCAGCTCTTGAGATCTTATCAGGAAGATGCTGATCACCAGTTTCAGGCATTTCTATCTATTGGGAGACTGTCTTTCCCTGCCGCCAGCTGCGACTAATTATTATTTTAAAGAGACAGTGTAACCACTGACTGACCATCACCTGATGGTCACCTGACCTTCCTGATGGGGGAGGAGCCTCTCCTGCTCTGCTCATATCAGACTAATTACCTACTGTAACAGTAGGATCTCTGGAGCCTAGGAGTTTGAGGCTGCAGTAAGCTGGGATCATGCCACTGTACTCTAGCCTGGGTGACAGAGCAAGACCCTGTCTGAATACACACACACACACACACACACACACACACACACACACACATATATATTTGAAAGCCTAGAGTTTCACTTCTCAGAGCTGGGCTATTTGGAAAGTGTAAACCAAAAATAAAATTCTAAATACCGCAACTAACTGAATAGACTCCACTTCTTGAAATTGCCTTCACAAAAATTATAAAAGTGAGAAAATTATGACAGTGAGAGATCTAACCAACCCGCATCTTGCCTTTAATCTCCAAACTGCCCGTAATTATTCCTGGGCTTGGGCCAAGCTAACTTTGAGAGACATTTAGTTTATAGTTTATTTATTTAGAGACAGGGTCTCACTCTGTTGCCCAGGCTGGAGTGCAGTGGTGTCATCCCGGCTCACAGCAGCCTTGACGTTCTGGGCTAAGCCTCCCAAGTAGCTGGGACTCCAGGTGCACACCACCACACCTGGCTAATTTTTGTATTTTTTTGTAGAGATAGGTTTTGCCATGTTGCCCAGGCTCACATTTTCAGGGAAATTGATTGGAGTAATAAATTAGTCTGCCGTGTGGTGTGACCAGCCTCACGTCAATTAAACTCTTTTTTTATTGCAGTGCCATGGTCTCAGTGAATTGGTTTTGTCTGTGCAATGGGTAGGAAGAATTCATTAGGCAGTTAGGCTGTTGTCCAAGGACATTCTAAAGTAAATCTGGGCCGGGCATGGTGGCTCATGCCTGTAATCCCAACACTTTGGGAGGTCGAGGTGGGCAAATCACCTGAGGTGAGGCATTTGAGACCAGCCTGGCCAACATGGTGAAACCCCATCTCTATAACAAATACAAAAATTAGCCAGGCGTCGTGGCATATGCCTGTAATCCCAGCTAGTCGGGAGGCTGAGGCAGGAGAATCACTTGAACTTGGAAGGCAGAGGTTGCAGTGAGCTGAGATCATGCCACTGCATTCCAGCCTGGGTGACAGAGTGAGACTTTATTTCAAATAAAAATAAAAATATATAGAGTAAACCTGATGCTGGTTGCAGTAGCTCACGCCTGTAATCCTAGCACTTTGGGAGGATGACTCAGGTGGATCATGGGATCAGGAGTTCGAGACCAGCCTGGCCAACATGATGAAACCCCGTCTCTACCAAAAATAGAAAAAAAATTAGCCAGGTGTGGTGGTGCGTGCCTGTAATCCCAGCTACTCAGGAAGCTGAGGCAGGAGAATCGCTTGAACCTGGGAGGCAGAGGTTGCAGTGAGCCGAGATTGTGCCATTGCACTCCAGCCTGAACAGAGCAAGACTCCATCTGGAAAAAAAAAAAAAAAAAATAGAAAAAAAAAAAAAGACAAACCAATCCACAATAACAAAAGCCATGTTTCAGTGTCAGGCAGAATTGTTTGTAATAACGAACGTTTCTTTTCTTTTCTTTTCTTTTCTTTTTTTTTTTTTTTTTGAGACAAGAGTCTCGCTCTGTCAATCAGGCTGGGGTGTAGCGGTGCTATCTCAGCTCACTGCAACATTTACCTCCTGGGTTGAAGCAATTCTCCCACCCCACCCTCCCATGCCTGGGACTACAGGCATGCGTCAATATGCCCGGCTAATTTTTGTATTTTTAGTAGAGATGGGGTTTCACCATGTTAGCCAGGCTGGTCTCAAACTCCTGGCCTCAGGTGATCCGCTCGCCTCAGCCTCCCAAAGTGCTGGGATTACAGGCATGAACCACCGCCCCCAGCCTGAACATTTATTTTCAAAAGGGATCTCATCAAGCTTAAGGATAGAGAGCAGCAGTAGGAGAATCTTTAATAGCACAAGATCAGGTTTCATCGTTCCTTCCACTGAAGCCTGAAATTCAACTCTGTTGTAGAGAAAATTTGAGGACCCCTATGTTGGAAATAAGGCAAGGCATAAAAAAAAGTTACATAAAAAAAAAATGGCTTTTTGTGTATTCCATTCAGCAGCCCTATCTAAAAGAACAATAAATTCAATTTACATACTGTAATTAAAATAACGCAATATAAGGGATTAAATCAGAAACAGACACATTCTCCTTATTTTTCTATCTCCAACCCGTAAACATGGGCAGAACAAGGAAGGAAACGCTTTGGGGATTACAAAGAACAATAGAGCTGCCGGGCGCGGTGGCTCAAGCCTGTAATCCCAGCACTTTGGGAGGCCGAGACGGGCGGATCACGAGGTCAGGAGATCGAGACCCTCCTGGCTAACACGGTGAAACCCCGTCTCTACTAAAAATACAAAAAATTAGCCGGGCGAGGTGGTGGGCGCCTGTGGTCCCAGCCACTTGGGAGGCTGAGGCAGGAGAATGGCGTGAACCCAGGAGGCAGAGGTTGCGGTGAGCTGAGATCCGGCCACTGCACTCTAGCCTGGGCGACAGAGCAAGACTCCGTCTCAAAAAAAAAAAAAAAAAAAAAAAAAAAAAAAAAAAAAAAAAAAAAAAGAACAATAGAGCTAAAATAAATAAACAAACAAATAAATAAAGCCTAAATTTATTTACTTGAGATTTTATTTGAAAATTCTTCATGTCATCTCATCATTAAGATACTTGATGGGTTTCCTAGATAATCAGACACATTTAGCTTTCCTATTTTGACTTTACCGCACATTTACATATATGTTCACTTTGAAAAAATATTTTTTATGTTATCAATACACTATATACTTATTGCAAAAAATGTGATAAAGGTTCGTATAATCCTGCTACCCAGACATAATCGTTGTTAATCTTTTGTAATACATTTCCTAAGGCTTTTCTCTATGCATATATCCATATATTTTACATTGTGGATATCACAGTACATAAATAACTTTTTATTCTACATTTTTTTCTTTTTTTTGAGATGGAGTCTCACTCTGTTGCCCAGGCTGGTGCGCAGTAGCTCGATCTTGGCTCACTGCAATCTCCGCCTCCTGGGTTCAAGTCATTCTTGTGCCTCAGCCTCCTGAGTAGCTGGGATTACAGACGTGCGCTGCCATGCCCAGCTAATTTTTGTATTTTTAGTAGAGACAGGGTTTCACCATGTTGGCCAGGATGGTCTCAAACTCCTGACCTCAGGTGATCTGCCCACCTCAGCCTCCCAAAGTGCTGAGATTACAGGCGTAAGCTACCACACCTGGCCATTAGCCTACATTTTAAAATAGAACATAATCATTTTCCCATGATTTAAAAAAAGTAAAAGTTTTGGCTGTCTAATTTTCTGTCTATGTTGTGCCATAACACATTCAACTATTTTCTGAGTGTGTTAGGGTACAAACACACACTTGTGTGTTGTGGTCAAACAAAATATCTTTTGAACATTGTGTTGTTTTTCTATTTTAAATTGTAAATAAAGAATATGATGAATATAAATAAGCTCACATATAGGGCTACATTTCAGTTCCCTCCCCTTCCTCCCCACACATTCCTTACACTATGCACACAGGATAGATCGCTAGAAGTTGAATTACTTGATCTAATGGTAAGAACATTACTGAATTATGTTCCCCACCCAAATTCATATGTTAGGCCTAATCTCCAATGTGACTATATCTGGAAAGAGGTCATTAGGAAATAGGGTCACAAGGATAGGACCCTAACCAACAGGAAGGACTATAGTCTTATAAGAAAAGGAAGATATTTCTCTCTCTCCCTGCAGCCCTGCTCTGTGAGAACACAGCAAGAAGGTAGCCCTTTACAAGTCAGAGAGAGAGCCCTCACCAGAAATCAAATCAGCTGGCACCTTATCTTGGACACCAGCCTCCAGAACTGTGAGAAATACATTTCTGTGGTTTAAGCCACTGAGTCTACGGTATTTTGTTATGGCAGCCTAAGCAAATTAGTAAAAGCACTTTTTTCTTTTTTTAGACAGAGTCTCCCTCTGTCACCCAGGCTGGAGTGTAGGGGCATGATCTTGGCTCACTGCAACCTCCGCCTCCTGGGTTCAAGCAACTCTGGTGCCTCAGTCTCCCGAGTAGCTGGGATTACAGGCATGCACCACCATGCCTGGCTAACTTTGTATTTTTAGTAGAGATGGAGATTCTCCATGTTGGGCAGGCTGGTCTTGAACCCCTGACCTCAGGCGATCTGCCCACCTTGGCCTCCCAAAGTGCTGGGATTACAGGCATGAGCCACTGCCCCCTGCTACGTTTTGTATTTTTAGTAGAGACGGGGTTTCACCATGTTGGCCAGACTGGTCTTGAACTCCTGGTCTCAAGTGATCCACTTGCCTTAGCCTCCTGAAGTGCTAGAATTCAGGCATAAGCCACCACACCTGGCTTAAAAACATTTTTAAAGTTCTTGACACATGTTGATAAATTACTTTCGAGAAAGATGTTACCACTACACACCACTCTGGCAGTATATAAGAAGCTCTATTGCTCTGTACCCTCATCAACATTCAGAAAAATGTTTTTTAGCTTAATTCTAAGATATATATCTTTAAAGTATTTAAAAGTTCATACTTTTAAAGTTCTGTTTTATCAAAATTGTCTTCATTTTTATGGCATTGCCCCCTGAATCTGCCCCTGTATTTTTAAGTTCCCATTGTAGTAATATTTCATAGAGATAAAAATGCCCACTCGGGAATCCCAGAACAAAGCAAACAAACACATACAAACATTTAAAACTTTTCAGCATTTTATCATCTCCATTTTTATAGTTATGTAAAGGAAAAGCTAAGAATTAAGAACCTGAGATGGTTCCAAGGTCATGTAAAAACAGGATCAACAATCAAAGACTATGATATAGGCTCTCTAGTTTAAGGCACTCACCTATTTTGGACAGAAAGATTTCATTTTTGTTAGAAAGTAGTCATACAGAAAAATTGCCATAGAAGCAGAAAATACACTTTCCCTTAGTAAATTTAAATAAAGCTCTTACTAGCAGAACACTCTCATTTTCCTGATAAGCACTCTAAATTCTTATAGGTTTCATGCACAGTATTTTTTCTCTCCTTCAGCTTGAAATAGAAATGAGTGATTTAAGAGATAGGTCGGAGTTTGAAACTAAATTCCACTACCCCATTTAGTTTTATACTGAGAACACTGTAATGTTCTCTCCACAAAATGCAAATATTTGTAGCATTAATTAGTTTACTATTAAATAGTAACAGAAATTTGCCAATTAATGCCACTGATAATTATCTTGAGGACAAATTCAGGGTGTTGTGACTTTATGTCTGACTCACTTTTCCATTCCTACTCCATTCTTAACTCACCTGTTCCATTCAGTATTACTTTACAGTACATCGTGGACTGTTTTCCTAACTTGGCCTTGAGTTGGCACCAAGTGCACAGAGATGAAAATATCTTTCACGTCAGTCTGTCTTGCCTCATAACATTCTCAAGTTGTTTTCCCCATTTTAGCATTTCAAGGGCAGTTCTCTCCTACTGGGTCCTCTTAATCAAAGAAAAGAGAAAATTAAATTAACCTGTTCTGATCAAGCGGGCAAAAGAGAACAATCCAATGTCAAATAAAGGATATTTCAAAAGTCAACAGACTTTCGTTGTTTGAAAACCCAGCCAGAAATGTCCTCAACCCAGAAAGATTTTCTTATGGGCTTTGAGTGTGCATCTTAATGTTATTTTTATAACATCGATGTTAGTTTTCATCTACCATAAATAGAAAAAAAAAAAAAACCCACAGCAACAACAAACCACTGAGTTGAGAATTGGAATGATAATTTGAGCAGAGTGATGAGTGAGTAGGGTATGGAATTAAAATGACAGTTCTTCATATAGAAAAATGTTACATTTAAGAAAAAAATCTTCATGGTTCTAAAAATAAAGTCACTTCAGTGATAATTTTTTTTTTTCAATTTAGAAGTGCAGGGGTCAGAGGAGTTTGAACCAGAGCAAACTCCATCTTGAATAGGGGGTCGGTAAAATAAGGCTGAGACCTACTAGGTTGCATTCATTAAAGCATTCTTAGTCATAGAATGAAACAGGAAGTCAGTATATGATACAGGTCATGAAGACCTTGCTGATAAAACAGGTTGCATAAAGAAACCACTAAAACCCACTAAAACCAAGATGGCGATGACAGTGACCTCTGGTGGTCCTCACTGCTACACGCCCAACAGCACCATGATGACAGTTTATAGATGCCATGGCAACGTCAGGAAGTTTTAGACTCTACATGGTTTAAAAAGGAGAGGTATAAATAGTCCACTTCTTGTTTAGCATATAATCAAGAAATAACCATGAAAATGGGCAACCTGCAGCCCTTGGGGCCGCTTGATTCCTTTACCTTCTTAACAAACTTGCTTTCACTTTGCTCTATGGACTCACCTTGAATTCCTTCTTGCACGAGATCCAAGAACCTCTCTGGGGGTCTGGATCAGGACTCCTGTCAAGTAGCAGGGTATAACAATTCTAGTTTCTTAAATGTCTAATGTGTGCTGTAAATTGAACAGAAAAGATGCAACTAAGTGTCTATAATTTACTTCAAATAAAATTAGGTTCAAATTTAATTCTTCCTCTGTGTTCATTTTAGTGTGGAAAATGTCTGCTTTTTTTAAAAAAAAAATTGTATAGAACAAGATATTTCCTTATATTAGGTTCTAATAAAATTGAATACATGCTGGAAAGATTAATTTCCATAGTGTCAGTTGAGACTTTTAGAGAAGACTGAATGTAATTCAAAGAACCTTTTGATTCCTATAGAAAATTAGATGGTGTTCCTCTTCTTTCTACTAACCTAAATGTACACCCCAGGATAAATGATATCAGAAGACACCTTAGGAGAGGCGTGGCAATTCCGTGCCCCTACACTTCAGCAAGTTTCTAGAAAATTGAATGTATTGGTATTTCCCACCAAGATACAATAACTTTCTCTAATAAAACACAAATGTGACATAAATATAGTAACTCACAGCTTTGTCAAGAGTGTCCAAAATCATATCTTGGCAAATTTTAGATAAATTAGATGTTGTCAAGTCCCTGATCTGAAAGAAAAATAACAGGGCTGGGTGTGATGGCTGATGTCTGTAACTCCAACACTTTGGGAGGCTGAGGCAGGTGGATTACTTGAGGTCAGTTGTTTGAGACCAGCCTGGTCAATATAGTAAAATCTTGTCTCTGCTATAAATAAAAAAATTAGCCTGGCATGGTGGCAGGTGCCTGTAATCCTAGCTACTTGGGAGACTGAGGCCCAATAATTGCTTGAACCCAGGAGGCAGAGGTTGCAGTGAGCAGAGATCATGCCACTGCACTCCAGCCTGGGCAACAAAGCAAGGCTCTGTCTCAAAAATAAACAAACAAACAAACAAATAAATAAAATAAAATAACAATATTGAGTGATTACTTTGTACCAGCCTATATACTAAGTGTGTCACTTATATTACCTCAATATAATACATTAGGCTGTTATACTTGTATAATGTGTTGGAGCTGTGATTTCAGTCTGCATCCTGAAAGCCACTTTAGTGTTTCTGTCCCTGTGCAAATTCTGTAACCACCCAATGGGTTCATCCTGCCCACTGCACAAATAAAGACCACAGCATTGCAGTAAAGAAAGAGTTTAACTGATATGAGTCCAGCCACACCACATGGGAGACAGAGTTATTACTCAAATCAGTCTCATGGAAGGATCCCAAATTAGGGGTTTTGCCAAAGGCAGTTTGGAGGAAGGAATAGGGGTGGTTAAGACGTTGGTGCTTGCTACTGATTAGTTGGGTCAGAGATAAAATCAGAGAGGGTTAAAGCTGTCCTCTTTAGCTGAGTCACTCCTGGGAGGGTAGGCACAGGAGTGGTTTGGTGGGTCCAAGTGGAGCCATCAGTGTCAGACATGCAAAAAAAACCCTGAAAAGATATCTCAAAAGGCCAATCTACAATTGTGATGTTATCTGCAGGTGGTTAGGGAAGTTTCATATCTTGTGGTCAGTCTATATCTTTGCAGAATTCAGCTCCTCTTCTCCCCTTACCTAGTTTGGTGGCCTCTCATTAGCTTTACAAGGGTGGCTGAGTTTTGGAGAAAGGGCTATTACCATTTAAACTACAAGCTAAGCATCTTCCAAAGTTAGGTCAGAAATAATTAAAGGCAACTTGAAAGCTAAAGACAAGAGGGATGTGGGCTAGATCAGATCTCCTCCACTGTCATAATTTTTTCACTGATACGATTTTTGCAAAGGTGGTTCCAAGTCCTCTTCGCTAAGACAGCACCTACTCTTGCAATAGAGGAGTTAGAATGTTTCTTTGGTGCCATATTATAAAAATGTTATTACATTTTATAAACAAACGATACAAATTAATTTTTAGCATTCCCTATAAAGCAGCATTAAGGTCTGAATTGGATATTTTGAAATCAGTACATGCTAAGATGTCATTATGCTTGATGTGATAGCTGAAAAGCCTCATTAGGGTCTCAGTTTCCCTAATGTGGCCATGAATGTAGGGGCTTGAGCCTCTCATTATCTTTGAGCTGTTTTATAACGTTGAAAGTTGTAAAAAAAGGATAAAGCAGATGATTATTGTCTCTAGAAATGCAAATGAATTTTGTCCAGAGGAATACAATTGATCATTGCCCATGGATATTGACCAATTTTGCATCCATTAGTAAATTTATTTCAGCACCCTTGATTTTGTGTGTGTGTGTGCATGTGTGCATGCATGTGTGTGTGTGGGAGGGTTGTTTGAATTTCACCTTTGAACCAGTGGTAACATCTTACTGATTCTTCCATTATTTAAAGAACTAAATAAAATGTTTTATATATGTTCGTTTTGTATTTGTATATGACTCATGATTTTGCCAATTAAAAAAGTTCCTTTAACTCTTCTATATTTCTTCATTCCATTTCAGCCTCTGTTGCAGGGGTTGACAAACTGCAGTTCAGGGGCCAAATCCAGCCCCAATGAGGGTATATTATTTACCTCAAATGGTTGAGAAAATAAAAACTCTCTCTCTCTCTCTGTGTGTGTGTGTGTGTGTGTGTGTGTGTACACACAAAGTTCTGAGAAGAAAAGGATATTACCCAAGAATTCTGTTCTCAGCTGCTAAATTGTGATACATGTGTTAAGGTAAAAGAATAATTTTTAAATACACAAGGGCTTAGGAATTACATCGCTCCTACACTATTGCTTTAAAAATCTATGTGAATACATGGTTGGGCATGGTGTCTCATGCCTATAATCCCAGCACTTTGGGAGGCCAAGGCAGGTGGCTCACCTAAGGTCAGGAGTTCGAGACCAGCCTGGCCAACATGGTGAAACCCTACTAACAACACAAAAATTAGCTGGAGGTGGTGGCCCATGCCTGTAATCCCAGCTACTCTAGAGGCTGAAGTATGAGAATCACTTGAACCTGGGAGGCGGAGTTTGCAGTGAGCCAAGACTCCAGCCTAGGTGATGAAGTGAGACAATGTCTCAAACAAACAAACACTATCTGAATACAAATGCAAGATTTAATACTCAAAAAATTCTATGCAGAAAAATAATAGAATTCATAAGTAGACTCAATTATTTTTCCTTAAAAACACTAACAAATTAGATAAACAGCTTATTGTCTGAGTCAGGATTAAAGGAATACATAGATGCATAGATGTAACCAGTGATTCAAATAAATTTAAAATACTTATTTGAGAATCTATTGCACAAATCTAAGCTATTACATTAGAAAATTTAGATGAATAATTTTGGGGGAAAATATACATTTCCAATTCTTTTTTTTTTTTTTTTGAGATGAAGTCTCTCTTTGTTGCCCAGGCTAGAGTGCAGTGGCGCGATCTCGGCTCACTGCAAGCTCTGTGCTCCATGTTCAAGCGATTCTCCTGCCTCCACCTCTAGAGTAGCCTCTCGAGTAGCTGGGACTACAGGCACCCACCACCACGCCTGGCTAATTTTTGTATTTTTAGTAGAGACGGGGTTTCACCGTGTTGGCCAGGATAGTCTCGAACTCCTGACCTCATGATCCTCCCACCTCAGCCTCCCAAAGTGCTGAAATTACAGGTGTAAGCCACCACGCCCAGCTGAATTTCCACAAATTTTTAAGATGACCAATAACAATGTAGTAAAAATAGTGTTGTCAATAAATAACCCCTATGAAGTGCCAGGCTTAGACACTTTCAAAAGTAGATTCTCTTACATTTTCAAGAAAGAGAATACATATGGCTAGTTGTCACTGAATATTTGTAATCTTTCCATAATATGGAACTATAGCTGGAAAGTGGCCACACAGCCAAGACTGACACTTGTCTGGCAACTAGGTAGAGCCACATAGCTGTTTTTCATAAAACAAATGTAGGCTTAAGTGATAATTGTCACTTCAGGGTCTGGACTATAAAGAAGGGGCCTTTTGTTCCTTTGTGCCTTTTCAATCCACTATCCCCCAACTGGATGACAATGCCTAGGGCATCCTTTTGAATTACTATGTGAGTAAGAAGTAAATATCAGTGGTATTTGGCTTGTTGCACATTTTTGGGTCAACTGGTCTATTTGGTCTATCAGTCTAGCCTAAGCCATATGGTATATAACGTGTATCAGAACAACTAGAGTTAAAATGTTTCCTTTATTTTAATTCATACTTTTCTTCTTTTCCTTAGTTTGTAAAAGAATGAACACAAGCCATTTTAACATCAAGAAACAACAGTAAAAATAAAAATAAAAAATTATTTGAAAAATAAAAATCTTCACAAGAAAATAAAAGGTCTACACAAAAATATGTAAAGTCAAGCAATCCTACTTAGAAAACTTATCTGACCAGATAGACTGTCCTTTTAGAAAATGACACAAAAATATGCCAAAAATAATAGTTAAGGGACTTGAAAATATTTGCCAGTCTAGGAACCAGAAGTGTACAAATACGATTTTTTTTTTTTGGTAGCTAAAATTTCGAATTTAACAAGAGCTATTCCAAGTCAGTCCTCAGGCTGAAGTGCAGATATAGAGAAAGTTAAAAAACAGGCCTGGCCTCATGGCACAATTTGGACATAGGTTATGTTTATATTTCCTATCCTGTCCCTTCCCCCAACATGTTGGGTAAGTTTGTACCTCTATTCCCTCTTGTCATCAAATGCTTTCATAGTGTTCTCTGGTACTCCAGGGTTGAACCCATATTAATATTCTATTTTTCAAGTTTATCCTTGTAAGTTTATCCTCCTAAGGAAATGTGCTCATATTATGTTCCCTTTCCTTGAGAACTAGGGTCATAAAACAATTGCAATAAAGTAACATAAGCCACACTCTTCTAAGTATTAAAAGCATAACATTTATAATGGCTGTTCATAAATATGGCTAAGTATCAGAATCATGTGGAAGCCCTTTTAAATCTATAAATTTCAAGACTTCATATCTTAGAGTTTTTTTTTCAGATTTTGGACAGGTTCTGACAGTCAAAAATAATAAATACACAAACAAAAGCTTCTTGGATGATCCTAATACCCAGCCAGATGTAGAATCTACTGACATAATACTGTTTTACAGTTGAGTATATAATGGGTATCTCCTTCACTATTACATTTCTTGATGGGAGGATGGCAGGGACTATGTTTTTAAATTTTGCATCCTTTAGTAGAGTTCCTTGCGCATGTCACAGTAAGAGCTCAATGACCATTTGTAGAATCCAATTGAATAATGGCTGAAATTTCTTGCCAGTTACAGGCATATTGACGGACTTTCTTTCCTGTGTAGTAACTAAAAATATTCTCTTATGATTTTCATGCTGTTATAGATATTACAAATATTCTTATTTGAATTAGTAGTATATGAAGTAACTTCTCTCAAACATATAAAAACATTAGGCATAAAAGCATCAAATTTACAAAAGCTAAAAGAAAATATAATTGACTTTTTGAGGGGTTTGGGAATTGGTGGTGATTTTTTAAGCTTAGAAAACTTGGATTAATAAAGACATATATGTACTCCTCATATTATTTCAGCTCATTTCCAGTGCCTTTGGGTAGACATTGCTAATAGATGAAGGCACTCTTTTTTATTAAAATGGGACTTCACTTTAGAATCCTTCTTAACCACGTATTTATATAACCAATAAGAAATTATGTGATAAGGTAGGTGAATTAAAAATGAGTTGTCTGTCTTTGAAATAAAAGAAGAGGTAATCAAGTTTGATTTTAAGATGCCATTTCTTAATTTTTTAGGCCTTTCTTGCCTTCCATTTGAGTGATCTTTTTCTTCCCCTTTTTTCTTTTTTTTTTTTTTTTTTTTTTTTTTTTTTTTTTTGAGACGGAGTCTCGCTCTGTCGCCCAGGCTGGAGTGCAGTGGCCGGATCTCAGCTCACTGCAAGCTCCGCCTCCCGGGTTTACGCCATTCTCCTGCCTCAGCCTCCGGAGTAGCTGGGACTACAGGCGCCCGCCACCTCGCCCAGCTAGTTTTTTGTATTTTTTAGTAGAGACGGGGTTTCACCGTGTTAGCCAGGATAGTCTCGATCTCCTGACCTCGTGATCCGCCCGTCTCGGCCTCCCAAAGTGCTGGGATTACAGGCTTGAGCCACCGCGCCCGGCCCCCTTTTTTCTTTTACTAATTTACAAGTTATATATTTCTACCTTTTAGTGGTATGTTAGTGGGAGATTACCTTGATACAATGGTGTCTCCAAGTCCTTTACCAAAGGACTGGCCCAGACAGGCTCACAGACCAAAGTAAGATGCTGAGATCACAGTTTATTGAGTCAATTTAAAGGGTACAGCAAGAATCAACAGGCAAGGGGGAAAGTAGGTTAATAATGTACTTAGGAAAGGGTGCAATTAGTATAGGATTGAATTAACTGAAGCCTATTCTATAAAATGTTTATATGTCCTCTCTTCTATTTTTCTGTATTCATTCTTCCTGCTAACATCGTGATTATAAGGACCAGAATTGCATATAAACAAGGAAGACTCAGCAGATGAGGGTGCCTAGAGCCAATTTATATTTTCTCTGCAAGAAAGACTCAGGGACTGGTCCTCCTGGCTACAATTGTGACTCGCCACTGTTACCTGTTGCGCACCCACGGATTTTATCTGTGTTGAGCAGAGGATACATGGAGCCAAAATGGGGCCTCATGAATATTTGGTGCCTTGGGTGTTTCATGAATATTTGGTGCTTACCCAGTCCTTCCATATCTTCTTGTTTATGCACTCAGTACACATATACTCTACTTATCTTATATCTAACATATCTATGTATCTCTTAATTAATTCTTCCTTTCTTTCATTTTCTAGTCCCTGAATTGAATATTCTCAAATGATATAGCAAATACACATGACAGGTGTCTTGAAATTTTTAACATGCATACTTCATTTTACAATTTCCAAAATTAATAATAACTGTAGCCTCCTCTCAAAAAATGGAATTTAGAAACAGAGTATGTTCGACCCTGACTTCCTCTTCTTTCATGTTATAGCATCTTAATTTTCTTGGTTATAATACATTATTTACATGTCAATACTTAGTTTCTCCAAAATTTTATTCAGTTTCCTTGTTCAATATTTCTTCTTATATCTTGTTTCTTCCTTTCAGATTCAATTTCCTTATTGAAGTACATCTGTCAGTCGTCGTTTCAGCCTATGTCTGTGAATGGTAAACTCTAGTGGTCTTTATCTGACAACTTTTCTCATCCTCATTTTGACAGTTTAGTTGAGAATAGAATTTCCCATAGCCCTTTAAAAATTGTATTTTAATCTTTCTTTTTACTAGTGGCAGTCCTATTGTCAATTTTATTTTTGTTTCCTCATAGGTAGACTATTGTTGTTGTTTGAGACAGGGTCTTACTCTGTCACTCAGGCTGGCATGCAGTGGCATGATCATGGCTCACTGTAGCCTTGATTTCCCAGACTCAAGTGATCCCCCTGTTCAGCCTCCCAAGTAACTGGGATGACAGACATGGGCCACCAAGCCCAGCTAATTTTTTAAATTATTCATTTTGGGGACACCATGTTGCCCAGGCTGGTCTTGAACTCCTGGGCTCAAGTGATACTCCTGCCTCCGCCTTCCAAAGTGTTGGATTATAGGCGTGAGGTACTATAGGTGTGTTTTCTTTCTTGTTTTGCTCTTAGGAATTGTTTTTCTTGTTTTGGTGCTCTTTAATTTTAATTAGAAGTGTTCTGATATTGATTTCTTTTAAAACATGTATCCTGTTAAGGACTTACTGCATTCTGGTTCAAGTCTATCTTCATATCTCACACATTCTCTGCTATCTTCTCTTTGAATCAGGCCTACCCTCCATTTTCTTTCTTTTCTTTCTTTTTAGAACTTCTCTTAAATATGTGTTAGGTCTTGTTATTGTATTATAAGGATATAACTTCACTTTTATACTCTCCATTTTTTAATCCTCAGTATAATTTCCTCAGATTTATTTTCCAATTTAATAATTATCTCTTTCACTGTATCTAGTTCATCTATTTAACCCATCTGATGAGCTTTTTATTTTTAATAGAAAAAGCTCTATGACAGTAGGAAATTTGT
Source organism: Piliocolobus tephrosceles (assembly GCF_002776525.5). Taxonomy (NCBI): domain Eukaryota; kingdom Metazoa; phylum Chordata; class Mammalia; order Primates; family Cercopithecidae; genus Piliocolobus; species Piliocolobus tephrosceles. The sequence continues at coordinate 62,937,590 of NC_045449.1, read as the reverse complement.
ATATCTTATTCATTACTTTATCTTTAGTACCCAGAACACTGCTAGAAATCTGCAGATGTTCAATAAGTATCAAAATTATTAATAAATCAATAAATTCCATTAAAAAAGGTTTATTTTATCTTATCTTTTTCTTTCATTTGATTTTTATTTTCCTTTATGTTTTTAATCATTTTATGGATTTTTCTTTGATAGTCACTTCCAGTTTTGTTTTGTTTTTTTAATTTTTTGGTAGAGATAGGGTCTCACTATGTTGCCCAGGCTGGTCTCAACTCTAGGCCTCAAGCAATCCTCCTGCCTTGGACTCCCAAAGTATTAGGATTACAAGTGTGAGTGACTATTCCTGGTGGTCAGGTTGCTTGGTTAACTCAAGTTCTTTGGGCACAGATTTTTCTTTTCTTTTTTTTTTTTTTTTTGAGATGGAGTCTCGCTCTGTCGCCCAGGCTGGAGTGCAGTGGCCGGATCTTGGCTCACTGCAAGCTCCACCTCCCGGATTTACACCATTCTCCTGCCTCAGCCTCCCAAATAGCTGGGACTACAGGCGCCCGCCACCTCGCCCAGCTAGTTTTTTCTATTTTTTAGTAGAGACGGGGTTTCACTGTGTTAGCCAGGATGGTCTCGATCTCCTGACCTCGTGATCTGCCCATCTTGGCCTCCCAAAGTGCTGGGATTACAGGCTTGAGCCACCGTGCCCGGCCGGGCACAGATTTTTCTATTTCTTGTGTCTTCTCATCTGCTTTTTGGTAGATTGTTTCTTTGTGTGGTGTGCAAATTTTATTGAGAGCTCACTTTTACTGAAGGCCATTTATTCTGTGGGATTCTTTTGTTTCCTGAATTGTGCATATGTCCTCATCAAGGATTCTTATACTTGCTTCTATAGGGCCTGGCTGTTTCTCTGTTTTTAAGCTTAGGATTCTCTTTTCAAATGATAAGGTAAAACTGGATTTCCATTGGCAGAGGCTTTCAATATTCACAGGAACCTTTACTCTCACCCCTACTCATCCTAGACTTCTAAGGCTTCAAAAAGTGAAAACCTCTTTAGGGTTCTAGTTTATGCAGGAATGTTAGCTCCAGATCCTCATAAGTGGCTTCAGGACCACATCTTTTAGTCCCAAATGGGGTTAAAACCTCAGCTCCTGGACCTTATTATTGTGGCTTTGAATTTCTTCTTCAGTTCTGGTATCTGAAGTCTTTGCTGTCTCTGTTTTTTTTTTTTTTTTATTTTATTTTATTTTATTTTTTTTGTTGAGACGGAGTCTTGCTCTGTCGCCCAGGCTGGAGTGCAGTGGCAGGATCTCAGCTCACTGCAAGCTCCGCCTCCCGGGTTAACGCCATTCTCCTGCCTCAGCCTCCCGAGTAGCTGGGACTACAGGCGCCCGCCACCTCGCCCGGCTAGCTTTTTGTATTTTTAGTAGAGACGGGATTTCATCGTGTTAGCCAGGATGGTCTCGATCTCCTGACCTCGTAATCCGCCCGTCTCGGCCTCCCAAAGTGCTAGGATTACAGGCTTGAGCCACCGCGCCCGGCCTAAAATACTTATACTCTATTCATTATTTCTATATATTTGGAGAAGGCAGGAGTCTCATGCCATGGGAAAAAAGGGAAAATGCAAAAAAGATGATTTGATTTTACAGGTTTTGCTAATGAATTTAATCCAACTTACACATGAGACTATCATTAAGAATCACCATATCATTTTGTTATTCTTAAGAGTTTTTTGCAATAGTCTTATGGATATTACCATTAAACCCAATTCAATAAATAATAATGTGCAAAATATTTCAGGATATACAGATGACTAAGATAGTCTCTGCATTCAAGAGGCAAACATCGTATAGTACAGAGATTAAGTAAATTTCATAAATAATCACAATGCAGGAAGCCTAATTGCTATGGAGATGCATATAGCTCTTCAGAATAATACATTACATGTATTATCAAACAAATTACTAAAATTGTTAGAAGAATGAAAAAGAAATCAGAAGAAGGTATTTTCAAGTAATAGTAACAGGAAAAACTTCATGACAGTGGTACTAGTTGAAATGTGCCTTGAAGAATGACTAGGATTTCTGAAAATAAAATCTATGAGGGAGGGGTCGGAAGGGAGGTAGTGACTTTTCCAAGTAGAAAGAAAAGCATTGGCTTAAACAAGGAGCTAGGAGGGTGGAGGGCCTCCAATAAGGAACAAGTAACCAAATTTTCCAGGTTAGGATGTTAGAAAAGCAGTATTATTAGAAAGTAAAAATAAAGAAATGTAAAAAAACAATGGGGTATGGGGGTTGGTACAAGATGGGCATAAATTAAAGCTAATTTAATTTAAAATTTTTTACTGTCATATTTATCTAAAGAGAAAAGATAATGTTGGCTTAATTTTTAAGGATAAATTTAAAAACCAGGATCACTTACATTTTAGGTTGGGCAAGTTTCTTCTTCTCAATGACCTGATCCTCTGATTGGTTATACAGTTTCCAGGAAGGTAAACTGAATCAGCATTTTGGTCTCTCAGGCATACAAGTACCATCTAGTGGCAAAGGAAGGCAACCACAAGAATGAAATTATACAGGAAACATTTGCTTGTTTATTTTGAATTTTATGTATATTATGATTAATAACAGAAGGCCATGTTCTACTTCAATAGGGAAATAAAGTACCCTTTAATCAAACATTGCTTGGTTATTGGTTTAAAAGAATGTGAGATCAGATAAAAATGGAGTATAAAGAGCTTATTAAATATGAAATGTTTGAAAATTTTATAAGAACTTAGTATCAAATTATATTTTGGAAATGAAACTTAAGGATCTACTTGAGTTTAAAGAGAGAGAGAGAAAAAAAGAAACTTCATGTAAATGAGGAAGAGGCAGAAATACTGAAGGTAACTATTTCTTTTTTTTTCTGAGATGGAGTTTCGCTCTTGTTGCCCAGGCTGGAGTGCAATGGCACGATCTCCGCTCACCGCAACCTCCGCCTCCCAGTTTCAAGCAATTCTCCAGCCTCAGCCTCTGGAGTAGCTGGGATTACAGGCATGCGCCACCACACCCAGCTAATTTTGTATTTTTGGTAGAGACAGGGTTTCCCCATGTTGGTCAGGCTGGTCTCGACCTCCCGACCTCAGGTGATCCGCCCTCTTCGGCCTTCCAAAGTGCTGGGATGACAGGCGTGAGCCACTGCGCCTGACGAAGGTAACTATTCTTTTGGAATTTTCTCTGCTTTCACTTTGCCTAACTCCTACTTAGCTTTCAAATCTTTAGATATGTCTTCCTCTAAACAATGTTCCTTGACACCCCAGCTCTATATTACATGAATGACTAATATCCTTCTAGGGACCACTATTCCCATGATGCTACTGACCACACTTCTTTGTCACTTCCCATTTTATAGCCCTCATTAAAATCGATAATCCTAAATAGCTAGTGCCATGTCTGTTTCATCCACTGTTCTATCCCAAAGGCTTAGGATAGTACCTGACACATCATAGGTAATTCACAAATATTTATAGAATGAATGGACAGATTAATGAAGAAAGAGAATAACTGTGATGAAAATGTTCAAGGTACAAATATCGAAAGCTAGTATCAGTAAAGTTTAAATAAGAAAACAAAAAGTTTTCAGAAGATTATTAGTTGAAAAAACTTTTTTCTTGTACATTGATTCCCTACAGGACATCCATTTATTTATAATTTCTGGTATTTTATAGTTTTCAGAGTACTTCTCTTTATCCTGGTGAAGAAAATAATAGTTCACAGCTCACGTATCATTACAGAGATCAAATAAAAGGTTACACATAAAGCATAGAGAAGAATACACAGCACATATTATATGCTCAACAGTTGGATTTTATTATTTCCTATACCTCATCTCATAAATTCCTTGAAGCAGCACAGAGTCAAAGAAGGAAGCTATTTTAGATTTCTGTTTTACAAATTAGGAAACTACCGATTATGTGATTATGGAAACTAACCATGAGTAATATATGATCAAGGAGTCATATCAGTTACTAAGTTTCTAAATCCACAACATCTAAGTAATAGTTTATTGTCCCTTCTATGGCATCATGTTGCTTGCTTAGAGAGACAGGAGAGAAGAAAGGACATGTGGATGCTAAATAAGCACAGCATTGCAATGCAGGGAAGGAAAATAAATTATAAAAATGTACTAGCTTTTCTCTTGCTTCCCTAACAAGTTGCCACAGTCTTTAGTGATTTAAAACAACACAGATGTATTATTACAGTTCTGTAGGTTAGAAGTCCAACACAGGCTGGGCACAGTGGCTCATGCCTGTAATCCCAGAACTTTGGGAGGCTGATGCAGGAGAATGGCTTGAACCCAGGCATTCAACACCAGCCTGGACAACACAGTAAGACCCCAAACTCTACAGAAAATTAAAAAATTAGCTGAGTGGGTGTCATGCACCTATAGTTCCGGCTACTCAGGATGCTGAGGCAGGAGAATCGCTTGAACCCAGAAAACTGGGGCTGCAGTGAGCTATGATTTCCTCACTGCACTCCAGCCTAGGTGACAGAGTGAGAACCTGTTTCAAAAACAAACAAACAAACAAACAGACAAACAAACAGAAGTCCAACACACAGATCTCTCTGTGATAAGGTCAAGATGTTCCTAGGGCTCTCTGGGTTCTAGGGGATAATCTGTTTCCCAGCCTTTTCCAATGTCTAGAGGCCGTCCACATCCCTTCCTCCATCTTCACTGCCAGCAGTGGTGAATTGAGTGCTCCCATCACATAATTCTAGTCTCTTCTGCCTCTCTTTCCTACTTTTAAGAACCTTTGTGATTATATTGCATCCACTGAGATAATCAAGGAAAATCTCTCTATTTTAAGATCAGCTAATTAGTAACCTTAATTCCATCTCCAATCTTAAATCCATTTCTCCACATAAATATTCACAGGTTCCAGGGATTAGGAGGAGCGGGGGTGGGGGTCATTATTCTGTCTATTCCAGGGGAATAGTGGCAAGGGGATGAAAGGGAGGAGAAAGGCAGGGCAGTATTTTCAAATGGAAGTGTTAGAAATGTAACTTCAGGCTATCCTCACATTGATCTTTGCAGACACTAAAACCTCTGGATGATTTTCACATGGTTAAGCTAGAACCCATCCCACTTTGTACTTGTACTATTGTATTTTTCAACTTGAATGTAGAAATTTTCATACATGTCTGTGAAATTTTATCTTTCAGGTTTTAGCTCACAGTTCAAATTGTTAAAATAATTTTGTTTCCTGGTTCTGTCTTCAGTCATATCTTCTATGCTATGTAGTTTTTGTTTCACCTGTTGATTTGACCAGAATGATTTCTTCACCTACGTAATTTATGAAAAATATGAACAAAAATCGGGGTAGAGTTATCCAACTAATTTTGAATTTACCTAATCATAATTAAATCAGGCCCCTATTTTAGGCTCATCCACAAAGATATGAAAGACTGGATTAAATGCTTTCCTGAAATTAATTTATATCATGGCTATAAAATTCCATCTTCTCTCAAAGATCAAATAAAGAAGTGTGCTGTGACTTTTCTTAGTTTAGTCAGTCTGGTTCCAAGTGACCACCAAATTCTAATACATTAAACTACGGACTCTGGAATTTTACTTTTCTGTTCTACAGTTTTCAGTGTCTACCTTTTTACCATTTTTTAAGCAAGTGATCTATCATCTTTTTCATTTTTAAACTTTTCTGAACTCACCAGCAACGGATCTTAGGTTACTTGTAAACAGCTGTGGGATGTAATTTGTCCCTGGAAACATGAACTTATTTGAAACAGATACGTGTTTTCTTACTACCTCCTCACCTACCTCAAGTTTCAGTTCTCTTTGTATGTTGTTTCACCTTTACCAACGTAAAGTCCATTTTCTTTACTGAAAAGGGAAATGAAAGAAAAATTGAGTCAAGTTTCTCTTTAATGTTTACATTATTCTCTTAGGTAAATTACAAACTTTGTGTTTATAAAAATTTATGAAGGTTTATTTCTCTCTGTCCTCTATTATAATTCTTCACTCTAATTAAACCAGTCTTCCCATTTTTCCCTCTTGATGTTACCAGGTAACTCTAGTTCTCAATGATTTCTCTATAGCATTTTATAATTTGCACTACATAATTTAACAGTGGAAGAAATATTATCTTCCTTGTTAATGCTTTTATAGTTTTTTTTTTAAAAACTCTCAGAACAATTGTTGATTTCTTTACCTTTTTTCATTTGATTAACCTAAAAAGTTGGGAGATTTTACCACACTGAATAAATACTTGTTGGTTAGTTAAGTTTTAAATATCAAATTTGGCTATACATTCTTCATATATCAGTCTCTTTGACTAATTTTTCAGTTTGGAGAAACAAAAAGGGTAAAATACTTAAAATTCTTTTTGTTGTAATAAAAACAATAGTAATAATAATAATATTAGGAGTAATAATAACAATCAAACTAAAACTACCTTTAGAAGTCATTCTCTTCTCCAACCCCTCCCCTGTAACCCTCCAACAATTATCAATTAATCATATTACTGAGCTATTTAATAACAATTTCAGCCACATTTGATATGCTAGTTTGGAACTCTATTTATTGGTAAAGCTGCTTGATTCCCTACCTACTTTGTCAACCAAGCCTAAATTTCTTTATTTGTTTTAACTCATTCTAGACAAACATACCAATCTGAAATACCAAATACTGAATCTAAACTCTGAATATACAAACCACATCATTTCCCTTGAAACCTTTTTTAACCTTGTAGAAATGTTAAATGTTTAAAAACAAATAAGTGTTTAATAATCATAGATTTTAAAAAATAGTCATGTAACTTTCAATGTATTATAATCATGCAAATTAATGTACTAAATTGATAGTAAAAAAGGTGCTGTAACAATTTAACAATTTTACTCTTAATTTTGGCAAAAATAGCATAAAGACTCCATTAAATAAGGCTTTGATGTCTAGCAAATTAAAAAGTAGCACAAATAAAATTCACTGTTCACCAGCAGGAGGAGGGTAGGTTGTAGGTTCATATCTAGGGTAGCAAGTCTTATTCTCTTACTCTACATTAAATTCTGTCAAAATTCTGGTTCACCGTTAATTTTGCACAGCTAGGCAACTTGTTAAATCTCAATCTACAACTCCCATGATGATGTATTCCCATCTGATTTATTTGTCTAAGAAACGTATTAATGAGATTTGGGGATTAGGGTTGCCACCATGGCAACCCATCAGTATGGCTTGTTGTCTTTCCTAGATACGGAAGCTCAGAAAGGAACATCTTCCCTGAAGCTGCTTACTTAGTACTGGGGCCTGGTAACTATGGAAATTTAGATTGAGATCATATGGCTACATTGTTTACAAGGTACAAATGGTTTGATAAATAACCTGTTCAAACAGACAGTAAAATATGTCAGGGTCCCTACATCAATTTCTAGCAATTTTTTTATTAATAGGTCTTATTTAGTTTCCCTCTGTTAAATTATTCTTACAACTGCATTACATTTGTATTAGTCTGTTCTCACACAGCTATAAGGACATACCCAAGACTAGGTAATTTATAAAGAAAAGAGGTTTAATTGACTCAGTTTCACATGGTGACGGAAGCCTCAGGAAACTTACAATCATGGTGGAAGGCACCTCTTCACAGGGCAGCAGGAGAGAGAATGAGTGCTGAGTGAAGGGGGAAGCCCCTTATAAAATCATCAGATCCTGTGAGAACTCACCCACTATCATGAGAACAGCATGGGGAAAACTGTCCCCAGGATTAAATTGTCTCCACCTGGTCACCTTTGACATGTGGGAAATATTACAATTCAAGGTGAGATTGGTTGGGGACACAGAGCCAAACAATATCACCATCATAATTTTGTCATTCATCCTATAAGGGGAATTTGATATCTTCCCTTTAATGAGTAGGTAGACTTTGTTGAGTGGGTGGTGACATTTTGTGGGGGAAATGAAAATATTTGCATATTCTTGCTTATTACATATGCTTTCTCATTGGTAGCATTAATAATATTTACTGTATACTATGATGCATAGGACTTGGAAATTTAAATTGGTATAAGAAGAAGCTTTCGGCTGGGTGCTGTGGCTCAGGCCCGTAATCCCAGTACTTTTGGAGGCCAAGGACAGAGAATCACTTGAGCCCAGGAGCTTGATACCAACCTGGGCAACATGGCAAAACCCTGTCTCTATAACAAAACACAAAAACTAGTCTGTGTGGTGGCATGCACCTGTAGTTCCGGCTACTTAGGAGGCCGAGGTGGAAGGATCGCTTGGGCCTGGGAGGTAGACATTGCCATGAGCTGCGATCACAGCGCTGCACTCCAGGCTGGGTGACAGAGCAAACAAAAAAAAAAAAAAAAAAAAAGGAAAAAAAGAAAAAGAAAAAGACAAGAAAAAGCTCTTAACCTCAGACTATTTACAATTTAATTGAAGAGATGGTACATAAACAAAATTATGTGAACAAGATGGTAGTATATATGCAGTTGGGAGGACAGCGAGATCATTTTGTCCAGGGTGATGAGATTTTTGGAGAATTGGGTTTTGGTCATGTCATTTTGAAGCAAGAGTAAAAGCATAAGCAGGCAGAATGAATGACAGAGAACATTACAAGGATAAGAAATGTAAGAAAGAAATGCCTAGAATAGTTGTAGAAATGAGTAGACTTCTGAAGTTAAGGCAGGTTAAGGGTACTAGTGAGAAGTGCTGGGGTGAAAGTATGGTTCAGTAACATTTTAACCAAGTTTATCTTTGACGTATATTTCTTTACTTGGCCCCAAATCCTAGGCCATTGAGAATTTGTAACTAAAACGTTCTAGATGTTTCAAAAAGGGACAGAATATATCATGAATAGTTTTCATTATATGGCTTCTTTAGTTTCCTAGTGTAGTTTCTTGAACATTCTTATCTCCCTTTCTCCCACCCCCACTGCTAGACCTTTTAATCCGGGGGTCCCCATTCCCCAGGCCAAGGACTGCTACTGGGATCTGTGGCCCGTGAGGAACCAAGCGGCAGAGCAGGAGGTAAGTGGAGGGCAAGTGAGTGAAGCTTTTAGCTGTATTTACAGGCGCCCCCCATGGCTGGTATTAGGGCCTGAATTCTGTCTCCTGTCAGATCAGCAGTGGCATTAGATTGTCATAGGAGTAAGAACCCTATTGTGAACTGCACGTGAGGGATCTAGATTGTGTGCCCCTTAGGAGAATCTAATGCCCGATGATCTGTCACTGTCTCCCATCAGCCCCAGATGAGACTGCCTAGTTGCAAGAAAACGAGCTCGCGGCTCCCACTGATGCTACATTACGGTGAGTTGTATAATTATTTCATTATATATTACAAGGTAGTAATAGTAGCAATAAAGTGCACAGTACACATAATGTGCTTGAATGATCCCCAAACCATCCTCCCTCCCCCGGAAAAAACTGTCTTCCATGAAACTGGTCCCTGGTGCTGAAAAGGTTGGGGACCGCTGTTTTAATCATCAAGGATTCTGACGAACCTCTTTGAATTTTCTATTTAATTCATATTCCATAAGTAACACTTGATTCCTTGTCCCCCCCCAAAAAAAATTTAGAAAGCAGAATGTATGTTGGGGAGATCTGGTTTAAATTCGAGAAGCAGAGAAAACAAAGACAAGTAAAAAAAAAAAAAGTGATGTACACAGGATTGACAGAATAAAAAATGCAAGGGAATGTGACTATACAGAAATCTGGAGAGGAAAATACGTAATGTCAGTGTTAATAACTTTTGAACCCATTTAGGTCACTTTGAGTAACGAAACTCAAAACACTAGATTATATTTTTAGCAAAGTAAGTGCGGTATTCAGTCTCTCACAGATGCCATGTGTCTCAGGCCATTTGGAAAATTCAGCATCTGCCGCATTCCCAGACTTTGATGAGGACACTCCGCGAACTACAAGCACCCTCCATGGGAGGACGTCCCAGGTCGGGGTGTGAGGGCGAATGAGGAGGCTGGGGAGGGGAGGCAAGAGTTAGGGAAACGGGACCACAGAACTCCAGATGCTCTGGCGGGAGGAAGAGGGGCTGCGGAGGACTCAAAACGCGCTCAGAGAGGCCCATCCAAATGCCAGGAGACAGATCGCAAGGATGCTTAAGAGGAGACGTGACTGGGCCAGGCAGATGAGGAGAGGGCAGTGGGCCAAGGTCACCCGCTAAGAGGCGGCAGGTTTACCACTGAGACCCGAGCCCAAGGTTTTTGCCCGCGCCTCTAGAAAGAGCGTGGCGAAATCCCGGAGATCCCAGGCGTAGAAGGCCCTGGGGAACAGCTACGAGGCCCGAATCTTGTGGCTCAGGGGCCCTGGGCAGCCGCGCGCCACCGCTCGCCACCGCTCGCCCCACCCTCAGGCGCGCTCCTCTTCCGGGCGCGATGCTTGCCTGCGTGGGCCGGGACGCGCAGGGCCGAGCGTCTGAGACGCGCCCGTACGAGGAGCAGCGTTTTCTAGAAGCCCCGCCCTCAGGTGCGCTCTGCAGGAGGCGGGGCGCGACTTCCGCGCCGCGAGCCTCCCTAGCTGGCCGGCGCGCTGCCCGCTCTGCCTGCGCCAGGAGCGCGCGGGTGCGCGCGGCCGCGCCCTCTCACAGATGCCAGCTCGGTCACCCGCACTGAGTCAACAGACTGAGCGCGTCCAGGCCTGACAGCGCTGCGGATCTGGCCCTGAGGTGAGGAGGGCGTCGCGGGCGTCGGCGCATGAGGCAAGCCTGGGACAGCCGTCCCTTGGGGAGTTGTGGGGTCGAGGAGGGACTGGCCAGCGAGGGGCGGCGGGGAGGGAAGGGGAGTTCGGCGTCTGAGGTGTGGGGTGAAGCGGGCTCGGAAGCGGGCAGAGGCGGCGAGCTGAGGGGAACAGACCTCTCTCGGCTCCCGGGAAGCGCGGGTTGCCAACCTGGGGGATGCGGTGGGAGCGCCCAGGATTCGGACGTGAGGGGTCGCGGCCCTGGGGCAGGGTCTCCGCGAGGCTCACCCGGGACCGGGTCCGGCCGTGGGACATCGGGACGCTGCCTTTGCCTGGACGCTGTCGTTCCACCCTCAGCGGCGTCAGGGAGAGAAGGAAAACAAATATTGGTGTAAATTTCCTTCTGAACAGCTGGGTAATGAGCGCTTGCTCTTCCCTGCGAGGTTACGCGCGGGTCATTACCTTGTGTAAAAGGAGTTTCAGTGAGAAGAAAATGCGCACATCTCATGACACAGTTTGGGAGGGAAGTTCCCTGATGCTAAAACACAAATAGGAGCTCCAGGCATGGAAATTGGATCGGAAAGCTGGGCAGGCTGGAGCTATTAAACTGAAGGAGGGTTTCCCCTGGGCTCCTTAGGCTTTGATTTACGTTTTAGATAAATAAGTCCGAAAATAATGAAGATAATAACCGCGTTTACTTTCTACGAGGGCGTTCTGAAGGAATCTAAGGGAAGAAAAGTATTTGCTGGACTACAGCTTTGAGCCAGGCTCGGTGTTAGCTCTTTTAATTCTGACAGCATCCCTGTAGGGTTGGAGGGGGCTACTGCAGTTGGGCAGATGTGGAGAATGGGCCTCAAAGAGGTTAAGCCACTTATTAAGGTCTCAACTAGTAAAGGATGGAGTCGGGATGCCAGACTCCAATTCTGGTGCTTTATCCACTATATTTTGTGTTTGCCTGAAGAGCAATATTGTATGTGTTTTAGGGAAGATTCCATAAGGGGGAACATTATAAGGGCAGTTAGGGCTTTGTGGGTATTTGTGTTAAAATCAAACTAAAGAGGCGTTAATCTTTGAATATGCCCTGTTTGAGTGTATTTCCTTTCAAACAGATTTAGTGTAAGGAAAACTTACATTCACTATAATAGCAAATTTATTAGTACATTCCATGTTTATTCCATGTCTTTTATTTTTTTATTTTACATTCCATGTTTATTCCATGTCTTTTTATTCCATGTATTTTTATTTTTAAAGAGACAGGGTCTTGGGCTGGAGTGCCGTGGTGCGATCAAAGTTCACTGCAGCCCTGAACGTCTGGGCTCAAGGGATCCTGCTGAATAACTGGGGCTATAGGCGTGTGTCATGCGTCCAGCTAATTTTTTATTTGTTTTTCAGAGATGAAGTCTTGCCATATTGCCCAGGCTGGTTTGTTGCATGTCTTTTACATTCCAGATACTATATTATGTGCCAAGAGTACCGATATGAATACAATTTATAATCTCTGTCCTTGAGTTTAGTTGAGAGGGTGATTGTATAAAATAATTTTATGATATCTTACTAAGTCATGACTTTCCTGGTATGTAAATTAGCTGGATTAAAAATAGTTTTAAGGGCAAGCTTTTAGGAACCTATTATGTATAAGAAAATTTATTGGATGACTTGTCCTTTGTGTACCATTGCACTGGTATTTTCTCCTTTAGCAAGAAACACTGTCATAAAATTTAGGTTAAATTATATTGACAACTAGCATTTTTTTTTTTTTTTGAGACAGGGTCTCATTCTGTCACCCAGGATGAAGTGCAGTGGCAGGATCTTGGCTCACTGCAGCCTCGACCTCCCAGGCTTAAGTGATCCTCCCATCTCAGCCTCCTGAGTAGCTGGGACCGCGGTTATGTGCCCCTACACCTGGCTATTTTTTTTTTTTTTTCGTGGAGACAGTGTTTCTCTATGTTGCCCAGGTAGATCTTGAACTCTTGGGCTCAGGCCATCCTCCCACTGGGATTGCCACGTGAGCCACTGCACCTGACTGCATTTTGTTTTATTATTGCACCACCTTTCAGTAAATTTTAAAGTGATAGGGAAGATGAGAGCATTTATAATTTATCCCTTTTTAAGTTAAAAGGCATATTTTATAGTGCTTTTATTTTATTGATTGAGAAGCAAATGATGTAGCTAGGCAGGCGTTTATTTCATGTGCCGGATATGTTCCTAATTTCTCATTCCAAAAAAAATCTTAGTTTTAAAGTATAGCTAATACCAGATGGCATTTAAGTTCTTGTGGCTCAGAGTTGTAATGAAATCAATCTTCCAGTTTAAGCTGAAATGGCACATTGTTGAAATGTATAATATTACTTTGTGGTGGATTTTGGAAATCTCTTTTAATTGCTTCAGTTTTCTCAGTAAAGTAGGATTCAAGGTCATAATCTGAGGGTGTTCCTACAGAGGGAAGCTTTGGAGATTTGGGGACTGAGAGAGTGATGGACTAGTTAAATATGTGATTGCTAGGAAATTAAACATGACTCGTAGGTGTGAAAACTACAGTAGAGGACAGATATGAGTGCACAAATTAGGGTGTCTAATTTTGGATATCAGAAACTTCATAATCCATTCCCAATGCCTGCCTTTACCGTGTTATCTAGAACATACATTCGCATCCCTTGCTCCAGTTCACTTTGCCTTATGCTTCTGCCATATGGCAGGTATCCCTGTTCTTCACAAAAGTCAAGCCCTTTTGTTTGGGAGTCTAGCTTTACCCTTCTTTTATTTCTCCTGGAAATTCCATTCCACTCCTTTCCAAGCTCTTTCTCTCGTATCACATTACATTAAATTTTATCTCTCTGCAATGTTAGTGACAGTATCTAACTTTATTTTTTTTTGCCTCGTAATGTTGGATGCATAAATCCTTCGGTAAATGTTAAGTGAATATGCCACTTTTCTCACTTCCCCTCTTCTTCCTTTCTGCAGGAGTTGGCCAACTCTTTTTGTAAAGTGCCACATAGTAAATATTTTAGGTTTGCAGACGGTATGGTCTCTGTCTCAGTAACTTTACTGTTGTAGCACAAAAGCAGTCATAGATAATACATAAATGAATGAGCATGGCTGTATTCCAATAACACTGTATTTATAGACATTGAAATTTGAATTTCACATAATTTTTGCATGTCACAAGATATTATTCTTTTTTTTCAACCATTTAAAAATGTAGAAACAGTGTTCCTCCTGGGCTGTGCTGAATAGACTGAGGATTGGATTTAGCCCCCACCTCTTTCATCATAGTTTGCACATCCTTGATCTTTAAGGACTCTTAGGAAGCCTTAATAAAGGAATCTAAAGGAATCTGTGGTAAGATGATACTGGTTATGATATTTATATTGGTGGTAGAGAAACAAAGATAAATAAGACAGTGTTGTTTTTTTCATCGAGGATCTCATGGTCAAGTTCAAGATGAAAATATGTACATAGATAATGGTGACAGGGTATAGTTACTGCAGTTACAGTTATATTTACTGGGTATAGAGGTAAAACACAGGAGTGATAATCAGCTCCATGTCAATTTAATAATGACATTTAGGCAATGTGATTAAAAATTGAGCTTAGTTGAGCATAAAATTTGAGGATGGTCACACAGGAGGACACAGACTCCTAAAGGATGGGGTAAATGCTCCAAAGTGGAGAGGTTTGAGGGTCCTTTATATAGGCAAGGCCTGGGGATGCTTAACAGGGTTACCTCATTTTTCATACAAGGTTAGTGCATAGTTAGAGCAATTCAATTAGTTATAGGCAGTGTTTCTGTTTTGGGGAAGGGTATATTTAACATTTCACATTAAGGATGTAATGGTCAAAGGGTCTTTTATCACAGTCAAGGGGTCTTTTATCCCTGGCACCATCTTGTCTGAGCTAGGAACAAGAAAATAAGGAAGGAATTTCATATATAACAAAAAGTCAGTAATTAAGAGGTCAAGCTTCATGACCCAGTCTCCAAAATCAACCTTGCTCAGTGCCAAACAACGTTTAGAACCCCCAAGTAGACAGACTATCCATTTTCTGTTACATCTGCTTAGGTGGATGTGAAGTAACCTCTAACAGTCATTTGTTGGAGGTAGGGAATGTATTTTCAGCTGGCCTTTCTGGAAATCTTTTAAGGATACTAAGAAGGTGACTGATCACGTTTCTTATCAGGATGGCTCTAAACATCAGGATGACTCAACTTACTTATTTTATAGGGTATAATCTTAATTCAATTCTCACAGAAATAAACATGGATATGTTTTTAAATGATGTCTCTATGAAAATAATTTTAAAATTTTAAAGTTATTTTACCTGCTACATAATAAATGGATTGTTTATTCCACAGATATTTAGTACCTCCTCTGCTGTGCAGTGAGTTGTTTTACTAACTAAAAATATTTGGAGATAATGGTATCATTAGATAAGTGATGGATTTTGCGGGGGAGGCGGGGGAAGAGAGAGGCTCTTCCAAGGAAAGCACTGCTTTTAACAAAGGCAGTAAGTATAATAGTAGGACTACCTTAAAATTTTAAAAAATACTTTATAGCTTTCAAATTTCTTATTTTAATTAAACTCATGCATCCTAAATAATTTTTCTCTAACAATTATTTCTAAAGGTTATGTACATTTTGATTACTTATAGTGATGTGAAATATGTTCCATAGGACTTGGAATGTAGTAACCCAGTATTCCAGTACTTTTTTTTTTTTTTTTTTGAGACGGAGTCTCGCTCTGTTGCCAGGCTGGAGTGCAGTGACATGATGTCTTTTGCCTCCTGGGTTTGAGCGATTCTTCTGCCTCAGCCTCCTGAGTAGCTGGCATTACAGGTGCCCGGCACCCCACCCAGCTAATTTTTGTATTTTTAGTAGAGACAGGGTTTTACCATGTTGGCCAGGATGGTCTTGATCTCCTGACCTTGTGATCCTCCCGCCTCGGCCTCCCAAAGTGCTGGGATTACAGGCCTGAGCCACCGTGCCTGGCCATAGTAACCAGTACTTTTAAGATAAATTAAGAAGTGAATTTTTGATATTGAAATTTGGATTTTGCAACTCCTGGTCTTTAAGTCAATTAATACATTAGAAAAGGAAGATGGGCTTTAGTGGGCTTTCAATTTTCTTGCAATTTATTGGATTTAGTATAAATTATTTTATATAGGAAATTATTCATCTAGGAAAGTTAAATTTGATTAAATCTTTAGAAATGTTAGGTGTTTAAAACTCACCTAAGTATTATTTAAAGCCCTACAATAAACTTAGCACATTTCTCAGGTATGCTGTGAAACTATGGAAAATAACTTTTTTTTTTTTGAATTTTGAACCCTTATTTCTCTTTGTGCCGTTGTTCTTTAACAGCTAAGCACTGGCTTTGTTAAAGAGTTTTTAAAGTATTTCATTGGTACGATTTTGAGTTGGAATCATATAAATTCTGCTTTGGTCTTGTGTTAACTCAGCCACTAGTGAGTGCACTCCTAGATATTGTCTGAAGGATTGTTCCCGTTTAGAGGCAGTTAAACTTGAACAGTTAAACTTGAGGCAGGCCAAGCATCTTTTTACTGCCTTTTTCTTTTATTCTTCCAAAACCATCACATAAAGCTATACAATTTTGGAATTTTAGTATAGAAAGAGGAAATGTATAGCTCCATGCTAAATATGGGGTTTCTTGTATCCCAAGAAAAGGCACCTGATCAGTCAAACGCTTCATAGGGTCCCCTTTTTGGTCGTGCCTCATTTGTAACTTTGCAGCCCTGTTTTCAGATATACGCTTCTGTCAGGAACACCACTTTCATGTCACCTCTGCTGTGTGGATCTCCACCTTTCTTTCTGGAAACCTCATTCTTTCATCCACAAGAGTTGCTCCCATCTCAAGGTATTAACCCTTTATTTTTGGGTGTTTGTCACTATAGAAGAGTACTGCCTTCCCACATGCTTCCTTCATCCCAGTTTTCCTACCCTAACTCCCTGTTAGGCTAGTCAGTATTGTCCTTTGGGATTCCAGACCCTGCAAAACAGTGGAGGATGGGGTGAAGAGAGGGGCCTTTGTGATTACCATATCAGTGAGAGTTGTAGTCACCCCTTTTTTTATTCTATCTTGTTTCTCTTTCTTCTCCCCAAAGGACAGGTATTAATTCTCAGAGACATTGTGGTCTCGACACCTGAAAAGGAAGCCAAATATTTTCCCCAGCATCTCATCATTTGCAAATAATTTATAGGGTAGAGTTAGTGTTTACATTATTATGCAGACCAGGATATTTATTCCCCATATCCCTTTTCAAATTGGGCCTGCTTAGACACTGTGGACTCAGGGGTTGGAAGATGCAGCAGGCAAAGAGGAGGGTGAATAGGTACATTGTTGGGTCAGTTTACAAAGACCTGACTATAGCTTTGAAGTTTCTGTTTTAGATCAACAATAAAGTTTAAAGGTTTATGCAGAATTAATGTTAAGAATGTTTCATTCTTTTCAATCAAATAGCTAAACCATGTATTTCATACTGTGAAGAAAACCAGCAATCAAATGGGTTTGGAAGGTTTTTTGTTTGTTTGTTTCAATAACTTGAATTGAAGCTCAAGATTATTGAAATTTAATATTTTCATATGATTAGACTAAAGCTTTTGAGTGTAAGAAAAATCAGATTGTTGAGGTCAGTCATAATACTGAGTCATTGGTATAATTTGATGGCAGAGTTTACATTTTCATCATTTTTTCTCTTTGTCATTTTACAATTCATTCTGTAGGATTTCTTTGACTCGGTCTTCAATTTAGCTCACTAATTTGTCTTTAAATGAAGTTCATCCCATCTCTTAGTGCTTTTTTATTTCTATCAGTTTATTTAATTTCTAAGTTTTGTAATTGCTTTTTTCTTAATTGTCTTGCCCTTGTTCCAAGAATATGATATGCTCTATTACTCTTTTAAGGATGTTAGTTATACTTTTATACACAGTCGTGATCAACGTGTATAATTAGTTGCCATGTACAAGGCACCATTTTCGGCTTTACATGTATTAATTCTTTTAGTCATTTTAACAACCCAAAGAGGTAGGTACTGTTATTGCTGTATTTTACAGATAATAAAACTTAGGCACAAAAACATTAAATAACTTGCCCAAGGTCTCAAAGTTAGTGTGTAGCAGAGGCAGAATTCATGTTTAGTTGGTTTGGCCTCAGAGATCGTACTCTTAACCTATACTACTTTGTGCATTTTTAGTTCTTGTGTTTGTTAATTTTGGTGCCTTTGTAATATTGGTTAAGATGATTTTTGCAAGAAATAAAATCTGATACTAGTTAGCTGAAGTGAAAATGAAAATATATTGGGAAGATAATAGAGCATTTCACATACTCCAAGGAAGAAAAATCAAGTTTTGAGCACAGTAGGTGTGGTACATTAGAAGAAAGCTTTGAGTAAGAATGTATAAACTTTCTTTCTTAAATGTTGCCATTTATGTAATTCAGTTTCCTTGACTTCCATCTGTGGGTCTCTTAGTTAATTCTGCCAAGAGAAATTTTAACTGACACAGTTCAAGAGTACTAGTAGTGTTGGTGGTGGTGGTGGTGGTGGTGATGATGGTTTGTGTGTGTTAGGATGGTGTTTGGGGAGTTGGTTTAGTTTTGCTTTAAAAAGTTCTGATGAGAGGTGGAGTGGGTGGGCAGGTTCTTTAGACAAGGACCTGAGAGACTCAACCTTGAGTTCAGGAAGCAGTTGTCAAAAAAGGAAAAATGTTGTGAATCCATCTACTCTATGAGTCTGTTATATAAAAATGAAGAGTTAAGCATCCCGCATTCAAATTGGATTAATAATTTAGTAGCATTCACGAAATCAATGTGTTTTGGCAGGTAACTTGAGAATGTTCATGCTGCATTAGGTTAGTATTTCTGTGTTTGTATTGTAGCAAATAATTTTTGAATGAGTACAGTTTCCTTCCTTCCTTCCTTCCTTCCTTCCTTCCTTCCTTCCTTCCTTCCTTCCTTCCTTCCTTCCTTCCTTCTTTCCTCCCTTCCTATTATCAATTCTTTACCAAATGTGATATAAGTTGAGACTGTTAGAAGAATTTATTGACTATTGCAGAAGTTGATTTAACAAAGAGTCTATTATGAAAATGTACATGACCTAATTTTTACATCATAGTTAAACAGGCCCTTTGGAGAGGGGGACATGGGTTTTTCTGATGAACAGCCATTATTTACATTCGTACCAAGGCTTCTAACATGATGATGCTATTACCTCACATTACCACCATTCCAGTGTTGTTCTGTTGCCCACTAGTTGCCATTTCCACACATTCATCTATCACAAGATTCATAAAGGGATCAGATTCCTGCAATATTGCTTGGGCATGTCTGCCACCACTTAATTTTCAGTGATAACTTTTTGCCCATACATTTTTTCAGTTCGGGAGGGTAAGCTTTGCTCATGGTGTCTACTCCACAGGTTACAGATGCCTTGGAACAGAATGCTGAAATAATTTATTCTAATATATCTTCTATTCTTGATTGATTTTGTTTTGCTGTTTTTAATTTACTCATTTAATATTTTTATAGTATGTCTAATTGTTTAATGACTTTTTTTTACTATGTAAGTAATACACAGAAAAAAAGCATGAAGAAAATAAACGTTGTCTTTAATTTCATTGCTAATTTAAAAATTCTTTCTAGTCTTCCTTCTGTGCATATAAAGAAGATGCTCATTTAAGCCAAACTTTAATTATATATATTTACTGGAAAAGACAAACTGCCTCTTAAAAATTGTGGGCCAGGCACGGTGGCTCACACCTGTAATCCCAGCACTTTGGGAGGCCAAGGCGGGTGGATCACCTGAGGTCAGGAGTTTGAGACCAGTGTGACCAACATGGTGAAACCCTGTCTGTACTAAAAATACAAAAATTTGCTGAGCATGGTGGCAGGCACCTATAATCCCAGTTACTCGGGAGGCTGAGGTAGGAGAATTGCTTGAACCCAGGAGGTGGAGGTTGCAGTGAGCCGAGACCGTGCCACTGCACTCCAGCCTGGACAAAAGAGTCACACTCCATCTCAAAAAAAGAAAAAAAAAACCTGTGAGTTTTCTTTATCTAGGTGTAGACAGTCCACCAGCTTGGAACAGATGGTCCTTGTTTTGGAGGAGAGTTATATCAGTGGCCTCACTAGGTAGGTTTACTTAAAACAAGGCACAACAATTTCTCTGGAAGGTTTAACAGGATTTTTGTTGTTGTTGTTATTTCCCCCAAGCTGCCTTCTCAGTAATTCTTAGTATGCAGAGATCCTAGGTTACTGGGTCGAGTGTATTTGAACAGGCGCCGTGGACATTGCAGTTGAGGCTCTGACCACTTCTATTTTGAGTTCAGCTGGAATGAAACTTCTTTGAAGAATCGAGATAGCTCCAGCAGAGGTACACAGGCAGAAAGGATTTCAAGGATCTTCAAAGGGTAAAAGTACCCTGGAGGAGGGATACTGGACCTGTGATAGTTACAATGATTTAGATCATTCAGTTTTACTTTTTAAAGTAATTTATTAAGGTAAAATTTATTTCCAAAGTAAAACTCCTTACCTTGTAAGCAGTTTCTCCTCATTCTTTACTCTCCCTGGCCTCTGACAATCACCAGTGGGCATTCTGTCCCTACATTTATCTTTTCTGGAAGTTTCATATAAATGGAATCATATAATATTTGAACTTTTTAGTCTTTCACTCGACATAACGTTTTGTACACTGATTTAAACTGTAGCATATAGCAGTACTTCATACCTTTTTTTTTTTTGAGACGGAGTCTTGCTCTGATGCCCAGGCTGGAATGCAGTGGTGCGATCTCAGCTACTGCAACCTCTGCCTCCCAGGTTTAAGCAGTTCTGCCTCAGCCTCCTGTAACTGGGGTTACAGGAACGTGCCACCATGCCCAGCTAATTTTTGTATTTTTTTTTTTAGTAGAGACGGGGTTTTGCCATGTTGGTCAAGCTAGTCTCAAACTCCTGACCTCAAGTGATCCACCGCCTTGGCTTCCCAAAGTGCTAGGATTACAGGCGTGAGCCACTGCACCTGGCCACTTCGTTCCTTTTTATGGCTGAATAATATGTGTATGTATATGCCACAATTTGTTCATTTATCTGTGGATAAGTATTTGGGCTGTTTCACCTTTCTGCTATTCTGAATAGCACTACTGTGAACGTGTGTGAACATGTGCTCAATTGAGTCCTTATGTTCATTTCTTTTGGGTGTATACCTAGAAGTGGAATTGTGAGGTCATATGGTAATTCTATGTTTAACTTTTTGAGGAACTGCCAAACTGTTTTTCTCAGCATCTGAACCATTTGCTTTCCCACCAGCAATGTATTCCAGTTGCTCCACAGTTTCTCATGAGAACTCTGCTCTCATTCAAATTATTATTCTCCGTAGGTAACACATCATTGTCCTCTGACTGCTTTCAAGATTTTTTATCATCTTAATTTTCAGCAGTCTAATTATAGTGTGTATGGGCATGTATTTTCTTTATGTTTTCTGGACTTCACCAACCTTCTTGAAACTTACGTGTTTATATCCCTTGCTAAATTGGAAGTTTCCAGCCATTAAGTCTTTAATGTTTTTTTTTTTTTTTAGCATTCTCCTCTTCTTTTATAAATCAGATAATATGAAAGTTAGACTTTTTATTATTGTCCCATAGTTTTCTTTTTTCTTCTTCTTTTGTTTTTCTTTGAGACAGGGTCTCGCTTTGTCACCCAGGCTGGGGTGCAGTGGAACAATCTCGGCTCACTGCAGCCTCCTCCTACTGGGTTCAAGAGATTCTCTTGCCTCCCCAGTAGCTGGGATTACAGGTGCCCACCACCACACCTGGCTAACTTTTGTATTTTTAGTAGAGAGGGATTTCACCATGTTGGCCAGGCTGGTCTTGAACTCCAGACCTCAGGTGATCTGCCTGCCTTGGCCTCCCAAAGTGTTGGGATTATGGGTGTAAGCCAGCGTGCCCAGCCTGACTCACAGTTTTCTGAAGCACTGTTAATTTTTTAAATACCTTTTTTCTCTCTGTTGTTCAGATTGGATAATGCCTATGGATAATCTTCAAGTTTACTCTTTTTCTGTTGTGTCATTCTGCTTTTGAGCCACTCCATGAGTTTTGTTATTGTGTTTTTCTGTTCTAAAGTTTCCATTTGTATTTATTTCTTATTATGGTTTTGTGTTCTAAAGTTTCCATTTGGTTCTGCTTTATGTCTTGTTTCTTTGCTAAGATTTTCTATTTTTCATTGCTTTCAAGAGTACTTCCGATTGTTTGCTGAAGCCCTTAAATAGCTGCTTTAAAAGTTTTATCAGATAATTTCAAAGTCTGCGTTATTTCAGCATTGGTATCTTTGATTTTATTTTCTTAGTAGAGTTGCTTTTTTTTTTTTTTTTGAGACGGAGTCTTGCTCTGTCTCCCAGGCTAGCATGAAGTGGCACAATCTTGGTTCACTGCAAACTCCGCCTCCCGGGTTCAAGCAATTCTCCTGCCTCAGCCTCCTGAGTAGCTGGGATATGCCACCACACCTGGCTAATTTTTATATTTTTAATAGAGATGGGGTTTCACTATGTTGGTCAGGCTGGTCTCGAATCCTGACTTCTTGATCCACCCGCCTGAGCCTCCCAAAGTGCTGGGATTACAGGCATGAGGCATCGCGCCTGGCCAGCTATTTTCTACTTGCTTCATTTGCCATGTAATTTTGGATTGTATGAGACTTTGAATTTTGTGTTAATACCTATGGGAAATGTTGATATTTTCTCTTAACAGGCTGTCAACCAGGTTAGGTTCAGGTCATAAGTTTCTACTCACATTCTTTGAATTGTAGTTGTCATTTTAGTGTATTTTTCAAAAGCTTTTGCAGTACCTTTTTGGTCTGTCTTGTGTGTGCCTTGCAGTGAACAGTCTGGATTCGGACAGTGGTCTGTCTGTTAGTTCAGTTTCTCAAGTCTTTATCACACTAATAGGATTGGATTTATGTATGTCCAGCTTGAGAGTTATTACAGGAATTCAAAAAAACTTTTTAGGGTGCTTTCCTGAGCGCTCTTTCTATTTATTCCCCCTTCTACTTTTTGCTTCCCTGTGGCTACTCTTTCCATCCTCCAGCCAGAGAGCTAGTGTTTATTTTCTCCATTGTGTTACATACTTGTGCAACTGCAACCACCATATCCAGGGCCCAATGGTAGGAGGTAGAGAAGAAAAGCAAAAGGGATTGGCCTCATCCTCTTACAACCATAGCTCCATTGAATAGAGAGAAAGGTTTTCCTGCCTCAGAGTGTTGGCTGTGATAGGCTTTTGTTACTGTAGTCTGGCCCTGTTACCATGGAATTGCTTGTGTGTGGGGATACAGGAGAATTCAGAAAAGAAAAAAAGATTTGCTATTTCTTCATTCTCCCAGAGCATTAAGACTTCCTTTGCCCATTCCTCAATTCAAAGTTAAGTCTTCTTCTGGAGCTGCCTCTGTGGGCGGTTCAGGAGATACCAAAGGAGAAAAAGTACCACTGTTGATATGGTGGTATTTCAAATTCTGGTCTCCCCTATTTCACATGCCTTGTTTACTTTTCAGAGTCCACAGATTGCTGCTCCATGCATTCTGTCCAGTTTCCTAGGAGAGACAGCTTGGAGTATGCTTAATCCATCTTACCTGGGACTGAAACATCTGCTTGTTTTGCCATTAAAAATTACATGCAGTTTACTGCGTGGCTCCAGGTTTGTTTGTTTGTTTTTCCTCTTTAATAGGTTTATTCAGAAAACATGTCCACTGCAATTAGGGAGGTGGGAGTTTGGAGACAGACCAGAACACTCCTACTGAAGAATTACTTAATTAAATGCAGAACCAAAAAGAGTAGTGTTCAGGTAAGTTAAATAACTCTTTCTTGCAGTTTATTTTGCTTGATATGTTCTATCTTGAAGCGATGATTTATTTTGCTAAATATATTTTTATTATAATTTTATTTTCTTTGCTTGTAAAGTAAAAGTTTGCCATGTTAGCCACAGAAAAATAACTGAATTACCTAATGCTTTCTAAATGTTAAAAATTTTAATAAAAATTTCTACATTTAGTTAATTTCTAACATCTGTGCTTCATTTTGAGCTTTTAGGCATGGTTTCCTGAGTTTCATGAACAACCTCGTATTTTTTGGAGTCTAGATTGAGTTGCCCATAAGTATTAATATTATGACACAGATTTGTACCCACAGCATACGTTACTTTTGATAAAGGTAAAAGAAAGGAAGAACTTTGGCTAACCAGCTAGTAATAATTTCAAAGGATGAAAATATATTATTCATCTTCTCCTGAAACTGGTAAAATAATGAAACAGCAAGATGATATAATAGCTCATTTCTCCTAAAACTGACTACAGAATTTAATTAAGTATGGTTTTGATAGTGTACATTTAGGTATAATTAAAGTATGATTTCTAATTCAGAATTGAATGAGGGCATTTTTATGGTGAATCCATATAGGGATGTTTGGTAAATTGCTTTAGATAAAATTATATGAGTAAATTTATTGTGTTTTATGTCAATAATCTAAGATGTTTAAATATTATCTTTTATGTTACCTTAATTTATTACGTGACTTGAATTTTAAAATATTTCGGAAAAACTAAATGCAAAGGAAAAAATCATATTAAATGCATGTTGGGTTTGATGAGGTGTTCAACACAATAATTCTTTTGGGATAGAATTGCTTTTACTTTTTATTCATAAGAAAGGACAACCAAATTTCTTGTTTTTTCTTAGTATTATATTATCTGCAAATAAATCTTGATTTTTGTTGCTGTTGTTATACTTTGTAATCACTTTGTTTCTTTTATTGTAGGAAATTCTTTTTCCACTATTTTTTTTATTTTGGTTAATATTAATTAGCATGATGCATCCAAATAAGAAATATGAAGAAGTGCCTAATATAGAACTTAATCCTATGGACAAACTTACTCTTTCTAATCTAATTCTTGGATATACTCCAGTGACTAATATTACAAGCAGCATCATGCAAAAAGTGTCTACTGATCATCTACCTGATGGTATTGTGAGCTTATATATATTCTATTTATAATATTAAGCCTGTTCAATATTTATCAACTTGCTTTATTGAATAAATAGCAGTCTTAACACTTAGAGATGTGTTGCTTCACCAAAGTATAGTTTTATAAAAATACTAAAGTTATTTAATTCTGTTGCCTTATTTTTCTTGTGAAAAATTATTTTATGTTCTTAGTGGTAGGAAGCATATTTTATGTACTTTTATATTTAATTCTTAGGCCATTTATAAAATAGTTTAAGTATACTTGTTTAAGATACAAGCTTTGATGGGCTATTTCACTTTAATTCTGACTTTCATATAATTATGAAGCTAGCAATGTTTAGCTGAATGTGGTGGCATTTGCCTGTAGTCCCAGCTACTCAAGAGGTTGAGGTGGGGGGATCCTGTGAGCCCAGAAGTTTAGGGCTGCAGTGAACTATGATCATGCCACTTCATTCCAGCACTCCTTACTCTGGGCAACAGAATGGGACCCCCATCTCTAAAAATAAAAATTTAAAAAAGAAGCTAGAAATATGTGATAAAGATTGTAAAGCAGTCACCTTTTCAGCTTACCATGCTTGTTTATGGAAGTATGTGGTGTAAACTGAAGAAGTACCTAACTTTGGAGACTACAACTATGACTATGGTGAAGTACCTAACTCTGTTTTATTTATTTATGTATATATTTTTTGTAGAGATGGGATGTTGCTATGTTGCCCAGGTTGGTCTCAACTACTGGGCTCAAACGATCTTCCTCCCTTGGCCTCCACCTAAAGTGCCACCTAAGTCTTTTTTCTCAATGTGCATTTCTCACAAAGAAATGAACTAGAAAATAGTGTAAGCAGTGAAGTTCCAGTGAACTTAAAGTGGCTGTGAGAGAACCTAAAACAAAAACTGGAAAAAGTGACAGATATTCTTATACTATTAATGATTAAACAATGAAGTGCTGAATTGTAGAACATAGCAGATTAGCATGTTATTTTTTGCTATATGGGATAGTTGTAATTAGCTTATATATCATCACATTATTGGGTAGTACATCATTGAATGGAAAGTGTTAATTATACAGTCAGAAGCCAAGTAACCTATTCCATTGGTTTCTTTCTTTGGTTATTTCTATTTAATATTTTGATTAAATACACTTCTTATTGTTATATGTTAGTGTATCACATTAGGCACAAGTAGTATAGATTACCATGAGAATTTAGTGTATAGGCTCAAAAAGCTGATTAAAAATGTTGAAATGAAATTCATTGATAATTCTGAGTAGGAGGAAAGAATATAAACCAAAGAAATAAGAGTCCGGGCGTGGTGACCCACACCTGTAATCCTAGCACTTTAGGAGGCCAAAGTAAGCGGATCACCTGAGATCAGGAGTTCAAGACCAGACTGGCCAACATAGTGAAACCCCATCTCTACTAAAAACACAAAAAAATTAGCCAGGCGTGGTGGTGGGTGCCTGCAGTCCCAGCTACTTGGGAGGTTGAGGCAGGAGAATTGCTTGAACCCGGGAGATGGAGGTTGGTTGCAGTGAGCTGAGATTGTGCCACTGCACTCGAGCGTGGCGACAGAGCAACACTCTATCTCAAAAAAAAAAAAAAAAAGAAAAGAAAAAAAAAGTCAGTGTATATTAACTTAGATGCCAAAATAGTATATACATATACACACATTTTTTAGACTTCTGTCTTTTTAACAACAGAACTATCTGAAAATGGGTTATGTGTACATACATAGCATGACTGGCCGGATGTTGAACTAACACCCTGTTTATTTATGTAAATCCTGGAATTCTCTGTCCCTCTTAAAAGGCCTGGAAAATCTATTAATTAACATTTAAGTAATACTTTACAAAGCATTTTTTTCTTCTTTTTCTTCTTTTTTTTGAGATAGGATCTCACTGTCAAGCTGGTGTGCAGTGCCATGATCTCAGCTCACTGCAGCCTCTGCCTCCTGGGGTCAAATGATACTCCTGCTTCGGCCTCCTGAGTAGCTGGGACTACAGGTGCACACCACCACGCCTGGATAATTTTTGTATTTTTTATAGAGACAGGGTTTCGCCATGCTACCCAGGCTGGTCTCGTACTCCTGGACTCAAGCAATCTACCTGCCTCCACCTTCCAAAGTACTAGTATTATAGGTGTGAAGCACCACATCCAGCCTACAAAGCATTTTGATGTTTGTTACTTCACTTGTTCTTCACAACAACCCAGTGTCATCAGCTAGGCATTGTAGATGAGGACACTAAAGTCTGAGGGTTTAAATCGCCTATCTGTGCTCACACAGTTAATAAATGAAGAAGTTAAGTACTAATTCTATATTATTTCCATTTCACCACATATTTGAAGCTTCTGTAGTGAAAATTAGTTGCTCGTAAACAAAACTTACAAGAAAATATTTAAAAATTAGTCCTATCTGATGAGAAAGAGTGATTACAGTATTTCTTCCACTTATCTCCTAAGAAAGGAACAAGCAATATTGGATTTGAATGACAATTTTTATTTAAGGAGGAGTTGTTTCGTAGTTACTAAAATGCCTGTTTGGTTTCTGAGGATTGTGGAATTTTCTTTATAAGAAATATTTAAAAATAAACGATTCATATATTTACTAAAAAGTTATTTTTGTACAGGTGTCGTGGCTCATGCCTTTAATCCCAGCTAGTCAGGAGGCTGAGGTGGGAGGATCACTTGAGGCCAGGAGTTCAAAACCAGCTTGGGCAACATAGTGACACCTCATTTCTACAAAATTTAAAAACAAAAAATTAGCCAGGAATGGTGATGAGTGTCTATAGACCCAGCTCTACTCCAGAGGCTGAGGTGGGAGGATCTCTTGACCCCTGAAGTTGGAGTGCAAGATCCCATGTACTACAGCCTGGACAACAGAACAAGGCCCTGTCTCTAAAAAAAAATAAAATAAAATAACGAAGTTATTTTTTAGTTTTACTTCAAGATAGATAAATGCACTGCATTACTAATAATTTTTATAATTTCATTGCTGCCTGAAATTAGTATAATTCATTAAGGTTTTGAGAAACAGCAATTTCTTTCAGAAATATGAGTTCTGCATATTGTTTTATACTATATTTCATATGTTTATAACATAACACTGACACATTTCTGTAATCAAATGACAGCTGAGTAGTGTCTGCATCTTTGTACCATTTTATTATTTATTATTGTTTTGTTGGAAGAATTGTCTTTTTTTTCTTTTGTATTTGTAGTAGAGACGGGGTTTCACCATCTTGGCTGGGCTAGTCTCGAACTCCTGACCTCATGATCCACCTGCCTTGGCCTCTCAAAGTGCTGGGATTACAGGTGTGAGCCACCGCGCCCAGCCCCGATGTTTTTTTTTTGAGACATGGTCTCACTCTGTTGCCTAAACTGGAGTGCAGTTGCTCAATTATGGCTCACTATGCAGCCTTGACCTCCCAGCTCAAATGATCCTGCCACCTCCGCCTCCCAAGTAGCGCTGGAAGTACAGGCGCACATCACTACACCTGGCTAATTTTTTTATTTTTTGGAGAGATAGAAGCTCACAATGTTGCCCAGGTTGAATTTCAACTTCTGAGCTCAAGCAGTCCTCCCGTCTTGGTCTCCCAAAATGTTGGGATTACAGGTTGAGCCGCTGTGCCTGGCCTGTCTTCATTTTTAAAGAAGCAAACATAGCAAAAGTGTTTATAAAATATTCCATTCATCAAAATAATTGTAAACTTGATCTACTGTATTATGGTATTTTAATTTGTGAGCTAACTATATTGTTATGATATCTTGCAGTTATAATTACTGAAGAATATACAAATGAAAAAGAAATGTTAACATCCAGTCTTTCTAAGCACAGCAACTTTGTAGGTGTGGTTTTCAAAGACTCCATGTCCTATGAACTTCGTTTTTTTCCTGATATGATTCCAGTATCTTCTATTTATATGGATTCAAGAGGTAAATAGCCCTATATAATCATTGAAGATCAATTAAATTCATATCTTTGCTGCTTGCAGTTCATAGTCGAAATTTTATATATTTCAATATTGGCATTTTCAACTATTCTTACTTGTTCCAATAGGAAAACTGAGAAGTATAGCATAAAAATATTTATTTATAAATACCTATCTACTTCTACACATAAAATTTTTATATAATATCCATTTTGATTTAATACACATATATATTAAAAACAATAGCATAAAGCAAAATTGCATTTTGGGTTATATGACTTTCTAAATCTCTAGGTTTCATGTGATTGTTTTTACTGATGTAAAAATATTTTAAAATCTTTGTTATGTACAAATCTTTAAAATCTTAAGGTCTTCTACTAGTGAACTTTCTTAGTTTTATATTTGAAACATGGGAAACAACCTTTGGTTGTTTAAACCTATGAAGAAATATTATCAACCACAAACATATATTGAGCAATGTTAAAGTCACTATGCTAAATACTGAATTTGTGACTTTATTTCAAAAAGCCCTTCTGAAAATTCTTTTTTCCTGTTTGCTTAACTTTGACTTTTCCTTGCTTCTGGAAGTGCTTTGGAGCTAAGTCATGTAGAATAATTTACTTTAAAACAAAAAAGTAACTTGTTTTAAATAACTACAATTAATTTCTTTCTTTACGTTTTTATTCATTCACTATTTAGTATTCTAACACATGTAACTTTTATTTCAAAATTTCAAGTAAATGATCAGAAATCTTATAGGTATTATTTACCTTTGAAAGTGGGAAAGTCAGTAGCTTATTTCTTTGGTCCTGTAGAGATTGATTGATTATATTATTTTGGTAACTCTCCATATAATATCTTTAAAACAATGCACTTGCATGTTGTACAGAATCTTAGATCTCATATTCTTCCCCCCATAGCTGGCTGTTCAAAATCATGTGAGGCTGCTCAGTACTGGTCCTCAGGTTTCACAGTTTTACAAGCATCCATAGATGCTGCCATTATACAGGTAAATATGATAAAGGAAGAAATACAAAAACGACACCATTTTAAAATAAGTATTTCCTAATTCTTTACAGTAGTATTTGGTTTGACTACTGTCAAATGTACAAAATATGTAACTTACTACAACTCCTTTAAGATAAAAGATAAAAAAGAAGTCATATTTTCTGATTTGGTACTTTTTGTTGTGTTTCATATTTTAGCAGAAAAACTAGCCATGAAGTTAATTTTAAAAATCTTACTTTTGTGTCTGGGCTGGATAGCAGTAGACGAAGTTACCTTAGAATTCAAACTATTCAAATTAACCGTATTTCATTCTTCCATGTTCTGTATGGATCTGTGGCTTTTTTTTTTTTTTTCCATTTGCTCTTTCTAATTGAACTTACTATACTACAAAATTTACTGTGCTACAAAATATTGTAAAGTC
The DNA here is from genome assembly GCF_002776525.5 of Piliocolobus tephrosceles. Classification (NCBI taxonomy): domain Eukaryota; kingdom Metazoa; phylum Chordata; class Mammalia; order Primates; family Cercopithecidae; genus Piliocolobus; species Piliocolobus tephrosceles. Next base: position 62,907,569 of record NC_045449.1, on the reverse strand, counting down.
AAAATCTATATCAACCATCTTCTCTACTAAACTATATGTTTAAAGTATGTATAAATAATGATAGAACTGGAATCAAAATCTGAACAGGAGTCTTATCTTTGTTGTTACACTGCTATGTAGTAAAATGACTATAATAATAATACTTTACTTGACAGCATTGTCATAAGAACCAAATGAGATGATTTATGTAGAATTGTCTTGTAAACTTTTGCAGTATAGTCTAAACATATTAGGGACATGTAATGTTGCACAAATTCAATAATACAGGAATTTAAGGTAAAGATAGTGAAATACAGATCTATTACATTTATGTTGTTGTATCACCTATTTGTGTTTTGGCCAAAGTTTTTAGCCATCCACAGCCCAGACCACACTGGATGAATAGGCAGGACAGATTTCAATTTAGACATTAACTGGAATGTTAGAAGTATTATGTGGCATAAATAGTTTTATTATTTGTGCTATATGTGCAGCATATATAGACTTTAAAGCAATAGAAGGGCATGTTAAACAATCATAAGAATGATGGCACTAATAATCACTCCTAAATTCCTAAATTTTGAAGATGTATATTTTTCCTAAGATACATATAATTAATTGTCTGCTTAAGATGGTAATTGTGCAATTTTATTTTATTTGACAAATTATTTAATCAAAATTTATACACTTACCAACTTTAAACTTTAAACTTTGTGGTATACTTTTAGAATAAATTGAAAGCAATATTCTACTCTGAATTATGATATTGGGGTCACTCACTTTATTTCAGGTATGTAACTTTTTGAGGATTGTATTTGTACTAGGTTATTGACCAAATTTAGGGATACAGCTGTCCCATTTTACTAGGGGCTACTATCATAACTAAATTAATTTAATGTATTTACATTTTCTAATTATAGTTGAAGACCAATGTTTCTCTTTGGAAGGAGCTGGAGTCAACTAAAGCTGTTATTATGGGAGAAACTGCTGTTATAGAAATAGATACCTTTCCCCGAGGAGTAATTTTAATATACCTAGTTATAGCATTTTCACCTTTTGGATACTTTTTGGCAATTCATATCGTAGCAGAAAAAGAAAAAAAAATAAAAGAATTTTTAAAGATAATGGGACTTCATGACACTGCCTTTTGGTATGTTATTAAAAATTTATTACTTAATGTAATTAAAAATTGTATTAAATATACAGATTTTCAAAATTGTAATTTTGATGTTTACCTAAGTTGATGAAGTGCTTATCCTATTTTCTTACAATGATCGCCTTAGTCTTGGAATTTGAGATTAGTCAACAAGTTTCAACAACTAATTGGCTTCATTTAACATAAGGGATGAAGAATGTCAAAAGCTTATGTTGACAATATGTGTTTAAATTTTATTTCACATTTTGTTTGAATCATGGGCACACTCGTGTATATTTCAGAGTATTTCAATATACTCATATATATTTCTGTGTATTTCAGAGTTCAGGAAATGTGAAATCTTGAAACATTAGAAATTAATAATTGCCTGTTACAGTTCTTCCATAATATAGCATATATATAATATTAAACATTTAGTTACAGTGATTCAAGTCTGTGTATGTGGTATATGGACTTTTTTCCCTCAAAAGTTTTAGTTACTTGGGTGAATTAAGATGAATATGGAAGTAATGTTAGAGAAAGAAATGAGAAAAACATGTTTTCACTAGTGACCTTTAATCTATCAGCATTTTTATACAGTGATAATTTTACAAAGGCTTGCATTTTTATAAATAATTCTAAGTGTAGTTTCCTTACTCTTTTCACTATGTAGTGAAGTTCGTTCTGGGGGGAAAGGTTATATAACAATTACAATATAACAATTAATTATACACTTTTTTTACACTTTACTTTTTTTTTTTTTTACTTTTTTACACTTTTTACTTTTTTACACTCACTTCACTTTTTAAATTATAACAATTACAATATAACAATTACACACTTTACGTAATGGGATTATTGTATGTAACATATGTCCTTTGCTTGTTTTTCTTTCATTTGTTATTTTAGAAATTATTGGTTTTGGATTTTTTTTTTTTTTTTTTTTTTTTTTTGAGACAGGATCTTGCCCTGTCACCTAGGCTGGATTACAGTAGCATGATCATGGGTCACTGTGGCCTCAAACTCCCAGGCTCAAGAGATTCTCCCACCTCAGTCTGACAAGTAATTGGGACTACAGGTGCATGCTGCCATGCCCAAGTAATTTTTAAATTTTTTGTAGGGACAGGGGTCTTGCCATGTTATGCAGGCTGGTCTCAAAGTCTTGGCCTGAAGTGATCCTCTCACCTTGGCCTCCCAAAGTGCTGGGATTATAGGCATGAGCCACTGTGCCTGGCCAATGGATTGGGTTTTAACATTTATGGGTTATTAAAGTATTTTATGGAGAACCGGTAGCTGGAAGAATTTAGGCAAATCATTCTCTCAGGGTCTTAGTTTTGCCTCAGTAAAATGATGGATTCAATTTTGATAATTTCGCTACCGTTTTAGCCTTCGCTCAGTGATTTTATGACATCATCAAATCCTGAGCTAACTTGAAAAAATGTGTGAAATAAAACTTAATACCGCAGCAGTTCCATTGAGCTCTGATTTGTAAAGAAGTCTTGAGTAAAAATAGTGAATTCATTACTGATCTTGTTTATTTCACATTGTGTAATTGTAGTAATTATGTGATTGATTAGTGAGTTAAGGTAGCCTTTATTGTTTATAGTTACAGAAGCCATCAGAGGTTTAATTGTAGCACATGCCATAAAGAAAATTGTTATCTTGACTTGCTAAACTCTTACATTTTAAGAAAATCAGAGACGTTCTGTGCTATTGAACTTTTGAGAATATTAGATTTAAATTAATTATGAATTACTATGCATTTTGAAAGCTTTTTTTTTTATCTCTGGAAGATAGCATTTTTCTTTTTTACCAGATTACACTTTTACCTATCACTTAACCAATACTATATTTTAAATTACTTATGACTATTAATTTTCAATACATAAGCATACACAGAAATGAAGTGACTTAATTTTAAGAATAAAATGACTAAAATCTAAAATTTTGTTTAAAATGATTTTTTAACTGTCTAAGCCTATGCATTTGACCATAAATATATCTGTATTCTCATTTTAGGCTTTCCTGGGTTCTTCTATATACAAGTTTAATTTTTCTTATGTCCCTTCTTATGGCAGTCATTGCAACAGCTTCTTTGTTATTTCCTCAAAGTAGCAGCATTGTGATATTTCTGCTTTTTTTCCTTTATGGATTATCATCTGTAAGTATTTTAACTTGTGATAGGAATAAAGAGCTGTCAAAATGTTTGATAATATAGCAAAGTCTTTTTCTTCAGTTTACTTATAGTCAATTTGCCATGAAAGACAGATTTTACTAAGTGATTGATAAGTGACTTAATAAATAAATGATGTAGCATCGCTGTATCCCTGTATTTTTAGGAATGTTACAAAATAGTGTTAGGTTTAGATTTAGCTTTTGTCATATAATGTATTTCATATACAACTCCTCTGAGTCTATCTGTTGTTGTCTTTATATAATGATGTATATAATTAAGACTGTTGAGTGTTGGACTACTTTTGTTAATCTTCATGAAATCCTTACTCTTTCAAGTTAATTTATGCTCCAGGATGATGGTTTTTAAAGATATGTCTTTGCAAATGTAACTCTTTAGCAGTCTTGATATTCATTTGGTATATTGGCTGAATGATGGGTTTTAACAACCAGCCTTTGTTTTAAGTGGTTCCATCTTCCATTCTGATTGGTTTATGTGCCAACCCTGTATCAGTTGTTAAATTTTTGGCTATCATTTCTGCTCTTTAAAATGATACATTGCAGATAATTAACATACTTCCATATGTAATTGCCTGTTTTTTTGTTTTGTTTTTTTTTTATGTTTAATTTTACTTTTTTGAGACAGGGTCTTGCTCTGTGGCCCAGGCTGCAGTGCAGTGGCACCCTCATGGCTCATGGCAGCCTTGACCTCCCAAGGTCAAGCAATCCTTCAACCTCAGCTTCCTGAGTAGCTGGGACTACAGTTGTGTGCCACCACACCTGGCTAATTTTTGTATTATTATTTTTTAAATTTGTAGAGTTGAAGTATTCCTATGTGTCCAAGTTTGGTCTTGAACTCTGGGCTCAAGTGATCCACTTGCCTTGGCCTCCGAAAGTGCTGGAATTACATGAGTGAGCCACTGCAGCAGGCCACCTGTTTTTTTTTTTTTTTTTCTTCTTTTTAAACTTTTTATCTTATGAATAAATTAAGTTTAAAAGATGGGTCTTGTACTTAAAGTTTTTGTTGATTTATTTTGTTCACATATTTTATGCAGCTTATTGCAGAAACACATGGCTATTTATGGTTTCTATAATGTAGAGGTGGTCATATTTACCTAAGATACAGATAAAAATACAATCTTTAATATTTGTTAATTTAAGGCCAGGTGTCGTGGCTCACACCTGTAATCCCAGCACTTTGGGAGGCCAGGGCAGGAGGATTGCTTGAGGCAAGGAGTTTGAGACCAGCTTGGGCAACATGGTGAAACCCTGTCTCTACAAGAAAAATACTAAAATGCTGGACATGGTGCCCCACATCTGTAATCCCAGCTACACAGGAGGCTGAGGTGGGAGGATCACCTGAACCCAGGAGGTAGAGGTTGCAGTGAGCCAAGATCGCACCACTGAACTTCAGCTAGGGTGACAGAGCAAGACGCTGTCTCAAAAACAAAAACAAAAAACAAACACAAAAATATTTGTTAGTTTAAATTTTTAAGAGGTATATCACTATTTGTATGAAAATAAAATATCTTACCACAGCATTTAGAAATTATGGTTGTATTTTAATGAATGTATTTTTCATGAAAATAGCTTGTTCTTTCAGAAGCAAACTTTAATTTTGTTTTCATACCAGTGTATATGAACATTGCACTAACCTTAATATTTGTATTTTATAGGTATTTTTTGCTTTAATGCTGACACCTCTTTTTAAAAAATCAAAACATGTGGGAATAGTTGAATTTTTTATCACTGTGGCTTTTGGATTTATTGGCCTTATGATAATCCTCATAGAAAGTTTTCCCAAATCGTTAGTGTGGCTTTTCAGTCCTTTCTGTCACTGTACTTTTGTGATTGGTGTCGCACAGGTAGGTAATATATTAATCTTGCGTTCACTAAATATTTTCTTTCTGTTTTATGTAGCTTCTTATACTCACATGAATACTATCTTTGATTTACCAAAAAATTATTTTAAAATCTTAGCATGAGAAAAAAATGATTTCTAGAGTATATTTTACATCTAGTTTTCTTTATGTTTGTCCAATTTTAAGTTTTTAGTTAAATGTTCTGTTTATAAATTTTTCACTTTTCACTTCAGTGTATCTCAGTAATTTATTTCATTGCAGAAACTCAGTTTGATAGTAACGTGTTTAAATGTCAAGTAGTTCTTATTGCCTGTGGCCTGGTTATATTGCTATCATTTGTACATTTATCTCAGAAGAATGTGTGGGAGAAAATTGTGTGTGGAGCAGAACAAATGTACTGTGAGTGTAGTGGTGGAATAAGTAGGTCTGGTGGATTTTGTTGGCCTAGGCTTCAGGAATTGTCATTCTAAATAACATTCAGACTTATAAATATTATTTTTATTAGTCCTTACAGAGGTAGTCAGGTTCTAAATGGAAGAAGGCTTATAAGAAACGGCTTTATAGTGGAACATAAATTTGGATAATATACAAATAAAAAATATAATTACTAAATATAAGAAATTACTCATGTTGGTTGGATAGAAATTCTGATTTATGAGATATAATTAAATATTGAGTTAATCATTTTACTTGTTTGAGACCTAAGAGTGATTGTTATACATTTTGAGAGTTCATTGAGTCCCCGAGTCCACGTTCTCTAGGAACACAGAATTATAGATTCGTAGGTTTGTGTTGTGAGTGGGACGGCCTTTCAGTGTCATTGAATTTATCTTCTTCATTTTATAGGTGAGGGACCTGAAGCCTAGAATAGTATAATTAAAGCGTATTCACTTAATGGCAGGGCTAGGACCTAAATGAGGCTTCAACCTCCAGTACATTTCTCTTTCCATGCTCTCACAAATATCTACTATGAATGCTTTAATAATTGTGTTAATTAATCAAAATATTTGCTTTCTTTTCACTAACCATAATTTTATTCTCTAATATTAAAGATGCTAACCATAATTTTATTCTCTAATATTTAATTTGTTTGGCTTCCATATGGATCATAACCCTTTTGTTTGCATTTGTTATTATTAATATTGCAGTTTATTTTTATTTCATTTGTTAGTAATTACATTATAATTAAATACCCTAGAGTGAATATATCCTAGTTAAAGAAGCACAGCATTAAAAACATGATTGAAAGGAATTGGTTTGATAAACTTGTATTTTTGTAAAGTCTTTATTGTTTTCCTTATAAATTTATATTATTAATTTGGTAAACTATTTAATCTATTAAAAGGCCCAGTTGGTTACTGTCACTCTGGATATGCTAAATAACTCTAAGTAGTATTAGCTTTTGCTTCTTTTTGTCATTTTTATGTAATAAAGTTAGTGTTTCTATTTTTCAGGTCATGCATTTAGAAGATTTTAATGAAGGTGCTTTATTTTCAAATTTGACTGCGGGCCCATATCCTCTAATTATTACAATTATCATGCTCACACTTAATAGTATATTCTATGTCCTCTTGGCTGTCTATCTTGATCAAGTCATTCCAGGTATGCAGATGGTTTTTGAATTTTACTTTAAAGATGTTTAGGCTTTTCTGCCCACGTAGGTACAGCTTCATTTTAAGATTTTTTTCCTAGCCAGGCTACCCTAAGTCATACTCATTGTTAAATCTTTTAATTTGACTTTAAATAAGTATATTTTGTACCTTAGGCTATAGCCACTAGTGAACATAAAGAGATTGTGTAAAAAGAGAGCAGTTTGTTTTGAAAGCCTTAAGTCTCCAGTTGATCTTAACTTGGTCCTTCTTTATATCAGTCTTTTAATTGAAATATTTTATTTTACCCTCTAAGGTCTAAAACTATGAAGTGATCTTGTAACTCCTACCATTTTCTTTATCTCCTGTCCGTATCTATAGCCAATATAGCAAACTCCTAGAGATTCAATAGTAATATTAAGTATCGAGCATCTTACCTTTTCCCCTTGTTTTCCTCATTACCTGTGTCTGTATTCTTCACCTGTATGGTCTTATATAGTAACTACTAGCCACGTGTAGCTTTTAAAATTTAAATTGATTACAATTAAATCAATTAACTTTTTTTCAGCAGCACAAGCCACACTCCAAGTGCTCAGTAGCCATATATGGCTGTTAGTTACTAAATTGCATGGTGCAATCTAGGTGTTCTGTAGAACATTTTGACCATTATGAAAGTTGTATTGTATAATACTAGTCTAGACTAGGGACACAGACCTTACTAGTTGCCTGTGAGGAACTGGGCTGCACAGCAGGAGGCAAGTGAGTGAAGCTTCCTCTGTATTCACAGCTGCTCTTCGTCGCTCGCATTACCACCTGAGCTCTGCCTCCTGTCAGATCAGTGGCACCATTCGGTTCTCATAGGAGTGTGAACCTTGTTGAGAACTGCGCGTGTGAAGGATCTAGGTTGCATGCTTCTTATGATAATCTAATATCTGGTGATCTATCACTATCTCCCATCACCCCCAGATGGGACCACCTAGTTGCAGAAAAGCAAGCTCAGGGCTCCCACTGATTCTACATTATAGTGAGTTATATAATTATTTCATTATATATTGCAATGTAATAATAATAGAAATAAAGTCCACAATAAATGTAATGCATTTGAATCATCCTGAAACTATCCTTGCCCCCTGTCTGTGGAAAAATTGTCTATCACAGAACCGGTCCCTAGTGCCAAAAAGGCTGGGGATCACTAGTCTAGACCATTGCAGTACCTCTCATCTAGTTACATACCTCAAGTCTGTCTCAGCACTTCACCCCTCTTTTTTTGAAGTTTTATTATTTTTTAATAGATTTTTGGGGAACAGGTGGTGTTTCATTACATGAATAAGTTCTTTGGTGTTAATTTCTGAGATGTTGGTGCACCTATCACCCTAGCAATGTACACTGTACCCAGTGTGTAGTCTTTTATCCCTCACCCCCTCCCACCTTTTCCCTGAGCCCACATAATCCATTGTATTGTTGCTGTGTCTTTGCATCCTCGAGAACTTAGAATAATGGTCTCCATTTCCATCCAGGTTGCTGCAAATGGCATTATTTTGTTCCTTTTTATGGATGAGTAGTATTCCATAGCGTGTGTGTGTGTGTGTGTGTGTGTATCACATTTTCGTTATCCAGTTGTTGGAATGGGCATTTAGGCTGGTTCCGTATTTTTGCAATTGTGAATTATACTGTTATAAACATGTGTGGGGAAGTATATTTTTCACATAATGACTTCTTTTCCTCTGGGTAGATGCCCAGGAGTGGGATTGCTGGATCAATCGGTAGACTTACTTTTAGTTCTTTAAGGAATCTCCACACTGTTTTCCATAGTGATTTTACTAGTTTACATTCCCACCAACAGCGTAAAAGTGTTCCCTTTTCACCACATCCATGCCAACATCTATCATTTTTTGATGTTTCAATAATGGCCATTCTTGCAGGAGTAAAGTGGTATCCCATTGTGGTTTTGATCTTCATTTCCCTGATGATTAGTGATATTGAGCATTTTTTCATGTTTGTTGGCCATTTGTATATTTTCTTAGAGTTATCTATTCTTGTCCTTAGCCTACTTTTTGATGGGATTGTTCGTTTTGTTCTTGCTGATTTGAGTTACTCATAGATTCTAGATATTAGATGTATGTATTATGAAATCTTTCTCCCACTCTGTGGGTTGTCTGTTAACTGCTAATCATTTCTTTTGCTATGGAGAAGCTTTTTGGTTTAATTAAGTCCCATCTATTTATCTTTTTTTTGTTGTTGCATTTGCTTTTGGGGTTCTTGGTCATGAAACCTTTGCCGTTTTTTCTGATGTTATCTTCTCAAATTTTTATGGTTTTAGGTCTTAGATTTAAGTCTTTGATCTCTCTTGAGTTGATTTTTGTATAGGGTAAGAGATGAGGATCCAGTTTCATTCTTCTACATGTGGCTTGCCAATTATCCCAGCACCATTTGTTGAGTAGGGTGTCCTTTCCTTACTTTTATGTTTTTGTTTGCTTGCTGCTGGAGCAGTAACAGTTCCCAGAGGAATGCCAAGTACTGATAAAATCAATTGGAATCCTCTGTACTTGGCATCAGATCCCTTTGAAATGTGGCCAATCTAGAAGAAGAGTAGATATTTGAAAACATTGAGGAGTGTAGGTATTTTGAGGGGGAAAAGGGAGAAAATGGGACATGTTGTGTGGGCAGTTACCACTGTATACTATTTTCTTTTCTTTTCTTTCCTTTTCTTTCTTTCAAACAGGGTCTTGCTGTGTCTTTTTTGAGACAGGGTCTTGCTGCGTCTTCCAGGCTGGGGTGCAGTGATATGATCACAGCTCACTGCAGCCTCAGCCTTCTGGGCTCAAGTGATCCCCTTGCCTCAGCCTCCCAAGTAGCTGGGACTACAGGTGTGCACCACCACATCTGACTAATCTTTTGTATTTTTTGTAGACAAGGTTTTGCCATATTGCCCAGGCTGGTCTCAAACTCCTGGGCTCAAGCAATATGCCAGCCTCTGCCTTCCAAAGTGTTGGGATTATAGGTGAGAGCCACCATGCCTAGCCTCACTGTATACCATTTCTAAGTCTCATATTTCTATCCTGTTGCTTTGTTGCTCTCCCTAATTCTGTAGTCTTTTCCATGAAGCATATCCACTTTTCTAGATACTACCTGTTTTCAAAGACCATTTAAGATGGTGCCCATTCAAGTGTTCAATGCATTCAGCCTGTGTTGTGTTCTTGCCATTTGCCATCTGCTTGTACTCATAAAGGTTTTAGTTCCATTAGCATAGAAAATGTGCTTTATTCACTTTTACATCCCACTCAGCAATTCTGAAACTATTTATGGACTAGAATTATTTATCAATAAAACTGTGATTCATACAATATTGATTTAATACTTTACTCCTAAACTTTATTTACTTATTACTTTCTAATGACAAATGAAAATGGTATATATTTATTATGTACAACATGATGTTTGGAAATATATGTATGTTGCAGAATGGTACCTAAACTTTAGATGCAGGTTGTCGTATGTTTCAAATGCTGCCTTTATGATTTAAAAACTAATCATGATAACTCAGTTTTTAAATGTTTTTTTTCAGGGGAATTTGGTTTACGGAGATCATCTTTATATTTTCTGAAGCCTTCATATTGGTCAAAGAGCAAAAGAAATTATGAGGAGTTGTCAGAGGGCAATGTTAACGGGAATATTAGTTTTAGTGAAATTATTGAGCCTGTTTCTTCAGAATTTGTAGGAAAAGAAGCCATAAGGTATGGTTCAATCTTTGTCAATTTATGTGTAAGAACTGCTGATGGAATCTGCCACATTTTAAATCCTGTTCTTTAAATATGTATGTATGGTATCTTAGATTTGGTACGTACACCAGGATTTTAAAACATTAATAAGGGCTACTTTTCTCTTTTTCTTATTTTCTTTGCAACCATTTAGAATAAAGTTGGTGCTAGGTTTGAAATTTTATGTTTCTTTATTTCTGTTTTTTGAGACGGAATCTCACTCTATCGCCTAGCCTGGAGCACAGTGGCACAATCTCGGCTCACTGTAACCTCCGCCTCCCAGATTCAAACAATTCTTGTGCCTCAGCCTCTCAAGTAGTTGGGTCTACAGGCATGCGCCACCATGCCTGGCTAATTTTTATATTTTTAGTAGAGACAGGGTTTCACCATGTTGGCCAGACTGGTCTCGAATTCCTAGCCTCAAGTGATCCACCTGCCTTGGCCTCCCAAAGTGCTGGGATTACAGGCGTGAGCCACCACACCTGTCCCCTGAAATTTTATGTTTGAATGGAAAATGTTAAAAGTAATAAAACCTGATGTTTATACAATTAATGTTTAAAGCTTTTCCCATTATGTAGACGGAAACATGATAAATATTAACTCTATAATTTTATTCATGCTACATTGTCTTATATAGCATATTAATTTGTCGTCTGTTAATTTCATAGACTTTTAGGGTTTTTGACATAATTAGAACATTTCATTACTTTAATGTTTAAGAACCAAAGAAATTCATTACTATTCCTTGTTAGGTCAGTCAGTACCACATTTAGAAATAAAATTAGGTGAAAGAAAAGAAATAAAATGAAATAAAAAAGTGAAGCATAATATTTTTTAAATTTAAGAAAAATATAAAAATTCCAGAGAGAGTCAAAATACTTAAGATGTAATTCGTTGGCCAGTGGCCTGCTTTCTCAAGGGTAAATTTTAACTGATTAACAAATCATTTCCTTAAAAAATATGAAAAAATAAGGTAGAATAAGAAAATCACTTCACATTTGTTAATGGTTTGAAATTTGTGCTGACATGAAATGACATCTGATTTATATCCCCCTTCACTGATGTAACAAGTGTTTGATAATCAGAAATGAAAAAACAATCCATAAATTGCTTAAATCAAATGCTTCACTTAGTTTTAGAAGCTGGGTTGGCATGAAAAATGAATCAATGACACTTACAATGGAAAGGAATACTATGCTTTTCTCTTGTACCTTCTTTAAAATAATTTTATAGTTGATCCCTGAAAAACAAGTTTGAACTACACCAGTTCACTTATACATGGAATTTTTTCAGTAAATATATTGGAAATTTTTTTGGAGATTTGCAACAATTTGAAAAAACTCACAGGTGAACTGTTAGCCTAGAAATACCAAAAACAAATAAGTTAAGTATGTCATGAATGCGTAACATATTTATAGATATTAGTCTATTTTAACATTTACTACCATAAAATATACACAGATTATAGTAAGTTATACTTTATCAAAGCTTAATGTACACAATACTGACAGACCATACATTATATGCCAATGCACGGTTGAGAGAAATGTAAACAAATGTGAAGATGCAGTATTAAATCATAGCTGCATAATATTAACCACAGTATTACTGTACCACTGCAATAATTTTGTAGCACTTTCTTTTGCTGTTATGGTGAGCTTATATGCTCCAAGTATATACTTCAAATGCCATGTGACTCAAATTATCTCCTTGTGAGCCGTTCATCTCTCCAGTAAATTGCATATCATGATGAAAAGTAATGTCTCAGGGTTCTTGCTTGTTTTTTATCATGTTCAGTGCAATACCATAAGCCTTGAATAGCATCATGGGATCCATAGGAATTGCCACTAGTGATGCTAGAAGTGCTCTCAAGAAGCAGAGAAAGGTCATGACATTATAAGAAAACTTTGAATTGCTTGATATTTACCATAGATTGAGGTCTGTGGGTGCAGTTGCCTGTCATTTCGGATGGAGTATGCATCTTGTTAATCTTATAAATAGATGATGTAAATTGATGGCATCGATAAATACAGTATAATACTGTAAATATATATATTTTTTTCCTTATAATGTTCTTAACATTTTCTTTCCTCTAGTATACTTTATAAAAATACAGTATTTAACATGTAAAACCTGTGAAATATATGCTAAACAACTGTTTATGTTATCTGCAAGACTTCCTATCAATAGTAGGCTATTAATAGATTAGTTTTAGGGGAGTAAAAATGTTATATGTGAATTTTCAACTGTGTGTGGGAATTGGCACTCCTAACCTGTGTTTTCAAGCATCAATTGTATAGTTATTATCAACTTTATTTGGTTCATTGTTTTAGTAGGAAAGTACTTTATTATTATTTTATTATTCTTATAAAATATAGCTTTGATAAAAATATACATGTAAACAAACATACTTATAAATTGCTTTAAATACTTAAAATATAAAACTTTATATTTCAGAATTAGCAGTATTCAGAAAACATACAGAAAGAAAGGTGAAAATGTGGAGGCTTTGAGAAGTAAGTAGTTTTCCTGGTATTCAGGCCATAGTATTTAAAGTACAATAGAAAAATAATTTGCATAGCTTGTGGGAAATTTAAACTTCTCTACCATGATTTTCTGTCTTGCTTTTATTTTGTTTTATTTTATTTTATTTTTTGAGATGGAGTCTCGCTCTGTCACCCAGGTTGTAGTGCAATGGCACTCTTTTGGCTCACTGTAACCTCTGCCTCCTGGGTTCAAGTGATTCTCCTGCCTTAGCCTCTTGAGTAGCTGGGATTACAGGTGCATGCCACCATGCCCAGCTAATTTTTGTATTTTTGTAGAGATGGGGTTTCACCATGTTGGCCAGGCTGGTCTCGAACTCCTGACTTCAGGTGATTTGCCCACCTCAGGCTCCCAAAGTACTGGAATTACAGGCATGAGCCGCTGTGCCCAGCCTCTGTCTTGCTTTTTGAGATACTTTCATTTATGTGATTAATATTAAAAATAAAACTAACAACATGAAATTTGTAAAAGTAAAATGTATTATCTATTAAAATGAAAAATACTCAATTATTTGAATAAGGCTATGTCCTTGTTTCTCTTTATTATTTTGCATGTATATACGATACATGTTAGTTTTTAAAAAATTCATTTGGCCTATCATAGGGTTTTTCAACCTCAGCACTACTGATATTTTGGTCTTTATAATTCTTTGTTGTGAAGAGCTGTTCTTTATTGTAGAATGTTTAGCATTGTGTCAATGTGTTAGTCAGTCCCCAGAACCAATAGAATACACACACACTCACACAGACACACAGACACACACACTGGTATGAGTGTAGGGTGGGGGATTAGGGGAGGTTTGTTTTAAGTAATTCATGAAATCGTGGGGCCTGGTAAATGTAGAAATCTGTAAGGCAGCTTGGAAACTCAGGCAAGAGTTGAAGTTTCAGTCTTGAGTCCAAAATTTGTAGACAGGCTCACAGGCTGCAAACTCATGTAGGAGTCTGTTACATTCTTGAGGCAGGACTCTTCCAAGGAACCTCAGTTTTTTCTCTTAAGGCCTTCAACTGATTGAATAAGGTTTACCATTATTATCAAGACTAATCAAGTTTAAGTCAGAAGATTATAAAAGTTAACGACATCTACAGCAACATCCACATCAGTATTTGACCAAATAACTGGGCACCATAGTCTAGCCAGGGGGACCCATGAAATTAACCTTCATAGGCAACATCCCTGGCTTTGATCACTGAAGAGAGAAGGAGTTCTGCCTCAAGAATGTAACAAATTATTGCATGAGTTTCCAGCCTATCAGCCTATGAATTTTGGACCCAAGACTGCAACTTTAACCCTTGCCTGAGTTTTCAACCTGCCCTACAAATTTTTGGTACTTACTAGACCCCACAATCTTCTCAAGCAATTTCTTAAAATAAACCTTCCCTAATCCTCCAACCCACACTCATACTTGCTCCATTGTGTGTGTGTGTGTGTGTGTGTGTGTGTGTGTGTATTCTATTGGTTCTGGAGACTGACACACTGCTAAACATCCCTTGCACACTGCTAAATATCCCTGGCACACTGCTAAACATCCTCTCCCAGTTGTAACAACCAAAGATGTCTCCAGGCTTTGCCAAATGCCTTCTAGGAGGCAAATTAATTAATTAAGAAGAAAGTAGGTATAGTGGTATATTAATAGGGTTTTAGTTTGCATTTGCCTAATAACTGTTATTAATCACCTTTTTATATGATTATTGGCATTTGGAGGTTTTCCTTTATGAAATGCCTATTTAAGTTCTTTTCACATTTTTGTTTCAAGACCTTTGTTAGATACAGGTATTTAAATATTTGATCTCAGTCTGAGACTTGCCTTTTAATTCTAGTAGTAGTGTCTTTTGACAAACACAAGTTCTTAATTTGAATGAAGTCCAATTTATGAATCTGTTCTTTTATGATTATAGTGCTTTTCACATCTTTTTATTCAACATTGGAGATTATATATAACCTCCAATGTAAGTTATTGGAATAGCTAATTAATTGTAATTATAATTGTAGTAATAATTACAACTAATTGTTTCTAATGCAAAGAAGCAACAGAATGAAATAAAAGGCATCCAGATTGGAAACAATGCAGTAAAATTATTTGCAGTTGACACAATAATCTGTTTTTAAAATCTTTTAGATTGACAAAAAATAATAGTGGAACTAAACAGTGAGTTTTGCAAGATGATAGGATACATGATAAATAATGGAAAAATTAATTGTATTTCTATATGTTACCAACACATAATTGGAAATTAAAATTAAAAATAGCATTTAGCATCAAATATACGCTTACAGGTAAATAAGACAAAAGATGTAGAAGACATATCCTGAAAAGTACAAAACATTGCTGAGAGAAATTAAAGAAGATTTAAATAAATAGAAATACCACGTTCATGAGGCAGAACACTTAACATTTGGTTGTTGAGTTCCTTTTCTTCTTTTAACTTAGATTACTGGCCTTAGGATCTGAGACTTTTTCCTTCTTGTTTTATATTTTAGCCTTCTTAGTCTAGTTTTTGTTGTTGTTGTTTGTTTGTTTTTGAGACAAGGTCTTGCTCTGTCCCCCAGGCTGGAGGGCAGTGGCACAGTCTTGGCTTATCATAGCCCTGACTTCCCAGGCTCAAGTGATTCTCCCATCTCAACCTCACGAGTAGCTGGGACTACAGGTGCCACCAAGCCCAGCTAATTTTTGTATTTTTTGTAGAGATGGGGTGTCACCATGTTGCCCAGGCTAGTCTCGAACTCCTGGGCCCAAGTGATCCTCCTGCTTCAGCCTCCCAAAGTGTTGGGATTGCAGGCATGAGCCACTGTGCCTGGTGCCTGGCCAGCCTAGTTTTTTGATAAGCCATTTCTGCTTCATCATTTCAGATCCCCATCTCCTGTCTTCCTTCATTCCTTTACATATCCATTCAGTGATATTGCTTCATTAAATCTAACGTTTCAAGCCATTTCTATACTATTAGTTAATTTCTTGTTTTGTTTTTGCTAGTTTATTTAAATGCCCAAATATCCTTGAGAACAAATTTTTGTTTGTTTTAATTCCCTTGGTAATTCCCAAAAATTGGGACATAGAAAACTCCGAAATATTTCATATACTCCTAAATCTTACTGTATGAACAAATAAAGTTTTTATTTTTATTTTTATTTTCTCGCTGTCGCCCAGACTGGAGTGCAGTGGCGCGATCTCGGCTCACTGCAAGCTCCGCCTCCCAGGTTTATGCCATTCTCCTGCCTCAGCCTCCCGAGTAGCTGGGACTATAGGCGCCCGCCACCTCGCCCGGCTAGTTTTTCGTATTTTTTAGTAGAGACGAGGTTTCATGGTGTTAGCCAGGATGGTCTGGATCGCCTGACCTCGTGATCCGGCCGTCTCGGCCTCCCAAAGTGCTGGGATTACAGGCTTGAGCCACCACTCCCGGCCGTTTATTTTTATTTACTTTCCTTACTGTTTATATCATTGACTGTAACAAAGAAACTATTTTACCTGCTATCAAATATGCTGGTAGCTTTAAATATGTATTTATAGATATATTGCCTTAAAGATTGCTCAAATATGAATTATCATATATAGCTGAATAGACATAAAAATCACATTTGAGTCTTCTTTTTTCCTGAATTAGATTTGTCGTTTGACATATACGAGGGTCAGATTACTGCCTTACTTGGCCACAGTGGAACCGGAAAGAGTACATTGATGAATATTCTTTGTGGACTCTGCCCACCTTCTGATGGTGAGAGTTTTCTGTCTCAAAGAAAAAAAAAATTCATTGTATATATTATTTAAATGTGTATTGAATAATTTTTGTCAGTGATTGGGACTACCTTCCGTATCTGTAAAGGTGTTTTCTCTTTTTCTTGACTATACACATTTGGTTGTTTTTAGTAGAAGATAAAAATGATTCTATCATGTTTAATAAAGTAAAAGGGATCTAATATTATACATATTTCTATACATATACACACATAGATGTTGTGTATGTATGTGTTTTTATTAATCATTTTCAAGAAAGGATAAATGAATAACTTATAAAGGATAAATGAATGACTATTTGAAGTTGAGAAAATAAATACAGATATCTATACAGCAGTAGTTCAAAAGGCAATAATCATAAATGTTCATACTATCTTCTAAAATAGAATTTTAAAAGCATACCTCAAAAGTGTAATTTTGATATGTGATTGTTCAGTAGGTGAGAATTCATTATAGTAGCTCCATATTTTGACAGTAACCAAATAGAGTGGCAGTACAATAAATATTTTACTTTACGAAAGGGCTGAATTGTATTGAATCTGCACTTCAACTCTTTAAATGTTATTTAACTTTTAAAATTAGTTTGATTTCGTTGTTTGTCCTTAGTTGTATCACTCTTTGATGGTAGTCATAATATCTTACATTTGTATAAGAATTTATGATTTTTCTCATGATTCTTCATAATGTATGATTGTTTTGATTTAATAGTTCTTTAGTGGGATATATTAGTGTTCGCTTTATAAAAAAGGAGAGCTGGAATTTAAAGAGATTAAGTGATTTGGCCATGACCACACAACTAGTTAGGATAAAATTTATAGTTCTTTAATCTCTCTCCTATTGCATAATGTCTAGAAAATTGTTACTGGAATACAAGTGTAAGTAATACATCAATAGATACTTATATTTAGTGACAAGCTTTTAGTTTCTTGATTTTCCCACTATGTTATATGACCTGTAAGTGATGGAAAATGAGATTGAAATATAAGTGGGTGCAGATCACCAATAATATGGACATGAGGGTATGTTGTGCCTTGTAAATTTTTATTAATTTTTACCTGATATGTCTGTTATAACCAAATAAGTAAGTTGTCAGGATACTTCAAAATACACACATTATAAAATAATTAATGTACATTTAAATATATATTTTGCTTTTAGGGTTTGCATCTATATATGGACACAGAGTCTCAGAAATAGATGAAATGTTTGAAGCAAGAAAAATGATTGGCATTTGTCCACAGTTAGATATACACTTTGATGTTTTGACAGTAGAAGAAAATTTATCAATTTTGGCTTCAATCAAAGGGATACCAGCCAACAATATAATACAAGAAGTATGCTATTCATATAGAAATCTTTACTTTTATTTTCTGTAATCAATAACCTTTTGTAATGACTTGTGCAATAAAAATATGCTTGAAAATCTAAAATCTAAATATAACACTTGTTCTGAGCCAAAAAACAGAAAGCTATTACAAAGAATTAGACAGAATTTGGAGTAAATGTTTTAGCACACATAAAAGTTTGTTTCATCTGGAGGATGCTTGCCTGCCTTATTCCTCGCTTCTCTTCCTCTCATCTCCTCTACCCCCTCCCATTTCCACACATACACTAAGAGCCATCACAGTGATCTCTTCTTATTCCTTCCCTACCACCCAAGAAGGCACAAAAGTAAAATCTTTCCCTCAATAATCTTGTTACCTGTTGTTTTCATAATTATATATGAATATATGTCAAAGGAATTTCCATGCTTAAAGGAACATTTTTAAAATTGATATTAAAATTATTTAAAAACTTATGCTACTTAAATATTTTAACACATTAAAACTTAAAACATTTAAAAAGTAATATTGATAATTATATAAATAGTATGATTTTTAAAATAACATTGTTCATGCTTTACTTTTACAGGTGCAGAAGGTTTTACTAGATTTAGACATGCAGACTATCAAAGATAACCAAGCTAAAAAATTAAGTGGTGGTCAAAAAAGAAAGCTGTCATTAGGAATTGCTGTTCTTGGGAACCCAAAGGTAAATAAATACTGCTTTTACAAATGAGCTCATTTTAAATTATGTCGAATTAAAAAGCAGGTTGTAGAAAGATATAGTACATTATGTAAAGGTTAAGTATACATAAAATACTGTATGTTATTATGGACGCAATCATAGTAATGAGATTTTAAAACTGAAGTCAGAAAGATGTATAACTTTTTTTTTAATTTTAGTAGCTTTCAAGGTACTAGAGGTTTTTGGTTACATGGATGAATTATATAGTGGTGACTTCTGAGATTTTAGTGCACCCATCTCCTGAGTAGTATACATTGTACTCAATATGTAGTTTTTTTTCATTTCTCACCCCCCTTCCACCCTTCCCTTTCTGAGTTATAACATCTCTATGTTAACTGGTTACTTATAGGAAGGAGAATGGAAGATTAGATTTTAGTTATGACTGCCATGTCTTTCCTTTCCTTCCCTCCCTCCCTCCCTCCCTTCCTCCCTTCCTTCCTTCCTTCCTTTTCTTTCCTTTCTTTCCTTCTTTTCTTTCTCTCTTTCTCTCGTTCTTTCCTTCTGTCGTTCTTTCTTTCTTTCTTCTTCCCTAGAGATGAGACCTTGCTATGTTGCCCAGGCTGGTCTTGAACTGGCCTCAAGCTATCCTCCTGCCTTTGCCTTCCAGAGTCTTGGGATTACAGGCATGAGCCACCATGCCTGGCCTCCATGTTTTATTTCTTTAAAAAATGATCTGAAGAAAATGTGGCCAAAAAATAACATTGCTGATTTGGAATGGTAGCTGTAATAGTATTACTCTCTTGTTTCTATAGTTTAAAAAAATTTGTTATGGTTAATAACAACAGTTAAATAGAACAAAATCAAAGGAGTAATTCAGTTTGTCACTGTCCTGCTTTGATTTTGTATGTATTTGTTTTATGCTGTTCTCTGTTATAGAAACAGAGAAACTGATGTGCTACTTTACACAGGGCATCAAAACTGACAGGTGCATACATGCAGCTAGGATGATCTCCTATGGATCCCCACCATCCTGCCACATTCCCCCTGCTGTTGCAGCTGGGGAATGATTCTGGATCCTGGCTTTATGTTCATTAGTCTTCCTCTCAGCCTCCACCACCATGTTTTTTTTAATATTAAAAATAGTCTTGAAACAAATTTCTTCCCTTGAACTAATATAAAACCATATATTCTTCTCCAAAAAAGCAAGTGTTACATCTACAAATTTAATTGTTAAGGATAATAGCAATATACTTAATGTTTTGTTTTTTAGTTTATTTGTCTGACTGTTGTTATACTTTTGTGTTATGTATTACAGGCAGTCTTTTAGAATTAAACCAGGGAAAATATTCACATGTCAAATTTATAATTTAAAAAATTTATGTGAACTCAACTATGAATGAAAAAATCTGGTCTAATATATTTCTGATTGAAAATAATAATTTGAAATGGGGCATTTTTTTAGTGTCCATATGTGTTTTTAATATTTAGTTTTTCTGAGGATTCCCTGTCCTTCTTCACCTCTTTTCTCACAGATACTGCTGCTAGATGAACCAACAGCTGGAATGGACCCCTGTTCTCGCCATATCGTTTGGAATCTTTTAAAATACAGAAAAGCCAATCGGGTGACAGTGTTCAGTACTCATTTCATGGATGAAGCTGACATACTTGCAGGTGAGATTTTTGCTTTATTTTCGAAGGCTGAGGTCATGGGCCAAAAGGAAGATGGACATAGAGATGCTAATTCCTGAGGTACAAATAGAGAAGCTTTTACCTAGTGGTATGTTTCCTTCACAAGAAAAGTTTAAAAAAAATTTAAAACGATATATTTTGGCATTGAGAATCTCCAAGACCATCCCAGGTTTAGTGATGTCCTAGAAGAACTCATAGGATTCAGCACATAGTCGTGCTTATGACTATGATTTATTACAGCAAAAGGATACAAAGCTAAATTAGCAAAGGGAAAAGATATATGAGGCAAAGTCTAGAGGAAACCAGGTAGAAGCTTCCAAGAGTCCTCTCCCAGTGGAGTAGAGAGATGTGCTTTAATTTCTTCAGCATTGAGTTATAACAACTTGTGTGAGATATCTACTTGGGAAAGTTAGTATATACTCAGTGTTCAAGATTCTTACTGGCTGCCGATCATATAAACATCTGCCTAGCACATACCAAAGTTCCAGACTCTCTGAAGGAAAGAAGTTGTTCAGCATAAACCACATTGTTTGTACAGGTTAGGCACTGAACCACTCTTATCTGTTTTGAGAATAGTAGGAACCCTCCCAAATCCAAGTTCTCAACGGCCAAGGGCCAACCTTGTAAGCAGGCCTTTCTAAGGATAGAACCTGACCTGCTGTGTTAACTCTTTTCTGCACAATTTTATACACATACATACATATAAAGAATCCAAGTTTAAGTCAACACATGACTTTTAATAACAAGATATAGAAGTTTGAAATTCTAGAGCAACTTCTGTCTGCTTATAATATAATCTAATAAAATTGGGCAAGTCATTCATGTCTTCAGTAGTACCTTTGTTTTTAAAAACCCGACAAACTAACATCTGTTCTTCTTATTACTTCTGTCGATTTTTGGAGTTGTTTCTACATTTGGTTATAAAGGAAATTGTGAACGTGCTTGTAGTGGTAAGCCTTTTAGGAAAAATCAGATATTTGGAATAATATATGGAAAGTGGACTCTAGAGTCAGACTCCTTGAGTAGAGTTCCTGGCTTTGTTAATAGCTACATGAAACATGTAGAAGGAATGTATTTTCTTTTTGCCTTAGTATTCATATCTGAAAAATAGTTGATGATAATCTGGTACCATCCTCATAAGATTGTTGTGATGATTAATGATGGAACATGGATGACTGTCATATGATAAACCATAAAATATAAATGCCAATTATTAATGCTGTTGATAACTTAGAAATTGAAATATAAATATTTATCTGCAGATAGGAAAGCTGTGATATCACAAGGAATGCTGAAATGTGTTGGTTCTTCAATGTTCCTCAAAAGTAAATGGGGGATTGGCTACCGCCTGAGGTATCATTCATTTTTATTGACATTATTCTATACTATACTCTTGCTATACTGTTATTATTTTAGGGGCTTGCTGTCGTATGCTTTGACCATCGTTTATGGTACTAAATTTAATTTAAAGCCTTCTTAATTTACTTTTGGCTGTTTATTGTATAATCATTAATTATGATTTTTGGTATTCTCTAGCATGTACATAGACAAATATTGTGCCACAGAATCTCTTTCTTCACTGGTTAAACAACATATACCTGCAGCTACTTTATTACAACAGAATGACCAACAACTTGTGTATAGCTTGCCTTTCAAGGACATGGACAAATTTTCAGGTATTACTTACTTTTCAGTTTCTTGGTGTTTGAACTGGGATCTTATATTGGGAATAGGTTTCATTGATTTCCTTTCCCAAGTGGCCAGAGTTAATATTCTGTTTCTGCTTTATTTTGTTTTTGAAAGCCAGAAAAAATTCAGCAAAAAAAATTTTTTTTTTTACAAACACCATGCAAGAAACTGTAACTGATATCTTAAATACTTAAGAAAATGTTTAAAAAATGTAAAAATAATTGTGTTTACTTTGTTGTCAAGAAAAAAAAGAAATTGCTTATAGGCCTCCTGAGAGTAAGGCATGTATGTATATAGTTTGTATACATTCTCAGGTTCTTTTTTAGTTTCATGATTTCATAATGAATTATATGACAAATCCTTGAATTCTTTTAATCGAGGCATTATTTTTTAACTTTTTAACGAGGAACTCAAACTCAATCTCCTTCCTCTGTTTAGGAATTTCTTGATAGCCAAAAGGGTGTTATTGATGTAAGTACATTGTGCAGAATTTTCATAGCATTTATCTCATAATCAGAAAAATACTTTTTTTTTTTAAAGAAAGTAATCACAAATTAAGTGGACTGAAGTACACTTGCCAACTTAACACACTTTGCCTATCATTCTAGCTACTTATACCTACCTATCTCCTATTCTTTAGTAACATTTATGTAGGCTTATTTTCTACCAGATGCTGGTCTGTGCCTTTTGCAATTATTAGTTTATTTCATTATCCCAATATTTCAAGAAATATGTGAGATAAATACTATTATTGCTTTCATTTTACAAATGAAGAAACTGAGGCATAAAAAGATTTAAGGAACTTGCCCAAGGTAACACAAATAGAAAGTGGTGGAGCTGAATTTTGAACCCAGGCAAATCAGTTCCGGAACTCTTGGTTTTTACCACCATACTTTCTTTGTTGTCTCTTATATTTCTTTGATAAATTGTCACGGTATTTCACTGGATTTCACAGTGTCTTCTGGGATCTCCTGCAGGATGGACCGTAAGACCTCTTAAAGGAATTCATAATGTCAGCACTTTTTCTAATAATACCAAAATGCTATTTGCCTTATTGACCCTCAGCTTCTCATGATTATACAGTGTTTTCTAGAGACTGCATAATATGTGCTATCACAACAGGTTGAATGCAGAAACAAATATGAGAACCCATCTGTCCTCTGTTAAGACAGACATTAATGAGATTTGCAGAAATATAAAGCAACATTCTCTTCTCATTATTTTTGTTTTAAAAGATGCAGTTTTTAAAGATAAAATTGTGTTAACCTGTAATAGGTTTATTTTTTATTATTTTTAAAAATATGAATAAGTATTTAAATGATTTCTGTATATTTTCTAATATACATATTTATGCTATTGTTCAATATAGTAACATTCTCAGTTTTAATTTCAAGTGCTGTAAAATTTTTGTTAGTTTATAATATGATATAGATATAATATGATAATAGATATATTTCCATAAATAAAATTTCTTTAAGGTCCTTAATTTATAAGAATGTTAATTAAGCCTGTTACTTAGGCTGGAGTTCAGTGCCATGATCACAGCTCACTGAAGCCTCAAACTCTTGGGCTCTAGTGATCCTCCCACCTAAGTCTCCTGAGTATCTAAGGCTACAGGCTTGCATCAGTATGCCTAGCTAATTTATTTTTATTTTTTGTAGAGATGGGTCATGGTATGTTGCACAGGCTGTTCATGAACTTATTTTTAAAGGATATTTTACAATAATTTATGATGATGTGCTTAACGATATACTGTTCTTTCATTTTTTTTCTTTTAGGTTTGTTTTCTGCCCTAGACAGTCATTCAGATTTGGGTGTCATATCTTATGGTGTTTCCATGACGACTTTGGAAGATGTATTTTTAAAGCTAGAAGTTGAAGCGGAAATTGACCAAGCAGGTAAAAACAGAACTAACAAAACATTTTAGGCAATGGACCAGACAGATGGTAAATAAGAAAAAAATTATATAAATGTGAATTTTTTATTATTTTTTGGAAGAAAGGGTAAAAGTATACAAGTAAATAAGTAATGAGATACTTACTGATAATGATGGGAGTTATGCAGGAAATAATGGGGTGGTCTTAGAAGGCAGCGAATTTAGATTATATCATCAGGAAGGACTTTGTTGAGATAGTACTTGACCTGATGCCTGTATAACAAGAAAAATCAAGTAGGTGAAGATTTTAGGGTAGAAATTTTCAGATAAAGAACTGCAACTGCAAAGATATTAACTGAGGAATGAGTTGGATGTCTTTGAGGGATTAAAAAAGGCTACCATGGCCAGAGCCATGGTGAAGATATTACACAGTAGAGTCAGGAGGATACTCAAAAGGATAGATCATGTTTTGCCTTTGAACATCTGGAAAACAATTTCATTTGTTTTCTTATTGTAGTGTGAAGCTATCAGAGAGTTTTAAAGCAAATAGGTACCATGATCTGATTTGAGTTTTTAAAAAACACATTCTGGCTGTTGAATGATGAGAGGATTGTAAAGGAAGTGTGGAAGTAGGAAGACCAGTTAGGAAATTGTTATAGTTAATACTACCTTGAACTAGGGTGTCAATGAAAATAGGGAGGCCGGGCGCATGGCTTATGCCTATAATCCCAGCACTTTGGGAGGCCAAGGCAGGGAGATCGCTTGAGCCCAGGAGTTCCAGACCAGCGTTGGCAACATGGCAAAACCTTGTTGCTACAAATAACACAAAAAATAGCCTGGTGTGGTAGTGTGTGCCTGTAGTTCCAACTACTCTAGAGGCTGAAGTGGGAGAATCACTTGAACCCAGGAAGTCAAGGCTGCAGTGAGCCATGATGACACCACTGCACTCCGGCCTGGGCATCCGAAAGAGACTTAAAAAAAAAAAAAAAAAAAAAAAAAGGGAAAGAACAGATTTGGGTTATATTGGTGGTAGTGGTGATGAGTTGCTGATAGATTGAGTGTTAGAGGTTCAGGAGAGGGTGGAATGAAGAATAATTCCTAAGCTTTTGCCTTGATAACTGGGAATGAGATTGCCATTTCCTGAAAATAGGGCAAGAGTAGGTATGTGGAAAGAAGGAATGCAAGCACAAGTTTTTTCCTTTTTTTTTTTTTGTTTTTGAGACGGAGTCTTGCTCTGTCACCCAGGCTGGAGTGCGGTGGTGCAATCCTGGCTCACTGCAACCTCCGCCTCCCAAGTTCAAGCGATTCTCCTGCCTCAGTCTCCCAAGTAGCTGGGACTACAGGCGCCCACCACCACGCCTGGCTAATTCTTGTGTTTTTTAGTAGAGACAGGGTTTTGCCATGTTGGCCAGGCTGATCTTGAACTGATCTCAGGTGATCCACCCGCCTTGGCCTCCCAAAGTGCTAGGATTACAGGCGTGAACCACCGCACCCAGCCCAGGCGTGAATTTTGAGTATATTGTTTGAGACGCATCTGGAGCTAAATGAATATGTTAGGGCTGAAGATATAGATTTCAAAGTTACTCATAGATAGATGGTGCTATGGAATTGGATGAAATCTCTTAGTCGGGTAGGGAGTATAGATAAGAATTGAGGGGCAAGCCCCCTGGGTGAGCAGTGGAGAAGGAGCCAAAAGGGCTGACCATGAATGAGCAATTATTACTCTACTTTTTCATGAAAGAGTGGAAATGGAAAAACCTCGAAAAATGGTGTTTTAGGAAAGAGGAAGTGGTCAGTTATTTGTCGATTGCTGTGAAGAATAAGATGAGGGCAAAAAAGGTAGTTTTGGTAACGTAGAAGATAGTGAGGGATTTGGTAGAGTGTAAGAATGGTGATCTTGACAAATCAAGTTATTGATGCAGTAAGGAGCAAGGTGGATCTATTTAGTTTACGGTGAGAACATGAGTTGAGGAATCTTTCTTATGATTGAAGGTTAGCAAAATGTCTGTAGTGGCAGGTGAGGAGAGCAAAGGAAACCAGGATGTTAGTTCACAGTTGTTAAAAGAGTTGAGATGCTGCAAATACACATTTTGCATGAATGTCGAGTGGCTGATGATTAAAATCATTGTGATACCAAAGTCAAGAATCAAGCTGAATATATCATCATGAAGTAAACTTGCATTATATTATGCTAAAATAATTCTGAAACTTAAAAAAATCTTACAGGAATTATTCATGATTTGGTAGTCAAATTTTAAAAGATTGGCCTTATTGTGTGGGAACAATAATTTGTCAGCATCACAAACTGTAAAGTTGCTCCTGTAGTCCTACATTTATGATCCCAGATGCTCACTTTCAAATGCAGTGAGGAGAAGCCATATGTTTTTGAGTTCTTAATTTTTCTTTTGTTATTATGTCTGGATCAATGAAGATTTATCTGAAAATTAATGTATGTGATTTTGTAGTTTCTCTTTCTTTTGAAATTTTTAAATGATGAAGTTGACGTTCTGCTTTTAGTTCACCCTCACAAATTGTGGAAGAATCTAAAATAAAACTTTTGTGTTGAAAGTGTATGGTCTTAATGGAATTAAATAACTAAAAAAAGAAGTAAGTCTCCCAAATTTGTTTTAATACCTTGAGTACTAGTGTACTGAACCACTACTTAAAATTAATATTATATAATCCTATTTCTTTTTATGTATTATCTAAATTAAAGAATACATGTATTGGCCCAAAAGTTATAATGTGCTTCCTAAAGTTATCTAACTAGTACATTCTCTTTAATATTTGCATTAACTGTCAATATTTTTCTGCATCTAAAGTTCTAAATGTCTGTTTTTGAGTTTAAAATAAACCTCAATTGTGTAATATTTTATTCTTGCCATTAAATAAATATATGTTTATGGTTTCTTTGGTAGAATTTTAACATAAAGTACATAAATGCATTTTTATTCCAAATACATTTGGAATGTTTAACTGTAATTTAAATGAATATTAAATATTAAAATGAAATCTGAATGACATACCCTATTCACACTACTGAATTTGTTATACCTTTTAAGTGTTGTGCTAATAATCTGTATGATCACACTGTCATCGATCATGTACAACCTCAGTAATGCCAGGAAATTATATTGAAGTAGGCATTTGACTCTTAAACCTTCCAAAGACTGAAGATGAAGTTGAAGGGCAGAATTTGGCTGAAAACTGAGCCTGAGGCTAAATTTTAATTGAGAAGTAATGTAAAGCCAGGAGAGGACTCTCAAACATGGAGATAATCAGGACATGATATTAGGTTGTGTATGATCAGGACATGATGTTAGGTTGTAGTCAGAGAGGAAAAGTTGACATAAAAGTTGGGTATTGTACAGATACAGAGATAATAAGATTTTAAATATGGACGTGCATCCAGTTTGATTTTGAACTAGTGGAATTATACCATGTGTCACCTTTGCATTTGTTCTCTTTTACTCAATATGACATTTGTGAAGTTCAACCATGTTGTTATGGGTACAGTAGTTGGTTCATTTTCATTGGTTTACGCTGTTCTCTTATATTCATATGTTACAACTATTCATCCATTCACCTGTCAGTAGACATTTGGGTTCTTTCCAGGATATGTGTATTCTAGATAGGGCTCTACTAAGAATATTCTTATACATGTATTTTGGTGAAACCTATATTCATATCTCTGTTGGGTTTATACCTGTTGGGGATCTCTTGGATCAAAAGATATATGTATGTTCAGCTTTAATAGATACTGCCAGAATATACGAGAGTTCCATTTGTTCCACATAACTGCCAGACCTATGCTTCTTTAAATTTCCCTGCTTCAGAAAGATTTTATCTTTTTTAATGAATATACTGAAATGTTTGTTTTGTTTTGGCAAATAGATTATAGTGTATTTACTCAGCAGCCACTGGAGGAAGAAATGGATTCAAAATCTTTTGATGAAATGGAACAGAGCTTACTTATTCTTTCTGAAACCAAGGCTTCTGTAGTGAGCACCATGAGCCTTTGGAAACAACAGATGTATACAATAGCAAAGTTTCATTTCTTTACCTTGAAACGTGAAAGTAAATCAGTGAGATCAGTGTAAGTATAATTATCACCCTTATACCTGATGGATTGTTTTTTAAGGATACAAATTGGTTTTACCATCTTAATTTTTTAAATGTTAACATATGTAAATAATTTATATAGTTTTGAAAGATTACCACTATAATTTCACAATGTTAGAGAAAATAATGACAATGATTTCATCAAATACGCTGTCTTACACTTTTTAAACTAGCATTTGTTGTCTCATCTATAAAGTGAGGAAATAACAAATATTCCCTAATTGTATAATTTTTGAATTACTGTCATTGTATCTTTTTCTTTCTTTCACCTGGGAGCACAGATTCAAGTTTCCTTGAATATATTAATACACTCCCCATTGTATCTTAAATTTTATTTTGTGTTTCTATTTTTTCACTATTTTTTGCATCTATTAGTTTTTATAACTACTTTTTGTAAATAGCAGGAAAAATGAGTTTTACCTTTATTTATCATATGAGGAAACTGAAAAATAAGGAAGGCTACATAGCTAGTAGATCTGGGATCAAAATGACATCTTTTCAAGTTAGCTTTAGCCTTTCTCTAGGGTACTAGGAACTGAATAGTTTGGAGATAACATTAACCACTTTCATATACCACACACCTATCTTAAGTCCAAAATGGCAGTAGTAATAAGGCTTAATAATTAAGAATAAGAATATAGTTATATGTTTGGAATATGCTAAATTTATATGCTCTTCTTTGACCAAATTCAGTGTCAAACAAATGTCAGTCATGTATCTGATTTATTCCTGGGTCAGCATTACTGAAAGAAAAATGTTTATTTAAATTAGCATGTTTCAATGTATTTTATTTTATTTTATTTTTTATACTTTAAGTTCTGGGATACATGTACAGAACTTGCAGGTTTGTTACATAGGTATACACGTGCCATGGTGGTTTGCTGCACTCATCAACCCATCATCTACATTAGGTATTTATCCTAATGCTATCCCTCCCCTAGTCCCTACCTGCGACAGGCCTCGGTGTGCAATGTTCCCTTCCTTGTGTCCACGTGTTCTCATTGTTCAGCTCCCACTTATGAGTGAGAACATGAAGTGTTTGGTTTTCTGTTCCTGTGTTAGTTTGCTGAGAATGATGGTTTCCAGCTTCATCCATGTCCCTTCAAAGGACAAGAACTCATCCTTTTTTATGGCTGCACAGTATTCCATGGTGTATATGTGCCACATTTTCTAAATACCACTCTCATAAAATACACTCAGAAAAATAATTAAAATACTGGCTGGGCTCAGTGGCTTACGCTTGTAATCTCAGCACTTTGGGAGGCCAAGACAGGCAGATCACGAGGTCGGGAGAACAAGACCATCTTGACCAACATGGTGAAACTCCATCTTTACTAAAAATACAAAAAAATTAGCTGGGTGTGGTGGTGTGCTCCTGTAGTCCCAGCTACTCCGGAGGCTGAGGCAGGAGAATTGCTTGAACCCAGGAGGCAGAGGTTGCAGTGAGCTGAGATCATGCCACTGCACTCCAACCTGACAACAGAGTGAGACTCCGTCTAAAATAAAATAAAATAAATAAAATAAAATAAAATAAATAAAATAAAATAAAAAAACTTCAGTCAGCCTTGACTGCCATAACAAAATACTATTTACTGGATGGCTTAAACAGAATATATTTTTTCACAATTCTGATGGCTGCAGGTCTGAGATCAGAGTGCCAGCATGTTGAGGGCTGTCTTCCTGGCTTGTGGAAGGCCACCATCTCACTGTGTGCTCATATGACCTCTTTGTGTATACTGGCATACACCCTCTGGTGTCTCTTTTTATAAATGTACTGATCCCATTATGGGGACCCCACCCTCATGACGCCAACTTACGCAGATTACCTTTCTGAAGTCCCATTTCCAAACACCATTATATGGGAGTTAGGGCTTCAACATACAAATTTGGGGAGGCACAAACATTCAATCCACAACAAAATGTGTTCCATGGTCAAATACATTTAGAAAATATTACTCTTATATTCCCTATATTAAAGAGTTATTCATTAGCGTAGAAAAACACATGAGATATTCTATGGTAAAGAAATTTCTTCAACTTTGTTTAACCTCATGTTCCAAATATTATTTAATTGTGAATATTTTTTAACCCAAATCACTTCTTAACTTATTGTGGAACTGGATCCATGCCATATGCTTTTGAAATCTTGTCTTAGATATAACAATTTAAGAAATATTTTTAGAAAATTATGGAGTATGTGAAAATTATAAATTGCTAAATAAAGTATGATGATCTAAGCTCTCCAATCACTTGTTAGGACACTTATTACATGTAATATGGAGATATTTTATCAGATAAGTAGCTGCCCTCCAGATAAAAGGGCATTGTAGTATACGTTGCTTTGCCTCCTGAGAGCAGCAATGACAATTAATATAATAAAATTGCAATTAGGATGAGATTTCGAAGATATCAGCCATTCATAGTTTAATTTTATTTTTATTTGCTTCTCTATATCTAAAATATTTTTGTTCATATGTGAAAAGTAAATGGGGCCTTGTGTGGTGGCTCACGCCTGAAATCCTAGCACTTTGGAAGGCTGCGGCAGGTGGATCCCTTGAGGCCAGGAGTTTGAGACCAGTCTGGCCAACATGGCAAAACCCTGTTTCTATTAAAATACAAAAATTAGCTGGGTACAGTGGCACAGGCCAGTCGTCCCACCTACTTGGGAGGCTGAGGCATGAGAATCGTTTGAACCTGTCAGGCAGAGGTTGCAGTGAGCCAAGATCTCACCACTGCACTCCAGCCTGGGTGACAGAGCAAGACTCTTTCTCAAAAAAAAAAAAAAAAAAAAGGTTAAGATAGAGACAGGACAGGACAGGAAGTAATTCCTTCAGAAGTAGAGACAAATATTTGAGACATAACATCTTGTGCTTTCGCAGTTATAACTACGTGTTTACATACTCTTATGAAAATTTAAGGGCGTCACTGATCTAAAATATACTTTTAT
Source organism: Piliocolobus tephrosceles (assembly GCF_002776525.5). Lineage (NCBI taxonomy): Eukaryota > Metazoa > Chordata > Mammalia > Primates > Cercopithecidae > Piliocolobus > Piliocolobus tephrosceles. The sequence goes on along the minus strand of NC_045449.1, from coordinate 62,876,470 downwards.
AACTTTTAATTTTTGTCATACAGTATTGGCTTTCTCTCCAGTATTGTCATAAGATCATTTTGGGGAATAGGATTTCTTATTTTTTTTTCAGTTTTTTTCCTCTGTTTTTTTCAGTTATTATCTTTTAACTATCTAGAGTTTAAATCTATACCAATGTGGGCTGGGTGAGGTGGCTCACACCTGTAATCCCAGCACTTCGGGAGGCTGAGGCAGGCAAGCTCCTTGTTTGAGCTCAGGAGTTCGAGACCAGCCTCAGCAACATGGCGAAACCCCATCTCTACAAAAAATAACAAAAATTAGTTGTGTATGGTGGTGTGTGTCTGTAGTCCCAACTATTCAGGAGGCTAAGGGGAGAAGATTGCTTGAGCCTGGGAGGCGGAGGTTACAGTGAGCTGAGATCACACCCCTTACACTCCAGCCTGGGTGACAGAACCAGACCCTGTCTCAAATAAAAACAAAAAAAGTCCTGATTATCAATGTGAAGGGAGAGTTTTAATTGATTTTCATATTAATGTAATATGTACCATGAGCTGTGTTTTTTTTTCTTTTCAGGTTGCTTCTGCTTTTAATTTTTTTCACAGTTCAGATTTTTATGTTTTTGGTGCATCACTCTTTTAAAAATGCTGTGGTTCCCATCAAACTTGTTCCAGACTTATATTTTCTAAAACCTGGAGAGAAACCTCATAAGTACAAAACAAGTTTGCTTCTTCAAAATTCTGCTGGTGAGTGTGTGAAGGTCTGTGAATGAGTGTTAGGCATGGAGCGTGGGGTTGAGGGGTGGATAAAGGTCTAGATTTTAGAAATATATTTAAGGTAAAGGCGTGGTCTATCTGCATGAAATCTATAGTTCAATACATCTCTTATTGATGCTGAAGAATATATTACAGTAGATTTTGGTTTACAAATAAATGACAGTTTTGGCCAGGCGTGATGGTTCACACCTGTAATCCCAGCACTTTGGGAAGCCGAGGCAGGTGGATCACCTGAGGTCAGGAGTTTGAGACCAGCCTGGGCAACATGGTGAAACCCCATCTCTACTAAAACTATAAAAATTAGCCAGGCATAGTGATACATGCCTGTAGTCCAAGCTACTCGGGAGGCTGAGGCAGGAGAATCGCTTGAACCCGGGAGGCAGAGGTTGCAGTGAGCTAAGATCATACCACTGCATTCCAGTCTGGGCAACAGAGGGAGACTCTGCCTCAAAAAATAAAAGAAGGTCAAAATAAATAAATAGTTTTAAAAAATAATTTATACTTTGTATAATAGTAAAATTTCTTTTTTTAATAATAATGTTATTCTTACCAGCATGTTTTATGCTGATAAGCTCATGGTGAGCAAAATATACTTCAGAAGTTGAAAAACCCTCTTTACAAAGAGTTATTAGTACTTAATATTTATAGAAGTATGTGTCTGCATAAAAGTGTTCAATTCTTCAAGGACAGTCTGAAGAATTAGTTAAAACTAAGAAAAATAAGACAAATATAAATCTCTCTAATTGAATACATTAGATTTGTAATGGATATTTTTGGCTTTGCTATTAGCATCCTTATCACATAGTTGTCAAATATGAAAAAATTTAAACATACAGACTTGAGCAAAGCTCAAAACAAAAAACTGACATAGTGTTCTGATTTTCAAAATATTAAAAGCTAATACAAACTTTATTCATATGTGATCAGTTGTTCCTAAAACATCTCCTATTCTGTAACAAACTCTATGGGGTTTAACCTTTCTAACACTTTACCTACATTCTAGTATCTTTCCTTTTTGATTCACCAACTGATTCCAAAAAGACTTTGCAAGTATTAAAATAATAAGCGTGGCTAGGAATGATTATAAATTACTATTAAAATCATCACTGTTAAAATCTAGTGCTTGTTATATTACATAACCTTCATTCTTTCGGGTAAAGATGCATTTATTGATGGATAAATGAGTGAGAACATGGAAAATTACTTGGAGCGTGGAAAATTAATGGAAAATTACTCGAATGGAAAATGTTAGGTTTTGCAATTTTTTTCTTTCGTTAGGAATTCTCGTTTTGGTTTTAAAATACATTTTATATTGCTAACATATAATCCTTACACTATGATAATCTTGACATTTTTTATATATGTCCACGGAATTGTACATGCATCTCAAATATTTCTTTTTTTAAAAAAAGGACCTTGGCTTCAAATAAAATCTTTTTGCTTTGAGTTAATTCTCACTGAGCTTTAGAAATTCTAGTATTTTCAGTTTCTCTTTATTTTTTATTCTTAGAGTTGCTTGCTTATGCATGCCTTCCTAAGCCTTGTGTGTGTTCCAAAATAAAACCACTTCTTTTTTGAATCACTGGCCTCTCTGTGTATATATATTAGGTGGTATCTTGCCCACCTTGCAGAGCTTTTTGTATCTCTTGTGCTGTGGTTCCTTCACTTATAGTGTGTCTCTCTTCTCAGGGTACATAGCTGTTCTTGCAAGTTAGAGATAAGAGATCAGTTAAGGTACTAGGTTGGGAGTAAAGTAGTGTCACCATTCTCTATGACACTGAGATTTGGTGCTGTGTCTGATCCACCCTGCCATACTATTCAGTTACTAGTAATGTTTTGCTTTGTTTGATTTAAATTTCTCTCAAAGTCACGTTTGTCCTTCCCTGAATCCTGGTTTTTGTTATGATAGAGGGGAAACTGCATCTATTCGGCAGACATGTTGGTATAGATTTAAATCCTGACAGGATTTAAGATCTTACTCTTGGCTCCAGGTACTTTAGAGAATGTAGATAGAGATGTGATTATGTGTTTGAATATTTTAAGGTAGTTAAGGCAATTGACATGTCTGCCCAGAGCCTACAAAAAAATCCTCTAGGGAGTGATGTTACCATGCCTGTATCTTTCTGAGCTTAGCAGGTTATCTTGTTACCTAAAATTGTCAGATAGATTTTTATTCTTATTATTTAACCAAATTTCTTGTATTATAGGTTAACTTTTCAATGTTAATAATCGTTGTAGTAGCAACAGCAGCAGCAGCTAAAATATGCACAGTTACTATGTGTCAGGTTCTAAAGTCTGTGTATATATTCAGTCATTTAATCCTCATGATCACTCTACCTATGAGGCAGTTATACTTATTTTACCCACTTTACAAAAGAGGAAACTTAAGGTCCAGAGCATCTAGGTAACTTGCTTGAAGGACAAATAATTTAATGTTACAACTCAGCTTTAAAACCAGGCTGACTGGCTTCAGAGCCAATGTACTTACTTGTGTATTTGCTAATGAAAATAAAATATTACTCTAAAACTAGAATTATCTTCCCAATGTTACTAAAAGCTTCGTTTAAACTCATTCTTTATTATTTGCTTGTTTTCTAACCCCAGACTCAGATATCAGTGATCTTACTGACTTTTTCACAAGCCAGAACATAATGGTGACCATGATTAATGACAGTGACTATGTATCCGTGGCTCCCCATAGTGCAGCTTTAAATGTGATGCGTTTAGAAAAGGTAAGATGAATGCACTGAAGGAATATCCATTTGGGAGTTATGCAAGATTAAAACATTTCTTCTAAAATTAATTATTTGTTGATTTGACCTTATGAGTTAGAAATTCGATTTTACTTTTGGAAATAAGTAGCTGTCTTTATTTATGATACATTTCATTCCCTCACAGATGACCAATATATAAAGTTACAGAAATTTAGTTTTTTTTAAAAAGTACATGCTTGTTTAAAATATTAAAATATCTGTACATTCCAAACCAGATTGTCTTTATCTGTCATTGAGTATTATTTCTGTGAGTTGTTGAAGCAGTTTTTCAGTATGAGAATTAGCTTTGTTGGTGAGAAAAGCTTGGTACATAGCAATAATATATCCATTTATATACAGTATGTAATAAGTGTCTTTTTTTTAATTGTAGGACTATGTTTTTGCAGCTGTTTTCAACAGTACTATGGTTTATTCTTTACCTATATTAATGAATATCATTAGTAACTACTATCTTTATCATTTAAATGTGACTGAAACCATCCAGATCTGGAGTACCCCATTCTTTCAAGTAAGCCAATGTATATACAGATAAATTTCCATATGCATGTCATATATATAATAACCGTTAAAAAAACAAGCAAAGGCCGGGCGCGGTGGCTCAAGCCTGTAATCCCAGCACTTTGGGAGGCCGAGACGGGCGGATCACGAGGTCAGGAGGTCAAGACCATCCTGGCTAACACGGTGAAACCCCGTCTCTACTAAAAACTACAAAAAACTAGCCGGGCGAGGTGGCGGCACCTGTAGTCCCAGCTACCGGGGAGGCTGAGGCAGGAGAATGGTGTGAACCCGGGAGGCGGAGCTTGCAGTGAGCTGAGATCCGGCCACAGCACTCCAGCCTGGGTGACAGAGCGAGACTCCGTCTCAAAAAAAAAAACAAGCAAAAATAACTAAATATGTAGAAGTTTATCTTGTGAGGTCTCTTAGTCTTCTTAAAACTCAAGTGAGAAATGGTTTACATTAAGGTTTATGATTCCCCAGTATAAGTATGTTTCAGGGTACAGGAGATTCTGTTTTGGTATTGATATTTGTATAAGGAATAAGTGTGTTCTGTATTGATCATAGAATATAATATAATTTTTAAATGAATGATTTTTACCCAAAATCCAGATATTGGGGTATTGAAAAAAACGTGAGAAGTCACCCGGACAACCATTTTTCCTCTAGATAGAACTGTTGGATTGTGCATATCAGAGTCAAATTAAGATTACAGAAAAGCATTCAACATTTTTTCTCTTAATCCTTTTGATTTTCATATGCTAAAAATAAATGGACAAATATCTGGAACAATATTTTCTATTTTCTCTTGTCATACTTTTAAAAACAGCTTCATTGAAATATAATGCCCAATCAACCTGACCATTATTTAAAGTATGCACTTCAGTGTTTTTTTATTATGCTCATAGAGTTGTGCAGTCCTCACTACAGCCAGTTTTAGATATACTATTACCCCGCACCCCAAAAAATAACCCCTATACTCATTAGTAATCACTCATTTCCTCTCATACCCACTCCCAACCCTAGGCAACCACTAATGTACTTTCTGTATCTATGGATTTCCTTATTTTAGACATTTTATATAAATGGGGAATCATACAGTATGTAGTCTTTTTTTGTCTGCTTTCTTGTACTTAGCATACTGCTTTGAAGATTCATCCATGTTGTAACACATATCAGTGCTTCATTTATTTTTACTACTAAATCATATTTCATTGTGTGGAATGTATGGAATGTTTATGTGAAATACCACATTCTGTTTATCCGTTCATCAGTTGATGGCATTTGGGTTATTTCCACCTTTTGGCTATTATGAGTAATGCTATGACTATTTTAGTATAAGATTTTGTATGAGCATATGTTTTTACTTCTCTTGGATGTATAGCTAGGAGTGGAATTGCTAGATCATCTAGTAACTCTATGTTTAACACTTGAAGAACTGCCAAACTGCCTTCCAAAATGTTAGCATCATTTTCCATTTCCAGCAGCAGTGTCTGTGGAGAGGTATCTCATATTATGAAATATTTCAAACCTACAGAAAATGAACCACCTACTATCCAAATATTTCAAATGTTAATATTGCATAATATTTGTTTTTAATAAAACTTTAAAGATACAGGTGAAAACTCATGTTACCCCTCTCCAACCTTATTTCCTTCTCTCCCATAGAAGTAACCACAATTCACAGTTTCACAATTTGTAATTCCCATACTTGTTTTTATGATGTTACTACATATGTCTGTATCCATAACTATTACACAAGATTTTACAACTTATAATTTTCATCAAACACTGACATATAATCATATTATATTTTGAAAGAAATAAATGGGAGTTTTTAAAGCTAACTATTCATATAGATAGTCATATTAATATTTCACATTTGTTTCTTCCTTCATTAGATTCTGTATAATTGGATCCAACTCTAGTCTCATTCATTTCCACTTCTTGCACTACTAGTCTACATATTTGTGGGTCTTTCTTGGCCAGTCATTCTTTCATGTAGACTATGCCTGGGTTAGATATGCTAATATGTTCTTTCTGAGGTTTTGAATTTTTTTTTTTAGGATATAAGAAATATCCTAAGATATATTTTAAGACATAAAATGATTCTCAGTTCCATTTGTTATTCTGTGGTTGTATTTGTTATTCTGTGGTTGTCTTTCAGGAAATTACCGACATAGTTTTTAAAATTGAGCTGTATTTTCAAGCAGCTTTGCTTGGAATCATTGTTACTGCAATGCCACCTTACTTTGCCATGGAAAATGCAGAGAATCATAAGGTAATGACTCAGTTAAAAATATGTAATTTGCTAATAAGAAGTGTCGTATAAAAATAACCTATTTGCATGATTGCAAGGCTTACTATAATTGTTATTTTAGAAATAAGTAAATGAAATATAAATACATTTATTATAGTTTATTATTGTAATAGTAGTGATAATTAATATTTATTACTTGAGACTTGCTACATGCCTTAAAAATTATATTCTTTAATTCTCACAACATTGTGAGGTAAGATTTTTGTTACCGATTTCTTATAGATCAGGAAATCAAAGATGGTATTGTTCATATGACTTGCTCAGGTTGGCTCAGCTTGTTTAAATTGTGGATTTGGGAACTGACTATGATCTTTATGTCCTTAACTGGCACACTAACATGCCTGTCCCTTTTATCCTTTAACAGGGGTATTAAGTAGTCAAGGTGCTAAATTCTTATTAATGGAAAAAAAAAGGTGAAAGTGATTGTCATCATTAGGGCCTTGGAGAAATTGCTAAGTATACAGAGGTTCTTTGGTATTCTTTCACTTTCTTTTTGCGCCTTTCCCTTTTGTTTTCCTTCAGGCATATAGTGATCTTGTATAGTCTTTGGCTGTTCAAAGTCTCCCACTCTTTCACTCTGCTGAGATTATATCTTACTCCTCTAATAAAAATTCTGATCTTCTTCACAGATGATATTAATTAAGTAAAAACAAATTTGTCTAAATTAACTTACAGACTGTGATGAATAATGAACTCATTATTTTAATGAATTCTAAAAAGATAAATTCTAGGCCAGGTATGGTGGCCCATGCCTGTAATCCCAGCACTTTGGGAGGCCGAGGTGGGCGGATCACCTGAGGTTGGGAATTTGAGACCAGCATGACCAACATGGAGAAACCCCATCTCTACTAAAACTACAAAAAAAATTAGCCAGGCGTGGTGGCGCATGCCTGTAATCCCAGCTACTCGGGAGGCTGAGGCAGGAGAATCACTTGAACCTGAGAGGCGGAGGTTGAGGTGAGCCAAGATCATGCCATTGCACTCCAGCCTGGGCAACAAGAGCAAAATCTCCATCTCATAAATAAATAAATAAATAAATAAATAAATAAAATAAATTCTAATAGAAATTTTGTTATTAATTTGTTTAGTATAAAAGTAACACATATCTCTATTTTTAAAATAATAATCAATTTTTGTATAAATATACTCATTGTAGTAATGTATAAATTATAGAAAAGCATAAGGAATATAGAAATCCATAACCCACAAACTTACTGGACATTTGCATTTTTCTTTCTTGTTTCAACTGAAACATTTTTAATTAAACTTTTTATTTTGAGATAGTTGTATATTCATGTTTATTTGTTAGAAATGACAGAGAGATCCAGTGTACTCTTTACATTTTTTTTTTGAGACGGAGTCTCGCTCTGTCACCCAGGCTGGAGTGCAGTGGCTGGATCTCAGCTCACTGCAAGCTCCGCCTCCCGGGTTCCCACCATTCTCCTGCCTCAGCCTCCCGAGTAGCTGGGACTACAGGTGCCTGCCACCTCGCCCGGCTAGATTTTTGTATTTTTTAGTAGAGACGAGGTTTCACTGTGTTGACCAGGATGGTCTCGATCTCCTGACCTCGTGATCTGCCCGTCTTGGCCTCCCAAAGTGCTGGGATTACAGGCTTGAGCCACCGCGCCCAGCCACTCTTTACATTTTATCCCAATGATAACATCTTGTAAAATTATAGAAAAATATAACAGGATATTGGCATTGATACAGTCAAGATACAGAACATTTCTGTCACCAAAAATATTCCCATTTTTTGCCCTTTCCTAGCCTCTCTGACCTGTGGCAACCACTACTCTGTTCTCTTATTTCTGGAATTTTGATAGTTCAAAAATGTAAAATGACATCACAATAAGTTTTCTTTTGGGATTAGCTTTTATCAACTAGCATTTCTTTTGAAATTCATCCAATTTGTATGTATCTATAAGCCATTCCTTTTTATTGCTGGGTAATATTCCATGGTATGGATACATCACACTTTCTCTGACCGTTTGCCTGTTGAAAAACATTTGGATTATTTTCCATTTTTGGCTATTATGAAAAAGTTGCTGTGAACATTTGCATACAGGTTTTGTGTAAACATAAGTTTTCATTTCTCTGGAATAAATGCCCAAGAGTGTAATTGGTGAATCATACGTGTTTAGTTTTATAAGAAATTGCCAAATTATTTTCCAGGATGAGTATTCCATTTTATATTACCCTCCCAGCAATATGTGAATGACAGAAGTTTGAATTATCCAAAATAATTGCATTTGCCTTGGCTTATGTTTTTATTCTTATATTAGAATTTACATGTGTCTCATGTTCTCATAATTCATTGAAAAGAAAACTTGCCAATTTTGTTCATTTCTCCTCTTCTTAACTAATCTTTATATTTCATGCTTCCTTTATCTCACTCTGTGGACAGCTCTTTCATATAATACCTTTAGTTATTAGGAGTAGATATTTTTACAGATGGCAAAAAAACTAAATAAAGTTGTTAGGTATTTGAATTTGTGAAATATTTTAGAAATTTGAAATTAAATGAGAACCTGAGATAGGAAAACTGTGATCATTTAAGTTTATGATTAACAAACTTGTGACATAAGTAACACCTTGGATTTATATACTATGCCAGTGTACATAAAAGGTTTTGAACATTTCAGAAGCTTTCACTTAAGCTGAAAGCCTTATGTAAATCCAAAGAATACTTGGCAATTTATTAGTGTTTTTATTTATGAAAGGTTCATTTTTAAAAATGAGAATTCTTTTTCTGTGTAAACATATCTTCCCATCTGTTTCCACAGTATTTCAAAAGCTGTAATGTTTTGGCTATTTATTGTTTGTATGGCTCTTAAGCCCAACTGCTGTGACACCTTTTGTTTTATTTTAATCTCAGTTTCTTAGCACTACTGTATTCTGATTCTTAAAAATTTTGTTGAAATTGTTACTACTTAGAGATAATGAGCCAAATTAAAGGCTAAATGGAATTTTTATTTAGTTTGAGGGGGACTTTTATTACCTATAGCCTGGAATGTGACCTTTTTGGTTTCGCTGATGTAATATTAAGAGATCTGCAATAATTTACTAATTTATTTGTATGTTTCTAAAGTGTCTAAAGTTATAATTTTTTTCTTTTTTTTAGATCAAAGCTTATACTCAACTTAAACTTTCAGGTCTTTTGCCATCTGCATATTGGATTGGACAAGCTGTTGTTGATATCCCCTTATTTTTTATCATTCTTATTTTGATGCTAGGAAGCTTATTGGCATTTCATTATGGATTGTATTTTTATACTGTAAAGTTCCTTGCTGTGGTAAGTTAGTGTTGTACTCATGCTATTTATAGATACAATTTTATTTAAAAACTATTTATAAACATGACAATTGACTTATTGAATAATTTGGTTATTTTTTAAAGAAAATTGAGCAAGTATCTATTGTATTTCATACATGTAATCATTTTATATGATAATAAGTGACTTTTAAAAACAATAATTTACCACCATTTTAAAATAATTTCTTGAAACTAAAGTGATCTTTCATGTAGACCACCTACTTGGGTGTAATCAGGAACGCTTTAATATATTCCTTCCTTAAAATGCCTTTCTTGGTTTTACTTATGCCTGAAAATAATTTCACAAAGGATAAGCTCTTTTATTCCATAGTTTAAAACATAGCTTAATATTTCTATATCTCAATAATTGGCAAGCTGTGAGCCAGATGAAGAACACAATCCCGTTTACAATAGCCACAAAAAAATTAAAATACCTAGGAATACATCTAACAAAGGAGATGAAAGATCTCTACGGGGAGAACTATAAAACATTGCTGAAGGAATTCAGAGATGATACAAACAAATGGAAAAACATTTCATGCTCATGGATTAGAAGACTCAATATGTTAAACTGGCCATACTGCCCAAAGCAATCTACAGATTCAACACTGTTCCTATCAAACTACCAACATTATTCATCACAGAATTTAAAAAAAACCATTCTAAAATTCATATGGAACCCCAAAAGAACCCAAATGGCTAAAGGAATCCTACGTAAGCTGAGCACAGTGGCTCACACCTGTAATCCCAGCACTTTGGGAGGCCAAGGCGGGTGGATCACAAGGTCAAGAAATCAAGACCATCCTGGCCGACATGACGAAACTCCATCTGTACTAAAAATACAATAAATTAGCTGGGCGTGGTGGCATGTGCCTGTAGTCCCAGCTACTCAGATGGCTGAGGCAGGAGAATCGCTTGAACCCAGGAAGTGGAGGTTGCAGTGAGCTGAGATCGTGCCACTGCACTCCAGCCTGAGCACCAGAGAGAGACTCCATCTCAAAAAAAAAAAGAATCCTACCTAAAACGAACAAAACCAGAGGTATTTCATTACCTGACTTCAAACTATACTATAAGGCTCCAGTGACCAAAACAGCATGATACTGGTACAAAAACAGACATGTAGACCAATGAAACAGAATAGAGGACCCAGAAATAAAGCCACACATCTATAGCCATCTGATCTTCAACAAAGTTGACAAAAATAAGCAATCAGAAAGGACTCTGTGTTCAATAAATGGTCCTGGGATAGCTGGCTAGCCATATGCCGAAGAATGAAATTGGGCCTCCACCTTTTACCATATATAAAAAGTAACTCAAGATGGATTAAAGATTTAAGGGTAAGACATCAAACTTTAAGAATTCTACAAGAAAACCTAGGAAATACCATTCTGGACGTTGGGAAAGAATTTATGACTAAATAAGTCTTCAAAAGCAATTGCAACAGAAATAAAAATTGGCAAGTGGCACCTAATTAAACTAAAAAGCTTCTGCACAGCAAAATAAACTATAAACAGAGTAAATGGACAACGTACAGAATGGGAGAAAATACAAACTATGCATCCAACAAAGGCCTAGTGTCCATAATCTATAAGGCACTTAAACAATTCAGCAGTCAAAAAACAACGAACTCTGTTAAAACGTGGGCAAAAGATAGGAACAGACACTTCTCAAAAGAAGACATGTAAGTGGACAACAAATGTATGAAAAAATGCTCTACATCACTAATCATCAGAGAAATGCAAATCAAAACCACAGTGAGATACCATCTCACATCAGTTAGAATGGCTATGATTAAAAAGTCAAAAACCAACAGATGCTGGCGAGGCTGCGGAGAAAATGAAATGCTTATATACTTTTGGTGGGAATGTAAACTTCAGCAACCATGGAAAGCAGTTTGGAAAGTTCTCAAAAAACTTAAAACAAAACTACCTTACAACTCAGAAACCCTATCACTGGGTGTATATCCAAAAGAAAATAAATCATTCTACCAAAAAGACTCATGAGCTGGTATGTTCATTGCAGCACTTTTCACAATAGCAAAGACATGGAATCAACCTAGGAGCCCATCAACCAGTGATTGAATAAAGAAAGTGTGGTACATATACACCATGGAATACTGTGCAGCCGTAAAAAAGAATGAAATTATGTCTGTTGTGGCAGCACAGATGCAGTTGGAGGCCATTATTCTAAGTGAATTAAAGGAACAGAAAACCAACTATTGCATGTTCCCACTTATAAGTGGGAGCTTAGTTGGGTAAACATGGGCATAAAAATAGCAACAATAGACACTGGGCACTGTTAGATGGGGGCAGGAGGAAGGGGAGCAAGGGTTGAAAAACTAACTGTTGTGTAATATATCCAATACTTGGGTGACAGAATCAATTATACCCCAAACCTCAGCATCATGCAGTATACCTGTGTAACAAACCTGCACATGTATCTCCTGAATCTAAAGTAAAACTGGAAATTATTTAAAATAAAATAAAATATAACTTAAAATATCAAAGAAGAGACTGATTTGCATTCGTATTCACATGTAAATGACTGACAGTAGGCCCTTTCATTGAATACTTTAATATTAGGAATAAAGGGAAAACAGAGTTAGGTGAGGTTGATGACTAAACCTCATCATCAAGGTTAGTTTCAGGTGAGGCTGAAACTAAACTTACCAATTTTGTCAGAGATCATAATGACCTTATATGTTAGTTTCTGCCATATAAAATAATGTTTTTCTTAAACTTTAAAAAATAAAGGGCTGTATATTAAAATAGTGGCTAATATTTGAGAGAGATTAAGTTGTAGCTAGCTATACTTGCTTTTTATAATTATGAGAGATAGTATTTTACTTGGTATAAAAAACTACAAATAGTGTTCAGTTTAAATGACTTATTTAGGATTGTATTAATAATTATTTCTTAATATTTAATATGACTAGTATTTCATGTCATGTGTATTGTAAGCTGTTCATATTTTTATAGAAACGTATTTCTGATTTACAGGTTTTTTGCCTTATTGGTTATGTTCCATCACTTATTCTGTTCACTTATGTTGCTTCTTTCACCTTTAAGAAAATTTTAAATACCAAAGAATTTTGGTCATTTGTCTATTCTGTGGTAAGTCACATTTTACATTATTTCAACTTTCCATAGCAGTTTAATTAAAAGTCACGAATTCTTTCCTGATTATACTAAAAATGTTACATGTCTTTTGTAAGTGCGGAATTTAGGTAGATAATTGGCAGCTTCTTTTTGTGTACATTTGTCTTCTGAATCATCCTTTCCACCTAGGAACAATATGGAAGACATTTAGCAACTAGTGTATCAAGGACACTAGTTACAAACAAGTGATATTGTTGTTGCTTGCTGGCTAAATATCATCTCTAGTTCCATGTTTTATTAGAGGAACTCTAATTAAAACATTAGAGTTCCATGTTTTAATAGTTTAATGCTTAGACACCAATTTGTAAGTCAGTTTGTATGAAGTTTGTAAACACTTCGTCTCTTGTTTATTTATTTTTTCTTTAGACAGCGTTGGCTTGTGTTGCAATCACTGAAATAACTTTCTTTATGGGATACACAATTGCAACTATTCTTCATTATGCCTTTTGTATCATCATTCCAATCTATCCACTTCTAGGTTGCCTGATTTCTTTCATAAAGGTAATTCCGCTAAATATTTTAATATGTTAAAAAACATAAATAAATATGGTCTAAATTGGGGATGTTAGTTCTTGTTCAGAAAATAGTAAAATGCATCAGGCTAGTGGCTACTGCTTGATTTAGATATTATTAATGCAGCGTAAATTATTGTAAGCTCTTGTCAAACTGTAAATTCTCAAAGGAAAAGGGCTATGTTCATTACAGGTTCTCTGATGCTCAAAATGATGTATATAATTAGAAGTGTGACATGATTTCAGTCAGTATTTGTTTTTAGGAGTTTATCAGTGATTAAATAATGTATTTTACTATAAAGGGCTGAGAAAGAATAAAGTATAAGAGATTTTCTACAAGAAAAAATAGAGACAAAAACCAGATTCATTTTATTAAGACTGGATAATTGAAAAAAATTTCCATGTGATTAGAAAAAATACTGTTATGAATTCTTAATTTAGAATTGCTAATTAATTCTACTTTCTAATCCTACTACCAGTGCTTCCCTTTTTAGGTCTCAGTTCAATGTGTTTAATTTATATTGATCCTCAGAAATATTTTGGGACAGGGAAGATTTTAAGTAAAAAATATAACTTACTAATATGAATAGCTAACTTATTTATAGAAAGTACATGTTTGCTAAACAAAATACATTTTTTCATTTTAATCCAAATATTTCTACATATTGCAGCTTATACATTTTCAAAACTTTTTGTCTTAGATTTCTTGGAAGAATGTACGAAAAAATGTGGACACCTATAATCCATGGGATAGGCTTTCAGTAGCTGTTATATCGGTAAGAAATAAAGTGTTTTTGTGAGTTAGCATGTTACCTTAAGAATAGTTTGGTCCTGTGGTTTTAACTATATTTAGTTTTTTATCCTGTTGCATGAAAAAGAAGGTACATAAAAAGTTAAGCGTGTTACTTAATGCTAGCTAATCTGTGTTTCAGTGGGGAGTACCTTTCATTTACTGAATGTGTTCACTTTAATATAGCCTTTTACATGTTATTAATTCTATTTAATTACAGTTGTGTCTTTCTTAGAAGCAAAAACAAAGTTTTTGTGTTTCATTATATTTTATAAAGCTGACAATAAATGAATGATACAGAGGTAGAAAATAAGTGAAGAATTTGCTAAAAATAATTCTGCTTCGGTTTGTATTAAAATTTATTTTTAATTATCTTTATCATGTCAAGTATGAAAAAGGTTGTGATTGCTTCTTTTGGTAATGGCAAGGAACTTGATGTATATAGTCTTAGTTCCGTTGGCAAAGGAAAAAACTACAACAAATCTTTTAGTCATGAGCTGCTACATGTTTTTCTTTTAGCCCTACCTGCAGTGTGTACTGTGGATTTTCCTCTTACAATACTATGAGAAAAAATATGGAGGCAGATCAATAAGAAAAGATCCCTTTTTCAGGTCAGTTGATTTTTTAAAAGTTTTAAATGTTTTTAGTATATTTACAGAACTGTGTAATCATCACCATAACATAATTTTGGAACATTTCCAGCACTCCAAAAAGAAACTTTGTACCCATTTACAGTCACTTTCTTATCCCTACTTCCATAGCCCCCAGACTTAGATAACCACTAATCTACTTTCTGTTTCTGTCAGATTTGCCTATTCTGAACACTTTATATAACTGGACAATGGAAATATGCTTTGGAAAACTTCAGTCAAAAGGCCAACGATACTCTTAAATCCTTACATTTAACTTTTATATCTATTTACTTTTTACCATAGTTGGTTGGCATGTTATTTTAATGTTGGAAAATCATCAGATTTGCCAGATAACATCTTTTAAAAATTACTAGGATTTGGGCTCTATAACTAGTATCTAGCATATGGTTTTACACTTAGTGTAATGTTTGGAAGGTTCATCATGTAGTCGCGTGTAGCAGTACTTCACTACCTTTTTATTTTTCCTGAGTAATATTACATTGTATGTACATTGTACACTGCACTTTAAATATATCAGTACTGCACTTTATTTATATCAATGAGTTGCTTTTACTTTTCAGCTATTATGAACTATGTTGCTATGAACATTTGTATACTACTTTTTATATGGGCATATATTTTCATTTCTCTTGGGTGGATACCTAGAAATGGGATTGGTGTGTCATTTGGGGAATTGCCAGACTGTTTGTAGAGTGGTAAGACGATTTTACACTGCCGCTAGGAATGTTTTAGGGTTCTGTTTTCTCCACATCCTTGCCAATGCTTGTTATTGTTTGTCTTTTTTACATATTCTTCCAAATATATTAGCTAATTTATTTTTACTTGTTCTTCTGTCCAGCCTTGCTTACATGATTCATCACTTTATTATCATTTCAGCATCCTCAACTTTTGTCTTTTTGACCTGTCCACTAAAAATTATAATTATTGGTGAATTGAATTATATGCTGGAAAAAATAACATGAAAGTTCCATTTAATAATACTACATATTTATTCCATATAAATTCAGCTGGTTTTTTTAAAAAATGATTTTAGATCTGGGGGTAAATGTGCATGTTTGTTAGCTGGATATATTGCATACTGATCGGAATTGGGCTTCTAGTGTAACATTACCCAAATAGTGAACATTGTACCTAATAGGTAGTTTTTCAACCCTCATCCCTGCCCTCTTTTGAAGTCCATAGTCGTAATGTTTCCATGTTTATGTTCATGTGTATCCACTGATAAGTGAGAACATGTTGTATTTGATTGTCTCGTTATACTTGTGATTACTTATAAGTGAAAACAGGTGGTATTTGATTGTCTGTTTCCAAATTACCTCACTTAGGATAATGGCCTCCAGTTCCATCCATGTTGCTGTAAAGAACATAATTTCATTCTTTTTATGGCTGTATAGTATTCCATGGTGTATATATACCATATGTTTTTTGTCCAGTCAACTGTTGATGGACTCTTAGGTTGGTTCTATGACTTTGCTATTGTGAATAGTACCATGATGAACATACGAGTGCAGATGTCTTTTTTATGTAATAATTTTTTTTTTCCTTTGGGTATATACTCAGTAGTAGGATTGCTGGGTTGAATGGTAGTTATATTTTAATACTGTTTGGAAATATATCACATTTTCCTAGTTAGCACCTTCTTATCTCTTTCTTTTCAATAGTTATCCAAAGCTTTCTCTTTATTCCTCATATTCCTCAAATCACCTTCCTGCATCTCAGTAAATAATCTTGTCATTTATCTCAGAAAATAGAAGCGCTCAATTATAAGTTATAAATTTCTACAAACTTACTCACATCTTCCATCATTTTTGCCTTTTCCCCATCCTAGAGGAAGTAGCAGCCCATCCTATTATCCAGGTCTTCATTTATTCTATATACTTGGAATATTGCTCAATTTTCTTTTTCTCTTTCCTTTCTGGATCTCAATGGTATATTTTTTGTGGGGTTGGGGAGGGTCACCTTTCTTCCATATATGAAAGAACCCATAGATCTCATTTGAACATTAATCCGTCTCTAATTCCTATTCTATATCTCTCTTTCCTTTCGTAGCCCAAATCCTTCTATCTCCAGTTACTCACCTTCCATCTACTCCTATAACTCCCTGCAATCTGCATTTTCCCTTACCTTTCCATTGATACTATTTTCAATAAGATAACTAAAGATTTTGTCTTTTAATTGTCTAGTAGGCTCAACTTATTTAACTAATCTGCAGCCTTTAATATGATTGACAATGTTCTCCTTACACATTTTTCTTTTCTTTTTTTTTTTTGAGATGGAATCTCACTCTGTCATCCAGGCTGGAGTGCAGTGTCATAATCTCAGCTCACTGCGGCTTTCACCTCCCAGGTTCAAACGATTCTCCTGCCTTAGCCTTCCAAGTAGCTGGGATTACAGGCATGTGCCACCAAACCTGGTTACTTTTTGTATTTTATTTTTTAGTACAGACAGGATTTCTCCATGGTGGCTAGGCTGGTCTCAAACTCTTGACCTCAAGTGATCTGCATGCCTTGGCCTCTTCAAGTGCCTGGATTACAGGCAGGAGCCACATTTTGCTTGTTCTTTGTTTTCCATTATGTCTTCTCCTGTTTGCCTCTATACTTCAAAATTGCCTTTGCAAGCACTTCATACACTGTCTATCCCTAGAGATAGTGTTACTGTGGGTTCTGACATCAACCCTCTACATCTACTCTTTCTGGGCAATTTCATTTATACTCGAGCTGTAAATTTTTTGAGGGCAAGGTTCATGTTTTTTCATCTTTCTTTTTGTGTAATAATACCTGACACCTACTAGTCATAAATAATATTGTTGAATAAATGAATGAGTTTAGGTAATATCATCCAAATGCTATCAGTCATTGAAAAATAATGCTTGTGGCTGGGCATGGTGGCTTGAACCTGTAATCCCAGCACTTTGGGAGGCCGAGGCAGGTGGATCACCTGAGGTCAGGAGTTTGAGACCAGCCTGGGCAACATGGTGAAACCCTGTCTCTACTAAAAATACAAAAATGAGCCGGGCGTGGTGGCGCGTGCCTGTAATCCCAGCTACTCGGGAGGCCGAGGCAGGAGAATCGCCTGAACCCAGGAGACAGAGGTTATAGTGAGCTGAGATCGTACCACTTCACTCCAGCCTGAGCAACAGAGTGAGACCATGTCTCAAAAAAAAAAAAAAGAAAGAAAAAGAAAAATATCGCTTGTAATTCCACCTTTCAGAGATAATCCTAGATCTTATGTTAGTGTATTTTTTCAGTCTTTTCTCTGCCTAGTATCTGAATTTCTTACTATTTTTAATTATTTGAAAACCTACTATCTTTATATATTTATTATATATATGTAGAAACCTTTCAACGAAGTCCAAGAATAGGAAGCTTCCAGAACCACCAAACAATGAGGATGAAGATGAAGATGTCAAAGCTGAAAGACTAAAGGTCAAAGAGCTGATGAGTTGCCAGTGTTGTGAGGAGGTAATTTATTCTTTATGACTAAGTCATAGTAAATATGAAATGATAAATTCCCAGTATATAGAAATTAATCTGAAAAATATTTTTCTTTGCATATGAAGCAATCTGAAAAAAATCTTTCTTGGAAAATAATTACTTTGTTTACTTACTTTTGAATAAGTCAGGATTTCAGTCACAAATGGATATTTATTTGTACAGTATCCCCTTATTAGCCAATATAATTTTTGTAGTATGGACATGAGGTATGTGCAGCCTGTCATTTCATGATAGGTTTTATAACTTTCTTTTTAAATACAATTTTTCTTATTAGAAACCATCCATTATGGTCAGCAATTTGCATAAAGAATATGATGACAAGAAAGATTTTCTTCTTTCAAGAAAAGTAAAGAAAGTGGCAACTAAATACATCTCTTTCTGTGTGAAAAAAGGCTGGTATTTAATTTTTTTATTACATAACTTTTCTGGAAGAGTAATTTCCACTTTTAGTATGATTGGATTATGAGTTGTTTTTCTTTTAATTCCTTTAGGAGAGATCTTAGGACTGCTGGGTCCAAATGGTGCTGGCAAAAGCACAATTATTAATATTCTGGTTGGTGATACTGAACCAACTTCAGGCCAGGTATGATATATAAGAGTATAGGATATGTTGAATGTGATTTATCTTTTTAATTAACAAACTTTTAATGACAAATTAGGATTTGATATTTAATTTTTATGTATATTTTTAGCATTTTTTATACAGCTTGATCAAATTATTATCTTTTGGGTTATCTGTAAAAATAATGTGCATGGTGAAATTTTCAGACACATGTAGACACACACATATATACAGTATTTCTGCTTTTGCAGTGCTTATATGCATGAGTTATTTGCCAACTTAATGGAAGACAATTTTATTAGCTTCAGGAGATGTGGGAGCTTGTTTTGACCTGCCATCAGGTGGTCTTTTATTATAAGCCTGTCACTCACCACTTTGTGGATACTTCACAAAACTACCTTGATCCCATTTCCTGCTTCTCTCCCCTTGCTTACTTTGTGTCAGCCACACTAACTCATTGCTTTCCTGGAAAATGCCAGACATATTGCCCAAGATGTTTCCTTTGTTTGGCTATACCTTATACCCTAGAAATATATGTACTAAATTCACTTATCTCTTTGGCTCAACTGTCACCGTCCAGTGAAGCTCCCTGATCATTAGAATTACATCTTGCTTTTTCATCCAACTCTGTATTACTCTTTCTGACCATGTCTCTGAACTCTGACTTACCTATATATGTCCTCCCATCATCAAACATCAAAAAGGAGTAAAAAATCTGACTGGGTTCTGTGGTTCATGCCTGTAATCCCAGCACTTTGGGAGGCTGAGGCAGGAGGATTGCTTGAGCTCAGAAATTCAAGACTAGCCTGGGCAACATAGTGAGACCTTGTCTCTGCTAAATTCAAAAAAGAAAACAAAATAGCCTGGCATGGTGGCACTTGTTTGTAGTCTCAGTTACTTAGCAATAATAATAATAATAATAATAATAATAATAATAATAATAAAGGAGTACAAATCTGACTTGATATTACTCTGGCTGTAGGAAGGGGTTTTAATTAATGTACTTGCCACTCCCTTCACAATGTAAATTAAACAAAATAGTAAAAATTGGTTTGTGTTTCTATAGGTATTTTTAGGAGATTATTCTTCAGAGACAAATGAAGATGATGATTCCCTGAAGTGTATGGGTTACTGTCCTCAGATAAACCCTTTGTGGCCAGATACTACATTGCAGGAACATTTTGAAATTTATGGAGCTGTAAAAGGAATGAGTGCAAGTGACATGAAAGAAGTCATAAGTCGGTAAAATAACTGTCTTTAGATTCCTTTTGTTACTTAGAAAGGTTTACATTTCATATTTTTAAAATTTCATAACAAGCATTTCTGTGGACAATGATTTTTATAGAAAATGTTTATTACTTTTGCATATATTCTTTATGAAATATGAAAATATATTGATAGCTATAAATTATGATAGTTATAAAAAGGTCATTTTTCTATTTCTAGTTACAGGATGAATGTACCTGTAGATGTCATGAAACTTACTTTAATTGAAAGTGAACCATTTTATCAAGATATTAATTTATTTAAAATGATGTAAATTAGAGACTTTTGCCCTACCTACTTACAGTAAGCTTCAACTGAGTAACTATTCTAGAGAAAACAACATCAGGGATCACACCCGGTTAATATTTGTGTTTATATATGTCATGGTGCTCTCATTTTGTAACGTTCATTTTGCAGAATAACAAATGCACTTGATTTAAAAGAACATCTTCAGAAAACTGTAAAGAAACTACCTGCAGGAATCAAACGAAAGGTACTTTCATTAAACACCAAATAATGTCTGTATTTTTTTATTGATAGTTTAGTACCTGATACTGTCTTGATAGATTCCTTATAGTGAACCTTTGTTAATTCCCCACCCGTCTTTTTCTTTCCATGTAGTTGTGTTTTGCTCTAAGTATGCTAGGGAATCCTCAGATTACTTTGCTAGATGAACCATCTACAGGTATGGATCCCAAAGCCAAACAGCACATGTGGTGAGTATGGTGCTTGTGACACAGTACATCATACTTCAGAATAGAACAGCTTCTTTTATTATATTAGTTTTATGTTATATGTACATCTTGATTTTAAATCCTATTCAAAGGATACAATAGTAATTAAAAATTAGATTTAGAGATTTCCTTAAGCTTTTGAAACTTTGCCGTATTTTTCATGAAGTGTTCATAATATTTTACATATTCTGAAACAGAAATAAGCATATGAGTCATTATTAAAATAAAGAGTTCTAGTGTTCTGAATAGTTTTTAAGTTTTTTTCTGGTCATTTAGCATACAAATCATCTTTCCCATAATAATGGTGTCTTGAATTTATGTTGGGACTCTTTCTAGTACAGTCATGCATTGCCTAATGACAGAGATACATTCTGAGAAAGGCGTTTTTGTCGTTGTGCAAACATAATAGAGTGTACTTATATAAATCTCTGGGTGGTTATAACCTACTACACACCTAGACTATATGGTACAGCCTATTAACTAGGCTATAAATCTGTAGAGCATATCACTGCACTGAATACCGTAGGCAGTTGTAGCACAATGGTAAGTATTTGTGTATCTGGACATATCTTAACACAGAAAAGATACAGTAAAATTACAGTATTATAATCTTATGGGATCGCGGTTGGAAATGTGTTTCATCATTGACTGAAATGTCATAATGCAGTTCATGTAAAGTACTAATTAGTTGAACAACTCTTTTTTTTTTTTTTTTTTTTTGAGACGAGGTGTTGTTCTGTTGCCTAAGCTGGAGTGCAGTGGTGCCATCTTGGCTCACTGCAACCTCTGCTTCCCGGGCTCAAGCAATTCTCCTGCCTCAGCCTTCCAAGTAGCTGGGACTATAGGCAAGAGCCACCATGCCCAGCTAACTTTTTGTATTTTTAGTAAAGACAGGGTTTCACCATGTTGGCCAGGCTGTTCCCGAACTCCTGACCTCAGGTGATCCGCCCGTTCGGCCTCCCAAAGTGCTGGGATTACAGGTATGAGCCACAGCACCTGGTCTTGAACAACTCTTTAAGCCTCGACTTCCATGTCTATAAATTGCAAGGTTTGGTTTGGATGCATGTTAAAGTTTTCTTATGATTCAAAGCCTGTTTTGGTTATAACAAGAAAAGGCATCAATTTTAAAATGTATTTATTGTCATACTTTTAGCCCACACTAACATTTGGAATCATAGAGTTTTTTTCCATTTGATAGGCTTTCAAAATGAAGGGAAAATAAATTAGACTATAAAAGTCATGGCTGGGCGCGGTGGCTCACGCCTGTAATCCCAGCACTTTGGGAGGCCAAGGCGGGCGGATCACGAGGTCAGGAGATGGAGACCATCCTGGTCAACATGGTGAAACCCCATCTCTACTAAAAATATAAAAATTAGCCAGGCATGGTGGCAAGCACCTGTAGTCCCAGCTACTTGGGAGGCTGAGGCAGGAGAATGGTATGAATCCGGGAGGTGGAGCTTGCAGTGAGCCGAGATCGTGCCACTGCACTCCAGCCTGGGGGACAGAGTGAGACTCCATCTCAAAAAAAAAAAAAAAAAAAAAAAAAAAAGTAAAAGTCACAGTTGGGCAGGATGTAATATCCATAGCAATTGATGTTTGGTAAGTTTTAATTGACTTAATTAACCAACCAGTTGGATTTTTAAAAACCCATGTTTTTTAACAAGCAGATGTGTTCCTCTCTTTTTATTTCATTTATGTTTTATAGGCGAGCGATTCGAACTGCATTTAAAAACAAAAAGCGGGCTGCTATTCTGACCACTCATTATATGGAAGAGGCAGAGGCTGTCTGTGATCGAGTAGCTATCATGGTGTCTGGGCAGTTAAGGTCGATGTCTAAATAGCATGCCATTTAGGGGAAGAGGGTGGGGGCTGGATTTTGAATGTCATCATTTCAAAAACATGGCAATAGTTTGTAATTTAAATGTTAAATATTTTAGTTTTTGAGTTAGCTTTTTATAGATTGACTTGGAAGTATGTTGAGTTTTTTAAAAATGTGGCTGTCTACTTTGAATTTGAATTTACTTAATATTTCAATAACTTGGAATATTATTTTTAGGCATAGTACTTGTTATTTTAAAAAGTTGTTATATATTGGATTAATTATATAACACAAATATGAAATAAATATATGAGTTTCTACTTACATAAATAAATAATTGAGTAAAGAAATAAGTGTGAGAGAAGAGGTGCATCTTCCTTACAGAACAACTCCAAATAATATATGTAGATAATAGCCACTTCAAGGGAGGAGGCTTAATCTCCTATCCCCAGGTTTAGACGGGACTTAGCCAGTTTCTTGTAAGAAATAAACTACAGAAGAAGGAAAATAGTAACTTCACAGTTGAGAAAGCTGGCAAATACTACCTTAACTAAACAATGTTGTGCAGATATCATGTATTCACTGATATGATATGATGGAAAAAGTACTACAGCTGTGTGGTATTCTCTCCAAAACCCATAACCCAAGTCTAGTCATGAGAAAAATATCAGACTAACCCAAACTGAAGGAACTTCTACCACACCAGTACTTCTCAAAACTGTCAAAATCATGAAAAAGAAAGAAAGAATAAGAAACTGTCACCCACAGTTAGAGACTAAGGTGACACGATAGCTAAGAACACTGTAGTATACGGATAGACCTGGAATAAACAAAGGACACTAGTAGAAAATTGGTGAAATCTAAATAAAGTATGGAGTTCAGTGACAAGGAATGTACCAATGTCGATGTCTCAGTTGTGACGAATTTACCATGGAAATATAAGATGATAAGATTAGGGAAACTGAAACTGGATGAAGAGTGTATGGGAATGCTGTATTTTCTTTGTAATTTTTCTATAAATGTAAAGGTATATTTTTTAAAATGTAGTGATATGTGTGAGAAATTATTATTTGAAGCTGTCATTTTATATCTGAGCTTTCTTTTAAAAAATTACTTCAGATGTATTGGAACAGTACAACATCTAAAGAGTAAATTTGGAAAAGGCTACTTTTTGGAAATTAAATTGAAGGACTGGATAGAAAACCTAGAAGTAGACCGCCTTCAAAGAGAAATTCAGTATATTTTCCCAAATGCAAGCCGTCAGGAAAGGTAAAATTTTTAAAAATGTGGTTATATTTCTTTATAGAGCAAAGATTATAAAAAGTTATTAAGGATTAAGGGAAAAATCATCTTGTTATTCATAAACCATATATGTATATCTTTGTGTGTGAATATATACATATATTTCATATATGTGAAATATATGTGTCTGTAGATAATTTATATATATATATATCTCTGTATTATCACCAATACTGGATAATGAAGTCTGATGGCTGGTGTTTTATATCTGCCTTAGTATTAGATTTTTCAATATTCTGTAGTATTTAAATTTTTTAAACATTTTTAGTAGCAATGAGAATTGTTTTGCATGAAAATATGTTATTATTTTGAACAATTTTCATCCAAATAAATATCAAAATAAATTATTAAATTTAATTTTGAATTTTAAACATGTTGAACTTTAGCTTTAGAACACAATAGTAGTAATTTTTAATTTTTTTCCATATTTTATCTTTGTTTTCAGTTTTTCTTCTATTTTGGCTTATAAAATTCCTAAGGAAGATGTTCAGTCCCTTTCGCAATCTTTTTTTAAGCTGGAAGAAGGTAAGTAGTATTTGAAAAACATTTATGTTGTAGCTTTCAAATTATGAAAGAATTTTATTTTAAAAGTTTAAAACAGGGGACTCAGTTTATTTTAGAAACTATGGCAGATAAGAAGATAACCTTGTTGGTGGGATTGTAAACTAGTTCAACCATTATGGAAAACAGTATGGCGATTCCTCAAGGATCTAGAACTAGATGTACCATATGACCCAGCCATCCCACTACTGGGTATATACCCAAAGGATTATAAATTATGCTACTACAAAGACACATGCACATGTATGTTTATTGCGGCACTATTCACAATAGCAAAGACTTGGAATCAACCCAAATGTCCATCAGTGACAGACTGGATTAAGAAAATGTGGCACATATACACCATGGAATATACTATGCAGCCATAAAAAAGGATGAGTTTGCGTCCTTTGTAGGGACATGGATGCAGCTGGAAACCATCATTCTTAGCAAACTATCACAAGAAGAGAAAACCAAACACCGCATGTTCTCACTCATAGGTGGGAACTGAACAATGAGCTCACTTGGACTCGGGAAGGGGAACATTACACACTGGGGCCTATCATGGGGAGGGGGAAGGGGGGAGGGATTGCATTGGGGAGTTATACCTGATATAAATGATGAATTGATGGGTGCTGACGAGTTGATGGGTGCAGCACACCAACATGGCACATGTATACATATGTAACAAACCTGCACGTTATGCACATGTACCCTAGAACTTAAAGTATAATATAAAAAAAAAAAAAGAAGATAACCTTTTATTCATTTAATCTAAGACACAGGTAAACACTAATGTCATAGGGATTTTGTGGATAAACTC
The DNA here is from genome assembly GCF_002776525.5 of Piliocolobus tephrosceles. Lineage (NCBI taxonomy): Eukaryota > Metazoa > Chordata > Mammalia > Primates > Cercopithecidae > Piliocolobus > Piliocolobus tephrosceles. The sequence goes on along the minus strand of NC_045449.1, from coordinate 62,851,164 downwards.
TATTGTAATGTAAACCTTTTACAATCTTTAGAGAGCATTGGCACAGTTTATCACATTACATCTATGAGAAGGGTCAGCTTAATTATCGAGTCTTTGCAGTTAGTCCAGCAGCAAGAGCTCTGAGTTTCTTGAATCCTTACTTCATACTGGTCCATAGAAATAGCAACACTATCAATACTCCAGTGACAAAGAGAATTCTGAGTGTAGGAGGGGTGGGCAGTCCCCAAAATTTTAAGGAAGCTTATAGAATCTTGGCATTTTAAAAATAAGTGGGTATGTAGGATAAATATATATATGCTGGTGACAGTAGAGGGAGATCACCTCCTGGAAGAATCAGGTATTCATATGCAGATTATTTTATGGCATTTGTAAACTGTGAAACAACCTATATTTATGTATAAGGTTTATTATTAATAATTTTCAAAATAACTACAGGATTTTTATGATTATTCTTCATGTGATTGCTGAATATAGAACAATTTCCTGATACTATATATATTCTTGTCACAGCTATGGATTAATGGGTTTTCTTTTGCAAAGAACACTAATTAATTATTTTTGTATCTGTAATATATGTATTCACATAGTCAGGTAAAGTTCTGCTTTCCTGGCGATTTTGTTTATGACCAAAGAGAACACCTGAACTACTTATGGAGAATTAAATTAAAGGAATGAATAGAATAACAGAAATTTGGTATTAACTTATATTGCAAAGGAATCTGAAATAAATACAGAAAAATTTATGGGCCGGGCATGATGGTTCACACCTATAATCTCAGCACTTTGGGAAGCTGAGGCGGGAGGATCCCCTAAGCCCATGGTTTGAGACCAACCTGAGCAACATAGTGAGAGCCTGTTTTTACAAAATAATTTTTAAAATTACCCAGGTATAGTGGCTTGTGCCTGCAGTCCCAGCTACTCAGGAGGCTGAGGTGGGAGGATTGTTTGAGCCTGGGAGGTCGAGGCTGCAGTGAGCCATGACTGTATACTTGCTCCGTTGCCCAGGCCGCTGTATACCAGCCTGGGCAACAGAGCAAGACCTTGTCTTAAAAACAGAACCAAACACACAAAAAATGGTTTATGGAGATAGGACCAATATCCAGAATCTAGTTCAAGAAGCCAGAATAGGCTACAGTGGAGTTGGAGAATGGAAGATAAGAGAGCAGGGATCACATGAAAAGAATCACCAGGAAAAAGATAATGGAGGAGAACTTAGAAAAAGTGAAATAAGACAAGTAACATTGAACATGTAGTAATTAGGGCTATAGAGGAATTATAGGTGTGGGGAAGAGAAAGGAAGTAAGAGGGAAAAATAACTTGTTTTGGCAGCTTCAACTTTAAGTGAGTTGATGACAGAGACATTTTAAAACAGATTGTTAGCTACTTTGGTATGTATGGCCGTTTTTCCAAATATTGATAAGTAAAATACTATTTTTGTATTTTAATAGCTAAACATGCTTTTGCCATTGAAGAATACAGCTTTTCTCAAGCAACATTGGAACAGGTACTATAAAGTTAAATTTTTAAAAATTATTTTATAGAAGAAAGTATCTGATATCGATTGTTTTGGTTTATATTGGAGAGGGAGAGATATTGTAAACCAGCGACAAATTGTTACTGGATAATCTTAAACTTGGTATAATTTTAATCAACCATAGGTTCTTCACTTACTAATTTTTTAAATTTTACTTTCTAAGTTGATATTATTTTAAATTGACAAATCACACTGTTTATGGGGTACAGTATGATGTTTTGATACCTGTGTATAGTATGGAATGCTTAAATCAAGCTAACTTCCATTTACTTATTTTGAATATCTGTTTTTTTTGTTTTGTAAAGAAAGTGTCATGATGGTGGTATTTCACATTAGTGTATTTGAAATTACATTGTTTAAGTAGTTATGAATTATTTTTTAAAAAACAAATCTATTAATCTAAAGTATTCATCTTTTCATGTAACTTTTGGAAATAACTTACTCTGTTCGAATAATGTTAATAAATCTCTTGATACTTGTTAAAATAACTAGATATAGCCATGTACCATTTCTGATTTAGCTAAAAGTTCTTTGAGATACTTGAGATACAGAATATTGTATTCATTTATTTCTTTTCACCTAGGTTTTTGTAGAACTCACTAAAGAACAAGAGGAGGAAGATAATAGTTGTGGAACTTTAAACAGTACACTTTGGTGGGAACGAACACAAGAAGACAGAGTAGTATTTTGAATGTGTGTTGTTCAGTCTGCTTACTGGGACTTATTTCTTCTTCACTTAATTTTAACTTTGGTTTAAAAAGTTTTTTATTGGAGTGGTAACTGGAGAACCATGAACACACTTGAAATTTTTCTAAGCTCCTTCATTGAAATGCTGTGGTTGTGTGTTTTGCTTTTCTTTAAATAAAACTTATGTATAATTAAGTGAAACTGCATGTTTGTATTGAAGCATATTGAACTATATAGTTTGTATGTCACCTTTTTCACCTTTCAAAAACAGTGCTTCTGAATTTATGATTTAAAGGAATAGGATAGAATGGTTTTATTTTGAAGTTATCTTTAAGTTTATGCCGTCTTCTTAAATAAGTATGTAATGTTCCAATCTAAATAAAAAACTAATTTATAACTAATGCATAGAAAAGATACATAAAGCAATGTGAAAGTTTCTTGCTTCTCCTTTTTAATTTCTAAAAAAACCACTCTGAATGGAGGTTGTCATCCGCAAAAGCTAGAGTAAGCACTAGGAAATCTCAAATATAGAGATTTGAGGAAAGTGATATCCACTAGGGGGCAGTCATTGATCATAGTAAATGAAATGAGACCTTGTTCTATTAGATGATTTTAGACATAGGTAATTAGGTATGTGAAATTACATTTCTTTTATTTAAAGTAAAATTCAGAAGGTTTTAGTTATCATAATTAAAGGAAGACTGTGTGTAGAATGTTATGTAATAGTCTGACTCTGACTCTGTGGCTAGAATGACAGTTATCTATGGAGGTAGAAGAATTAAGCCATACCTTTTCCCTTATCACTTTTAGAACATATAAATTTTTTGTCATCTTCCTTACAAAGGGCACATTTAATTTCGTTCTTGAATAAAATATTTTATTGGATATTTCTATTGATAAACTTTAGTGAATGTCTTTCTCTTTTATAGAGTTTTAAGTAGATCAGTATATAGATTTATTTAGTAACTTACCTCATTGACTTTGGAACATGGTGGGATATGAATAAACTCTTTCAAGGGTTAAATTAAGAATTATAAGTGCAGTGCACCTAATTCTTTTTAATAAGAACCAGAATTTCATTATTTGATAGAGTTGAAGGCATGGCTAATATTTTCTTAGAAATACTTCTTTGTAGAACCCATGTATTGGCTAAAGGTATAAAACAGTGTAAATAATGCTAATTGACATTACATTTCAACCAAATGAAAGTATTAACTTCGTAAAACAAATATATTGGGAGTGTGATTATTGTATAGAGAGACTTAACAACAACATCAATGACAGAAGGATTAAGGACTGAATTACTTTAAATAAGCAAACCCTTTCAATGGCATTATTAATTCTTTAATATAGGCAAAATTTAATGAACTTTTAGCTTTATTGTGTAATAAGACATCTGTGATTTTAGGCTCTAGCAGCGGATTTAAAAGTGTTCTTTCTTGGTACAAAGTACATGACTGGTATTTTCGCCCATTGCTGGGGCAGTTGCTATATGCTTTCCTAAAGTATATATAATGTTCACATAAGTACCCAGCGACCTCTTTTTTGGGATGTGCTTTTGAAATTATGTGTAACCTTGAATACTTAAGTTTAATAAAAACAACAAAATTATATCTATTGTTTACTAAGGCAGTCACAAAAAAATATGTTTTTTTTAGAACCTGACCATCCTAAGAATGAAGATAGAGCATGACTAATGTAGAAAATTATCTGCTTTTGCATGTAGATTTGGTAACTTTCACTTTACATTTGTGAATGTATAAGTGGTGCAAAGTAAATTTTTTTTCCTGCAAAGTGATAGTCACAATCATGTTATTAATTTTGTTCATTTAGTTACTTTGCTTTTTGAGTATGAATACATGCTCTTGTAAACAATGTTAAAAGACATTCAATTTTGTTTTTAGTTTTTATATACTCAGAATATATTTTGGTTGTTAATTAAATTATATGTTCCCTTTTTCACAGTAACAAAATCTGACTCAGGAGAAATATAACTTAATTCTTAGGAAAACAAGGGTAAGTGAGCTGGAAAGCAAAGGAGACAAAAAGTCAAATATGATATTTATTTACAGTGTACAGTTCATGTTTCTGAACATATTAATTTTAAAATGTCTTAAATTACTGATCTCAAAACTTTTTTCTATATCAGTACAGATAAATAAATAAATATACATGTTAGGCAAAAGCAACATCACCAACCTTATCTTTCCCATCCATGATCAAATTTTAAAAGGAGAGTAAAAGCTGAGCTTTACTGAGTGTTTACTGACTAATAAGGCAAGAAAAAACATGATGAGTATAGTTTACATCTTACTTTTGTGGGTTCTTAATTTGTTTTTCCAGTTTGTTCTCAGTAAAGACTGTGGGTTTTCTTTAAAATATTTTTTTCTTTTAAATTGGCACAAATTATCTTAGGTCAGTATTTTCGTTTTAATCATTAAAACATGTTTAGAGTAATGTAATTCAACAACTATTTTAAGTGATTATGTTTCCAGAAATGGATTCTTTTTTTTTTTTTTTTTTTTTTTGAGACGGAGTCTCGCTCTGTCGCCTGGGCTGGAGTGCAGTGGCCGGATCTCAGCTCACTGCAAGCTCCGCCTCCCGGGTTTACGCCATTCTCCTGCCTTAGCCTGCCACCTCGCCCGGCTAGTTTTTTGTATTTTTTAGTAGAGACG